>NW_023144628.1:1689330-2233249 GCF_012932325.1 Thrips palmi | reverse complement strand
CCATTTTCCTGATGTTTGGCCTGTCAATGGGATGATAGGAACAAGCCCCCACATGAATTATTAATTTTGACTCTGTTTGTTTGGTGCATTCCTCACTTTTTCTGTTTTTGCGCTTTGTTCGTACTGGTGTCTTCCACCTCATCAGATGTAATGCTTGTAATGTTTTTACTTTCTCTTGGCTTGAAAGAGCTGAACTTGGCTGTGTCACAGCGGGGGTAAATGCTCAGTTTTCTGATAGTTCAATTTGTATAATAATTTCAATAGTAAATTCTGATCCAGGGGATGTTAATGGGCATGCATTCAGAAATTAAGTAATTCTTTAAAAGCTAATTAAATGAGCCTTTTGTTGAAGCCTCTCTTGTGTTCAATTTGATGGTTTTTTCAAACTCCTCATGCTGTTGAAAGGCACTTCCATTTTATTTTGAATTGTCACGTAGGCCAAGTCAGACTGGAATGCCTTATTGTATGTTTAGCCTGTTATGTTAGTTTTTTGTTTATTATGTTGCTGCGTGTTTTCTTTGGTCATTTTCTCAATTGTGTTCAATATATATCTCATATGAGAAAACGTATAACTGGAACCACAATGTAACAAAACAAAGTTAACAATCAGCCAGAGAAAGAATAAATACTAAGACAGATGAGGTTTACCTTTGTTTAGTCATCAGTCTGTATCGTTATTTTAAGTTAAGTTTCTCTCTAAAGGTATTTTTATGAGTTAATAGTTTGTATATTATATTGTGGAAGTGGGTTAGTGATTTTTACCTCCTTTACTTTATAATGATTAGAGTAAGAAGTTAAATTATGTATGAGAGACACTTTTAATTGGCAGTTAGCCATAGTTAATTAAAAGAATAAATATCATGCGAACTCCCTAGGGAGCTCAAATTTCTTGTGTTGATTTCTTCAAGTTCCCTACCCGTTTACTAACTCAACCACAGTCATAATTAACTTTTTTGATCCGCAGGGGCATAGTTCAAGCCTCTAGCTTTAATCCAAGCCCAAGTTTTTGCCCCTCTAGAGCTTATACCAAGGCTGAAATCGAGCCCACAAAGCGGGCGTGCAGATAGAGGCCGCCTCCGGGCCTCTGCTCCCCCTCGCCTGTTTGAAGTCTGCTCCAGGGCTGGCCCAGGTAGGAGTTAGGCAGGCACGGAGTAGTCCTGTTGATTAACAGATTGAACCTTTAACAAATCCAAGATCCTAGAACTAGAGGCAAAATGCCCGCCCAGTACCCAACTCCGTCTTGCGAATAACCTTCCGCGCACGCGACGCACGCGATTGGTCAGTGGCTAAATTTCTCATCATGTGGCGCAAGCAGACGGCTTTTTATTTACAGTTTCCGAAAATGTGCATGTTTGCCTTAACCCAAGCTCAAGTTGTTCAGTTTTTTGCCATCAAAAGTATGCGACAACAATCTATCATCTAATCTGTGATAACCTTTTGTTTTGCGGAATTTTGTTTTGACATAATCCAGTGATATTTTTCTTGCACTGACACATTGTTTTGAGCTATGTCCATGGTAAAGATGGGTGTCAGCCCTTCACATTGGAAGAAATTTAGCTGTCTCTACTCCTTGAACAGAACTCTAGTAATGCACGATTTTCGGTATTTGAGTACTTTAAAAGAAGATGTAGGCACGAAGAAAACCACAACTGATGATCGAGTTGAAAAACCTCTGAAAGAAAGAATATTCAATACGGTTCTGTTTGAGCACGATCCAGAAGTTTCATTCGTAAAACGAAAGTTTCTTGAGAAAAAAATGAAAACTATACAAACTGCTGACATGATGACCAAAAGCACAACATCTGCACGACCTCTCACCTTGAAGCTTCTTCATGAATGTGCTGAGCCTGCCATCAATGAAAACAATGAAGTGATTGAAACTGAGGACCAACCCCCTACTTATCCATATGCAGAAAGAATAGTTGGAAACAATCATCCAGATAAAAAAATAAAGGATGCTAACTTCACCCATCGTAATAAAATGTTGGCTAAGTTTGCAGAGAGACGAAAAGGAAGTAAGTTCATGGGACTTCAATTGTTTCAGCGATATCATGAACCAGTCTAAGGTGATTTCAAGCTTTCTTTATCTTTCCTTTGCAGTGAAAAAATGGATGAGTGACTATGATCTGTTTACTGAAGATTCACAAGATTATAATTCAGTGTCTTCAGATATAAATTATGGATCATCAGATCCAAAGGAACCTGTCAGTAATGTGCCCTGTGGAGGATGTGGAGCTCTATTACATTGCCAGGTAAATTTGTCTCTTTTGCTGACTTATTAAAGAAAAGCATGTAAATTGAAGTAAAATTTAAAATTTTTCAGGACTATTCAATTCCAGGATATTTGCCAAAAGAGCTGTTTGCTAAACGAAGTATAAAAGAATTGAAGTCATTAATATGCCAACGATGCCATTTCTTGAAAGAATTTAATGTTGCTCTTGATGTTAGTGTTTCACCAGAGGAGTATCCGAAAATTCTTTCTTGCATACAAGATAAACGAGCCCTAGCAATACTTATGGTGGACATGTTAGATTTTCCTTGTAGCATTTGGCCTGGAATCATAGACATCATTGGTTAGTAATGTTTGGTTACCAACACAAAATTATTTTACAGCTTGTGTTCATGATTTTTTAATCTCCTTTGTTGCTTTTGTAGGTAATAAACGTCCTGTAATAATTGTTGGAAACAAAATCGACTTGATTCCTGGTGATCAAAAGGGATACCTTGACCACTGGAGAGAAACTTTATTGACTTATGTGTATAAAATGGGCTTTGATAAATCAAATATCAAGCATGTTGCCCTTGTAAGTGCTCACACAGGTTTTGGTGTAGAAGATCTCATCACTCAGCTTCATGAACTCTGGGAATACAAAAGTTAGCACTTTCTTATTTTTATTTATTTTTAGTTTTAAAAATTGGAAGTGTGTGATTTAGCAGTAATCACACTTTGTGTTGCCACAATTGCAGGTGATGTCTTCTTGATTGGTTGCACTAATGTTGGAAAGTCTACTTTATTCAACAGACTGTTGCAGTCAGACTTTTGCAAAACCCAAGCTATTAATCTTGTGCAAAGAGCAACCACTTCAATTTGGCCTGGCACAACACTCAATTTACTTAAGGTGTGTATTCGGTTTGCTTGGATAGCAGTGGAAAAGTGTTCTCTTTTAGTTTTCTTTGACTGAAAAGTTTGAACAGTTTCCAGTCCTGCGACCAGAAGGATGGAGATTAACTATGCGTAAAAAACGATTACTATCAGAAAAATACAAAATTGAGAAGGAAAAGCAATTACAGAGGGAACAGTTCAAAAGACAAAGAATGTACCATATGCCATCTCTTATGCGTAAGTGACACTACTCCTGAAACAAAAAAAAATGTGAAAAAAAGACAAAATGCACTAAGTGATGAACTACATAATTAATTAACCTCTTCAGTTTTTCCCTTTTTCTTTTTTCAGAGTATGTGGGTAATACATTTACACACAAAATCGATGAACAGTCAGATATTTATTCTATAGGACATGAAGAAGAGGCTCTGATTGGTATTGATGAGAATGATTATGAATTTGCAAAAGGTCGTTGGTGCTATGATACGCCTGGAGTAATGCATCCAGATCAGGTTCCCACCTTTTTTTAATTTCTCTCACTTTATTATTCATTTTTACCAACTGTTTTGATTTTAATTAGACACTCTTTGTAACAGATATTAAATATTCTTACCACTGAGGAACTGGTCAAAGTCATCCCTAAAGCTGCTATTCTTCCAAGATTTTTTATCTTAAAACCAGGGAGGAGCCTATTTCTTGCAGGCTTGGGTCGGATTGATTTATTAAGTGCATCATTTAATAATTCTGTCAGGTATTAATTTTGAAAATTTTTCTTGTTCTGTTGCATACACTATGTATGCACTCTTACACATTTCCTTGTTTCCAAAAGGATTGCAGTTTTTTCCTCTATTCATCTACCTGTCTCCATCGTACAAACTGAAGAAGCTGAAGATGTGTACAAACAGCTACTGGGGTCAGAGCTACTGGCAGTCCCGTGTGGTGGGCCACAAAGACTTGCAGACTGGCCTGGTCTTCAGGCCAAAGAAGAACCTATTGAAGTGAAAGGCCTTGGCTGGAAGGAATGCTGTGCTGATATTATTCTTTCCTCGGCAGGTAAGTTTCCTATTAATAAGGAGCAAATTCACTTAAGTATAAGGCTTATGTTGTTCATTTTGTCTTTTCTTGTTTAAGGTTGGGTTTCTGTAAGTGGTTGTGACGATATGTCCTTCCGCGTGTGGACTCCATTTGCTAGAGGCATTCATTTGAGGCAGCCAGCCTTACTTCCTCACTCAGTCAATTTTAGAGGTGCGAGAATATCTCATACACCCACCTACAAACCAGGGAGAGCGGCAGGAAAGTATGAGAAACGCAGAAAATATTAAAAAATTGCTTTAATATTTAATATTGCTCTTGAACAAGATTTCAATCTTTTTCTTTTATGTTCTGTTTCATTTACGTAACTGGTATACTTTTCAAAAAATTTCGATTTGTGGTTTGTCAACCTGCCCTCCTCTGATAACAATCTTCTCTGTAGTTCAAGGTAACACAGTAGAATGTAAAATGTATTTGTCCATGGCTTGAGTGAAAATGTGGTGAATCTGGCCACAGTTTGTTCCACTGGTTTCCTCCAAATAAGCTTTAAGTGGCATCTCCAAATGTTGATTCAAATCAGTACCTAACTGATACTGAGAAAAGAAGTCAGTTTTAATGTCAAAATAAAAATGCCTTCACATTGTAATAAAAAAGCATTCCTTACTTACTTCTTCAAAAGCCCGATACACTGCAGTGAAAGCAGGTTGTTTTTCTGAGTGAAACGTCCCACGAGACCCATGAAGAACTGCAACTCCTTCCTTTTCTGCACTTTTGCAAACACTCATGTACATACAATGGTCTGAGCGGTAGTTGAATCGACATGAGTAAATGTATAATTTGTCTAAGCAAGATAAAAATAAACAAGTGTGAGGTGATAAACTGAAATTCCAGATGCCAGCCTATATAAGATGAAATACTCACGTGGATAGTAATGAAATATTATGTTAATAATATCTTGATCACCCCAGGTGATTTTTAGCTTAAATTCCTTGTAAACAGGAATAACATAATCCTCCCAGTGGAACTCCCGCATGCGTGTTAAGTTCATGAGCATAACACCAGAGTTGACACCTAATTTATAAAAAATTGTGCATTACTGTAAAAATTGGAATAAGGTCCGTAAATAGAGGCAGGGCTGTACTCACCATATGGACCATAAAAGGGATGATGAGCAAATCTGTTGTACCATCCAGTGTTAGGGTCTTCATGCTCAAAAGCCAAGGCAGCCATTTGTGATGAGTTCATGGCACTAAAATGTTTCCAAATTAGTTTGAGTGGGGATAAGAAAAGTGTGTCTGTGTCTACATACAAGACAGAATCCGTCTGCTTCAAAATTTCCTGTAAATTTTTTTCAAGGAAATGGCTTTTAGGAACGCAACTAAATTACTGCAACATAAAAGGCATCAACGACTACTTACAGGTAGGAAAAGTCTCTGAGAAGCACATGGTTTGAAAAGTTTTCTCCACTCTTCAGCATTGCCTTTCTTCGGAAAAGTTATTGGATGCAGTTCAAACTCTAAGGTGTTATTAACAAGTAATTTCCACTCAGTGAGCTGGAAACAATAAACGAGTTGATGATGACCCAGTTTATTTCTTGAAGACTTCTAGTCATTGTAAAAATAAGATATTATTTTAATTACCTTTTCTTTAAAACTAGGCATTAATACATCGTCAGAAAATATAACAAATCTTAAGGGTTGCCACCATTCTGTGAATATGAGAGCTGACTTCAACATCGCCAGCGTCTCTCCTAAACGATCACCACATGCTACAACAGCCACAACAATTTCTGGAAACCTGAAAAACAAAAGAACTTGTGTCACAAGTAAAAGACTAGTTTTAGAGAACAATGCTGAGAGAAATGGTTAAAGGAAAACGGTATGGTGAACATTTTTCAAATCATTTATCTGTTACGGGAGACATCCTCAACCGAACTGACAGCTATCACTTTTGTCTGTTTCACCGTGTGGTGATCCCTCTTACCTCTCCTGGCTGTCCACAAGTGTAAGACCATTCTTGAGACTGGTATTGTGAGTGGATAATTCATTTTTAAAATGGGTATGAGCCACTTGTGTTGACACAGAAGTGGAGGAGAATGACAGGCTAAGGTAGTACAGCAAAGCAGATGATATAACGATGCACACGAATAAAACGTTGACATTTGAGGTAAATGACATATTTTTTCTAACATTAAAACGTTACAATCTACCCACCCCCCATTACCAAAGAGTCACAACAACCGTTTCACAAACGCAGGAACCGAAAACGTAAACAAATAACACAATATTCACAGTCTCGTGAGTGACTGAAAATAAGGGAGACCGAAACACCAACAGAAAACAAAGGACGCACGATAAAATGGAAAATGGCGATCGCAAGTTGGATGATTCGGGGAAGAAGCCTTCGATCCGGCCGATTTAATCGTAGTAAGTCGCCTAAAATCTGCATGTTTAGACCGTTTTTTTCTTTGAAACCGCTGCTAGTTGCGCATACAACTTATGTCATTTTCCCACAGATCGTCTAGACAGCGATGACGAGAATGTCCAACTGGACCTGTCCAAAGGTAATCACCGTGTCCTTATTTGAGTCGGTTTTTATCATTAAAAGCCACTATTTTTTCCACCGGTTGTTCGTTCTATTTATACTTTGACATTCAGTCATCTTGTCTTCGTGCACGTCATATATTGTACGGTTCCACTCGTTATGTACCTTCGCTGTTATGTGTGGACTTTGACATTGTCCTCTCTTATTTACTTGCATAGTTATGTATTTAATCAAAATTGATATTTTAGATTATCCTTCACCTGTGTTTCAAAACTTTCTTACATTGGCTCAGGTTAAATCATTTCTTTCCGTTAGTTGACCTCTGCCTAAGTGTTTTGTTTTGATTTCTTGAATCTGGAGCAAGTATGACAGTTTTTACTACTTCAGCTTCCAGTTTATTTTAAATACACAACCATTTTTGGTGATAATCTCACATCGCTGTTGTTTAGTTAGTGAAGGATATTAATTCCAAGTATCAAAGAGTGAAGAAATATTGTCACACCATACTACTTGATAAAACTGCTCAAAGTTATAGGCTCAATTTTCATTCACTGTGTTCTTTGTTTCAGATCCTAAAGAAAATATTCAAGAAATATTTAATCATGTTTGTCAAAGACATGGCATTGTTGAGGGAAAGAGGCTAGGTTATTTAAATGCTTTTGTCAAGCTAGTCAGTCAACCAAGCATTAATCATACTCATTTAGGCTACAGTAAAGAAGAATTACTCTGCTGGTAGGCTCTTGATATTCTCCCATTAAGTTTGTTTCTATTCTTAGTAATTTCTAATCTTTATTCTATTTTCTCTTCATAGTTTAAGAGCAAGTTTGATACATGAAGCTACTCAAGTTCGTGCAGCAGGCCTGAGGGCTGTCCGCTATCTCATCACAGATGAAAATGATGTCCGTATTTTAATTAGGCTCCAGATTCCTAGCCTCATAGCACGGTTAGTACACTTTGTTCACAAGGCAACCTGTTCTTGTTTTGAAATGCTGCAGCAGCATAATATCTTGTTGATTTTTTTATATTTAGGAGCCTGGATCTTGCACTCAAGAATGACCTGGAAAGGATACAAGCTATGCGTATCATGCGCAGGTTTCTTGCCATTAGTCCATCAAACTTTCCTGTTTCTCTTTTGCGATGCCTCATTTCACTTGCAAATGGGGCTACAGAAGCAAATGATAGAATGTTGCGTGCTTCCCTTGCTGTGCTAAGCGAAATATGTACGTATTAATCTATCACTCATTATGACATTCAATGTTACAATTTTCATCAATATTTTAAAATTTCAGGTGTTCTGAATCCATTTTTATTTATCAAATGTGGAGGCATAACGTCTCTTGTCCGAAATATTCTTGACTGTGGACTTCCCAAAGTTTCTGAGTCCCTTGTTGGGTGTTTATTATATTTATTAGACAGACCAGAAACTCGAGCTGCAGCACGAATTGACTTGCAATGTTTTGCAGAGCCTTACTGTGATTTTTATTTTTCTAAGGGCACTGCTGATAAGGCCAAGTGAGTAGACCTAGAAAGGAGTTCGAATTTCATAAATTTTCAAGCCAACATTGCCTCTTACCATTGCTCTCTCTTTGTACACAGAAGTGACAAGGAGATTCGAGAGCGGGACTTGAGGCTGTATTCAAGCCATGTTGCCTTATTGTCAATTCTAAGGTCCTGGCCAGGATTTCTGCATTTCTGCAACCCTTCTGAAAATTCGGGCCTGCGTGCCCTTGTTGATGTGTTGTACCTTAAACAATTGGAGATACGAGTAAGCTTCCATTCTTCTTTTCTATTATTACAGTACAATCCGCTTAAACCGTATCCGTTTAAACCGTTTCTCCGCTTAAGACGTCTCAGAGCGATTCTACATTCGAATCATAGGCCGAAACAATGCATTAGGGGCCATCCATAAAGTACGTCCGCACTTTTTTCGGTAATTTTGACCCCCCCTCCCCCCCTGTCCGCTAACGTCCGCTTTCGGCGACCCCCCCTCCCCCCTTTGGACGTCCATTTTGGCCAAAGTATTCCAAATTTCAACAATAAAGCGCTTTTTTGGGGGTAAACTGATAGAAAACGCGTGTTAAGCCGCCTTCTGCGTTATTCAGAAAATAAAAATAAATATGACTACGTTCCGTTTCCGTCGCCGCTGACATCGGCGCCGCGCGTAAAGACGGCGCAAATCGTCTAATTTTTCTTAATTTTCTTCGTATAAAAGTAGGACGTCCGACCACCTCGGACCCCCCCTCCCCCTCACGTCCGCCAACGTCCGCTTTTGTCCACCTCCCCCTCCCCCTTCGAGTGCGGACGTACTTTATGGATGCCCCCTTAGGAGTCCGCTTAAACCGTCTCCGTTTAAGACGTTTCTCCGCTTTTATCGTTGTTTCGGGCCGTTTTTCGTTCGTTTAAACCGTTTTGCACCGTTAAAGAAGCGCATTTTTCACCGAATTCGCGTATGTTTGCGTTCCGATGTCGAGCGCGTGCACCTCCACGCTGCCACTACCCCTTGCCACTCTACCCCGGGGCTCGGCTACGGCGGCGGCGGCGCGGGCGGCGCGACAAGTCACAACACGGGGCGTTCAGAGAGCTGGACAAGAGCCCATAAAATGTATTACCACTCAAGATTTCATAACAAAGCATTTTTAGAGTCTTTTCAGTCCTCTCTACTGAGTTACGGCAAAAAAATGCGTTTTTAAATCATTTTTTTCGAATTTCGGTTAAAACGTTCTCCGTTTAAGACGTCCGGAACCGGCGCAATCGGGCAAAACGGTTTAAGCGGATTGTACTGTACATATGTGGTTTTTTTTTTTTTAAATTAATGATTTAAATTTTCTAAATTAACACCAAACTTTGATTTTGTTCCTGTAGAAAGCTGTTTTGGATCTACTTTATGATCTTCTTGGAATTCCTTTACCGGAATGGACAGATGAACTTAGTGTTGCCTTGGATGCAGTCGATCCATCACATCCTCAGGACAGCTGGCGCCTCAATGAGGGATTTATAGCAGCAGAGGGTAAAGGGGTTCTACCGCACCTCTCCAAGTTTAGGTACTGTGCACTCTAAAGATTTGTAGCAAATGTTCGAAGAAACCTATGTCGTGACTGAGAGTCAATTTCTTGTGATTCTTTCAGACCCAATATAGTGGTTAATCACTTGGCTGCCCTTCTCCAAGCTTTTCTTGATGCTGGTCTCTTGGCAGCCATAGTTGAAGTGATTGTTGCTGAAGATACATTTCTCTCCGTCAGAGCTACTATTCTTTTAGGTCGGTATGCACACTTCCTGTTTTGTTATCTCTGTTGTATAATTTCATTGCTGGATTTTTGTTTAATATCCATTGACATACATTTTCGGTGAAAATATTAATTGGTCATGTTCCTTTCTTTTCAGGCCAACTTTTGCATATGATGCATTTACTTCTCCCTCCTCAATGTTGCAATATAACACCATCCTTACCCTCTCTAATGTGGTATGCTGTTGGTGCCTCACCAGTAGATCATGCATCTTCTTCTTCCAGTGCTAAACAGACTTACCATAAAATCTTGGAAGCTGTGCAGCCTGCTTTAACTGTTACTAAAGCAAACCAGCAGCAAGCTCAAGCATCTGTGACTGCCATGAATCAGTTGCATAGACTTTTGAAACGCCGGCCTGCTCCTGCATCCTTATTTTTAGCTCAAATTTTGAATTCATCCAGTCGGTTTCATTCTGAAGCTAGGAGAGGTGCTAGAGAGGAATCTCTTTCTTCTGATCCAACAGGTTTGTTTTGTTTAATAGACTTTTGCATGAGTTTCTAATTTTAGTGTCTGAAGATAGCTGAATTAATAGGGATTTACTTTCTAGGAACTCTGGTAAAAGGTAACGCTGATAAAAAAAGAAGTTCAAGACGTCCTCGCCGTTTTAGTGAAAGTGTTCTTGGAATTGCAACCCGTGGAAGATACTCAAAATCCAAATTACAGCAAATGCTTGCTAAGGAATCTGAAGACGCACTCAAGGAATCCGGTGTCTTGGTGTCCAAGGATGCTTATTCTTGGAACTGGGAAATTGTGCGCTCTATCCTTAAAAGTAAAAGTGATATTCTTTTGAAAATGGAGGACTCAAATCATAGAACTTTTGTTAAGCGGCTGGTTCACTTTTACAAGCCTACCAATAACCGCTTTAGTCGAGTTGAATTGGGAGGCAATAGGAAAAATGCTAACACTTTTACCCTAGCTGGAATAGAACTGCTTGATGCTCTCTTAATAGCAGAGGAAGTTGAAGGTTCCCGGCTCATTGGTGAACTGCTTGGAGATATCCACTCACAGATGGAAGAAATACTTTCAGCCAAAAGTGCCCATGACTGTCTATTTAGTCCACATCATATGAACAATAATTTGTGTCAGGACTACTTTCTATTTATTGGTCATTTATGTCAAAGTAGAAAAGGCTTGAGTATTTTAGAATCGTGTGGAATCCTGAGTTTACTACATCGTCTTGTTGTTAACACAATTCATGACTGTTATATCAAACTTGTCATTTCAAGTTTGGATTATGCTACCCCTGGTTCGACAAGACAAATTTTAGAAACTGTGTTAAAATCTGGCTCAGAATCTTCCCGTCTCTATGCCACCCAATTCATGGTAGTGCTTCTTCGAGCTCGTGTTCCTAACTTTCATGAATGGGGCTTATCTCTTGTTATAAATCAAGTAAAAGACGCCAGTAAGTCAGTCAGGCTAGCTGCTTTGAACATTCTGGATGAAGCATGTGATGAACCTGTAAGTAAAAATTTAGTCATCTAAAACCTTTTTCCTCAAATTACAGTATTTTCTAATTTCTTAAAATTTTACCACAGATATTTCTTCAATCCCTGGCTGATCTTCAACCTAAATTTAATTCCAATGTTGAAAGAGAACTTTTTATTGAGATACGACTGGCTTCTGTACCAAGTGGATTTTCCTACTTGCAACAAAGAGGATTTTTGTCGGCTCAAATGGACTTTTGGGCTGTTGAGTTCAATTACAGGTTTGATTTTTTTCATGGTATCATTTTTTGGTTTGAAATTTACGAGATTCTGACCTATTAATATTTTGTGTCTTTAAAATTTTAGATATGTCCGCTTTTTGGAAGGTGAGATTCATGACTCGTTGTCTTTACATCAAAGGGGTGAAGATGGTCTGTACAGCAGGCGTGTTAGCTCTGCCAAGCACACTGTCAAAGATGTATTTGTTCCTCCTCATCTTTATGGACAGTTATCTCAACTCTCACAAGGTTGTAAGATTCTTAACCAAGATACTAGAGTGCTCTCCCTCTTAAAGGTATGAATCCATTTTTTCTCTGCTGAGCTGTGCGTTTGTGTGATCTGGTCCTTATTGGATGTGTATACTTCTGTTTAGGTTGTTAAAAGCCAGCAGTGCAAAAGCGATCAAGAAATATTGGAGCTCAAAGCAGCATTGTGGGCTGTTGGGCATATAGCAACCAGTTCTGCTGGCTTTGAGTGGATGGCAAATGAAGGAGTAATTGAGTCTCTAGCAATGATTGCACAAAATTGCCCTGTCTATTCTATCCGTGCCACAGCATTTTACTCAATTGGTCTCGTTGCTACCACAGCTGCTGGTGCTGACCTCCTGTCTTTAATGGGTAAGAGCCAACACAAATTTTAAAATACCAAAAACAATTGAGGTAGTACTTTTTAATTATTTGAATTGTATTGTAAACCAGATTGGGTGACTGTGAGGCACCACCGGCACGAACGCTGGCCAGTAATTCATGAAAACCTACCGCCGTCAAGCTCATGCATATTTATACCCAAAGAGGACAATAATGCTCAAACACTTCTCATTGCTGATGAGACAGAGACTGAGAGCAGTGTTGTCACTGAAGAAGATGATAGTTCCTTGTGGGATGACTCTTTTTCCAACAGTGGAGTTCAATTTTGGAATGAAGCATCTCCCATGGCTGGTAGGGAACATTTTTCAAAGAGCTGTTCCTTAGTGTATTGCAAGCAATTAGCCACCTACATAAAAGTGATTTTGTTCCTCAGGCGACGCACCTAGCAGGAAAGCTTGTACTTTACCACATCAGAGGGTTGCTCCAGAGTGGCCCAGGAAACAACAACGCAGCCTTAGTGAGAGTCAATCTGAAAGCCCACAGCTTCAGCGAGTGACAGGGTCTCCTGTTCCGTCATCAGTTTTAACTTCATCATCTACGGGAACAATTGGCACAGAGACTCACACGACAGGCTCTATCCCTGGAAAAGATGCATTCAGTGTAGGCAATCATTCTAAGACCATTGACGAAGTTAAAGTCAGATCAAACAGTGGTTCTGACAGTGGTGTCTATTCTTGTGATTCAACTGGTATAAAACAAACAAGGTATCTAAAAATGATACAGTTTCGTATGTGCATGTTTCATCTGGCATTGTTCTAATTTGGACTCCATTTAATTTTTTTAGTGATAGAGTTCAGACTCTAAGCCCTATTCCTAGTTCTACATCCTTAAATACTCTTAAATCCGCTAACTTAAGTGGTGCACCAACACCACTTGTCACTCCTCTAACATCATTTCAACAAGAAGAGAAGACAAGGAGGACTTCATTTCAAGGTACAACACAAATCATAGTTACCATCTAATGTGTTTTCAGATGATTTTTATTTTTCTGATTGTTGTTTTTCTCCTTGTAGGAAGCATAGCTTTAGATCATCAATCTCCCACTCATTCTGGTATGAGTTCACGTCTAAGTCAACAAGATGTTGCTGATTATGCCACTCTTCGCTCCTTACAAAGCCTGCAACGACCACAACTTCCAAACCTTTCTTCCAATTTCCATAATTCATCAAGTGCAGCTGACCATTTCCTTGATGATCTCAATGTTTCAAACTCATCTTCACTTAATAGAGAGCGTCATTCCTCTTCAATTCTTAGTTCTATGCGCCGCTTTAAAGTTAGAAGCTTGGATAGGCAATCTACACCACATCCAGTGTGAGTTGGACTTTTCTTCCCTCTGCTTGATTTGTTAATATTTTTTGTATTACTTATTGTTCTGTAAATTATTTGTTAATCCTGCAGGTTTGCAAATTTTGACCCCAAGATAGCAGATGAAATTTTCACTGATGAACCCACAGCCACTAGTTCTCCCAACAAGACTAGTACAACCCTGCAAGAATGTAGTCAGTGCTACATGGGTATTGCCTTGCCTCTGTCATCAAGCTGTTTATATCCTACCTCTGCCAAAGCTGTGCATCCCTCCGCCAGTTTGTTTGGGGACCCAGATTTTCAACAGACAGTGAAGGAGGAAGATACTGCCGACCATCAGAGCGATTGTGAGCGGATACCTGAGTCAGGTACCATCTCCAGCTGATTTGGCTCATGATAGGTGTGGCTTTTGCTTGGTATTAATCACATTGTGATTTATCTTTTCAGATGAGGCAGAGCTTGTGCCGAGTCTCCACTTAACCAGTGATTCCGACGAAGAAGTGGAAAGTGAGGAAGGTGGTGGAAATCGCTCTGAAAAGGAACGTGCTGCTGGTAGGGGTTCAAGGCGCAGTGGTCGAAGTACACTAAGTCATAAAGCTCAGTCTCATGCGCGTCGACGCCGCGAGCGCTCCTCGGGGCCAAGTCTTACTTACACAGAAGTGCGCACCTATCGCCACCAAACTTCCACTTGTCTTGCTTGCTCTTTACGACCTCAACAGCACCATCAGCAACATGCTACTTCTCACCGAGAGCGCAAGATATCTTCAGGATCATATCATGCTCGTGCCAGAACAGGTAACTACAGTGCGATGGAAAATGTGGGGGTTGGTAGACTTACTTACTAAATATTTTCTGGTTTTGTTCAGAAACGGAAAGTAGTTGTGGTACCAATGAAGCTAATGATAGTCCTTCTCGACACCGAACTATGAGTGTTGGGGCATTTGGCGGGAGCTTGGAAAGTACAACAAGTACAGAAACAGTTGGATCAACACAAGATAGCACAGCTGGAACTCCAGCAATGAATAGAACTAAAATGCGCCTGGAAGTGATGAGGCATGTTGAGTGCATGAGCAACCCCATTTGGGTTAAGCCATGCCAGCAATCATTACTTCAGTAAGTTTGAACTTTGATTTATTTTTCTATCTTATATACTCTGTTTTGTGAGGCCTGTGTGATAATCTTGTTTTCCACCCCCCTTTATAGTTCAAAACAAAAGAACCCGCATATGCTTGATGACATTTGTTTATATTCTGACTTATGTGAAAGTCTATCATCTTGCAACTACCGCCTTCAAGCTCGACGTTTCCTCCAGGAAATCTTTTTAGATGTCTCATTTTCTGAGGTTTGTGTTTGTATAATTGTTACATCCTCTTCCATTATATTCATTATCATTTGTGTTAATTTGACTCTTTGTTTCGTTTTTGTTTAGATCTATGATGAGGCGGTCAACATTTTGAAATTAACACCTTCAACTAACTCTGGTGCAGAAAATCATCAAACACGAAGTATATCTGTATCTCTCCCTCCAGGTGAGGGCCTTGTGATGACTGGAAGTGTCAAAGTTGTAGGTGTAGATAATGCAGCTGCTCTTCCACTTTCAATGGTGTTAGAAGAGCTGTCTGGCAGTGAAGAGCGAAGAGGAAGTTACAGCAGTGTGGCATTGGCATTGGGCAGTATTCCGAGGCTGTCTGATGTAAAAGGAATTGTGACTCAATCACTCAAAAATCAGGCTCCTACAATTACCAAGAAAGATGAGGAAGGACATTCCACTTCATCTCTTCCAACGAGCAGCAAAGATTCTCCTGTATCCAAACCAGCCAAGAAAACTGTTTACAGTTTACTTTCACAAATGGATAACGTGTCTGCATCACGAAAAAAGGGTGATGGGGAGAGTTTAGAAGTATCAAAGACTAGTGAAAATAAAAATGATGATGTAGCAGGAAGTAATAATTCAAAAGTACCTGAACCTGATGAGCCATGCAGTCCTGTGAGACTTTTGAGTTGCCGCCTACAAAGTGGTGACGGCAGTGATATGAGGCCTATTAGTTCAGGAAGTGATGATCAAAAATGTACAGCGCAATGGAGTCCATCTAGACTGAGGAAAGTAGCCACATCTTGTCAGCCAAAAGCAATATTGCATGTGGACAAACAGTCTACTGATTAGTGGCACTTAACTTGTCATTCTGTTGTAATTTATTATTATTGCCTTATGAATTGGACAGTTCCCCCATTTCATGTTCATTCTTATGATTTTAAACCATTGAAATGAAATTAAGTTTAAGATTCCTGGGTAGATAAATTACCTACCATGACCTTATTAAACCAAACTTACTGATCAAACTAGAGAAATAGTATTTTATTGTGATCATAAGCATTGCTTATGCCCTCCTGTATTAAAACAGATGTGTCTGTATGAATACTGTAAGCCAGATGATATAGTCCCAATGGTTTTAAACATTTTCTTGTTATTTTATATAATTTGAGTGAAATCTCAGGTGAATACAGCAGAATTTGTGCTTCTGTTGTTGTGATAGTGATCCCTTTCTGGGGCAAGCAATATTTTGCTTATGTAAGATTTTTAATTATCAGATAATTATTTTCTTCTCCCTTTCTCTCTTTCTTTTTTTCTGTGCTAATTGTATAGTGTGGCAAGATCTTAAGAAAAAACTCAAGCAAGTTACCTGCAGAGAAAAAAATTACTAGGAAATTGTATGCAACAGTGTTCACATGATTTGTGGGAGGTGAGAATGCATTTCATTCAAAATGTGCCAAATTATTGAAATTGGCATTACATTAATTGGTGTGATTGTTTTCCTTGCTCTGCTCCTGTTACAAATCTCTTTGTGATGACAATCTCAGGGTTTCTTTTTAACTTAACTTTAAATACCTAGTTAAAGATCTTGTCTGGTACTATACATATCTATGAATTTTGTAAGTATGTAGTATTTTATTGCTGTACAGTCTGTTAAAACTTAGAGATTTTTGAGATTCTTTCTTTCTTTTGCTATTTTTAATAACAAACCAAATTATTTAATGAAAGAAAGCAAGAAACTCAAGAGGATAGTGACCAATTCTTCTGTCATGTATTGTCTATATAGGTACTCAACCAGTCATGGTAACTTAAACTATATTGTCGCATCCCTCTTATTTTTATCTACCCTCTTGGAGAAAGCATGTGATAGGCATTTAGCATTAGAGCTTGATTTCATCCCTTTTCAGAAGGATTTCTCTAGAGTGGGTTCAGTGATGCGAGCAGAATTGCGAAATAACACTATTAACACTCAGATTTTTAATAAGCTTAATGGTTTTACGTACATTAAATGTCATAACAAATTTACATTTTGCATGGGCTAACTGTGTCACTGAGCCCAATGTAGAGAAACTCTTCAGCATTGATGATGATGATCAAGAGTATTGTATGATGATCAATGATCATTATCACTGACAATGCACCTGTTTTGGGCTCTTATTGGAGCCTCCCATGTATGGTTGAATGATGATTTATTTATTTGTTACTGAATATACATACCTTTCGTGGGCGCTATCAGACGCTTTTCTACAGTGTCTCCCTGTTCTCAGCATTGAGTTTGGTCTTATAGTGAGGTGTCTATTGCAGTATTAAAAAAAAAACTTTAAGTGCAAGAAGAAAATTGCTTTGTTTTTACAGTCCCCTATACACACTAGCACTTGTTACATTTAGCGCAGGCAACTCACTACATTTTTGTGACAGAAATGCAACTGTTCCTCGGTCTGCCTAAAAGATTTTTAAAATTAAAAATCAGCTGTCATATAACTTTGCCAAGTTTTATGAAAATCCCACAGATAAATTTCTGGAAGGTTAGAAAAACACAATTGTGGGTGAAGTTGTAGTTGCAAGGCCACGTCGTGCTTGAAAAGCTTCTAGCCAAGGGGCGTGGGGGCTCCAATCGGCTGCAGTCCGAGGGTCTTATAGGACTCTAGTGGCCTGAATGTGTATCGGAGAATTTGCCATAGTGCGGTGAGGTCTACTCACCGCCCCCACCACTAGCGAGCGAGCGGCCACGCCACTCTAGCCATCAGCCACACCACCTACAAGGAAGAGCACGCGGATCGAAAGCGATCACTCCCGCATTTTAAGTTGATTATCGTTTGAAACAAGGTGTCTTTCCCCCTTGCAACCACTCATTAAGGAAGAATCGCCATGTCATCAACTGAGGAAACCTCTTTGAAGGCGGGTCATCCCCCAGCAGGTAAAAGAATCTGAGCTTTAGTTTAGGTAAACAGTGCTTTTGTTCCCTTTGTCACGTAGGCACCACGGCAGGCAGGGCAGGCACCGACGTAACATCTGTCGACCAGTTCTAGGCCTTATATCCTCTTTTGATTTTGACGGTCAATGCGGGCAGGCTCTTCTCTTGAATTTGCTTGCTGGCAACTTTCACAGAATATTCAATAAACGTCGAATACATATTTCCAGTCTTATCACACATAAAGAATCTATACTACAATTTTTTATCTGAAAATTTTCCTTATTTAGTCCACTGCAAATGAAACATTAATTGCCAAACTGTTTGCTCTTTTGATTCTAATAATTAAATGTTTTCATCACATAATATTGATAACATTCATTAATCCCAACCTGCTGTTGCAGCAGCTTCTTTGTTCTACTCTCCATTGAGGTACATTTCACTCTCCCCCTGAAGACACTTTTAACAGTGTTAATTTGATGTCAAAGCATGCCTCTTAAATTTGCATATGTAACTTTACAACCACTTAAGTGTTGTTGCTATGCAAGCGTCAGCCACTATCTATCAGAGACCACCGGAGTGGCTTGTCAGCATTTCTCATATTTTATTTATCTATTTTCAGTTAAAGCCGGGGGCATGAGAATCTCCCAGCACAAACCTAACAAGGACAAGCCGGAGAAAGACCCCAATGCTGAGGAAGGCGATGACCACATTAACACCTTTTCTGCCGTCACTAGGTACTGACACATTTGGTATCAGTACGTTTCAATTTTGTAGATCAATATCAGTGACTTATCAATGCTGTCTGTTTCAGTCCTCCTAAAATGACCACAGTGTCAGGTGCTCCAATGAGAGGAAACGCTGACTTCCCAACTGAGGCTGTGCAACACTTCCATAACAAGCCTGTGCCGACGCATGACGCTCGACCTACCCATGACAGGCCCACCAACATCCAGCAGCCAAGGAAGCAGTAGATAGGAGCTCAAGTTACTGCAACAGCACACATTTGATAGCTTTGTTCTAAATTGAAAGATTGCCTGTGCCTTGATTGTATTGACACCTGACTTACTGGCTCAGAAAGGCTTTGTTATTCAATACCTGATCATGCTGATGCTCTGCTCAGCCAGAAAGTAGTTCAATAATTGCCAGGATGAAGCTCTATGACCTGATGTGTGTTGTTCTATGATTGATTACAGAGTAATTACTCTGTAATCCTTTGGAACTGTTTTGTACCTTGTTAATCAATCCAGTGAAATTGGTTTATTCGGGATACCTGTAATATTTTTATTTTTCAATTTAATTATGTTAAAAGTATATTTTGAAAGAATGTTTATTTTCATTTAAACCTTTGTGGTGCTGTTGATTATAATAAATTTAATTTGATTGTCAGTGTTGTTTCAAAAACAAAGTAGCCTTTTTAAAATGGGGTCTTGTAATTGCTTCAGATGTTCACAAATGCAACGCCAAATTCGATTCTTTTAGCATAAAATGAGTTGCTCTTGTACTTTTAGGACATGGTTCAATTGGTGATACTGTTTCCTTGTTTCTCCTCTGCTTGAGGCCTAATTTCTGTTATTATTCCTTTCTGGGGTTTATTTTTTTATTCCATCAAGTACAAAGCCTGTTGCACATTCCAATCAACAAGCTCTGATTGTCTCACACACTTGTTCTTGCTTTATTCCAGTTGTCAAAAGTACCTGCTTCGTAGTTTGGACAAAGACAAAGTTGCATTTGTTTGGTTATCAATTATAAATTGGTACAGAGTTGCATTTTGAAGAATTTATTGAGATTAAATCGATTAGTGTGGGTGAATATTTTACATTAGTACTGTTTTGTTTTCTTTTCCAGTTTTAAATAAGTTACTGTGTTGAAGCTTTTTTTGGGATAAAAAAAAAGTCTTATTAGCCATTGAATAGCCGGGCGTCTCTTACCTCAAGAGTTTTTGTTGAAAGAAAAGCTGTTCCAAGTCTAATATTAAAATAAAACTTTTTCAATGGATCTCTGTTTTATTTCTCCCCAGTATCCCTATTCTGGAAGGAATTAACATATCATTAAGCACTAATCCAGCTGAGTCAGGGGAGCGAGCGGATCGATTCTTCTTACGGCCGACTGGCGGCGATCATTTTCCACAGTTTGCCTTCCGCGCGCGCGCACACACACACACAAATTACGACGGAGCTTCCGCGCGAGCATGGCGCCCTGCCTCCGCACCCGCGCCCTTCCTCCTTGTCCCTCCCCTTGCCGCCGAGGCGGCATGGCGGCAGCACTGCCGCAGCCGCAATGATGAATAGGCGAATGAGAGTGATGACGGGGAGCTTGGAGCTGCCGGGCGCTGCTGGGCCCCGGTTCCACCGTGGTTCCACCGTGGGGTCCGTGGGGCTTCCCCCTCTCCGAGACCCTGGCCCCCAGCGGGGCAAGCGGGGCCGGTCCGGACGGTAGACCAGTGAAAGTACATTCCTGAAGATGGCAGCACCGGGCCGCCGCCGTCGACATCGCCGCCGCCAGCCCGGCAGGCCTGCAGGCAGGCCTAGGCCCAGCCCAAGCCGGGTCCAAGCGCACAGGGAAAGTAACCCTGGGTGCCTATGTTGATCACGGGATAGGCGGGCTGGTGACCAGCCGAGCGATTCAGAGGAGTCGTTTCGCCACTCTGTCTCTGTCGCACCCACGGGGCTCTCCGTAAGTGTGCGAAAGAGACAGGGCAACAAAACGATCTTCTGTATCGCTCCCCTGGCGCCGCCGGTTCGGGGGCAGCTGTCCCTAGTGGCGCTGGACGGTGAACAGCACAACGCGCTTCGCGTGGGAGACCCGCCACGCAGGGCGCTAGCGGCGCCAAGCGCGTGGACGCGTGGACGCAGGCCAGAGCAGCACGAGCGGGGCTGACTTCCCCTGGTTCCTGGTTCGAGTCCCGGCCGGGGACAGGAAAAGCAAGACAGCTGCTGCGGCGCTAGGCGCGGGGACGAGCGCTTTGCGGCGCGGACTTTCGGGGTGGATCCTCACTTCGTCATCGCGGTCCTCGTCGTCGTCCTCGTCGTCGTCTTCGTGCCCCCACTTGCGCAACACGCGCGGCCACGCGGTCCGCGTGCGGTGTTGGTGTTGCGACACACGCGGGGCACGACACTGTTTGCGCTGAAAAAGAGGGGGGGGGGCTATCGCTTTCACTGGTAGCGCTCGGCGCGTGCGACGGCCGCGTGCGCCGCCGTGCCGACGCTGTCGTGCTCGGAGGATTTCGGATTATGACTGCCACCTCACCGAACACGCGGCCACGCGGCCGGTGAAATGGATGACGCCCGATCCCTCCAAGCAGGGCGTGGCGGTGTGCGGCACGGCCAGGCACGGCCTCGTGAGGCAACTGCATTGATGCCTCGGGTCGCTCAGCTGACTGCATGAGAGATTGGAAAGTTGCTCCACACTAGACGGGGCGGTGCCAACCGCATGCGCACCGCGTGCTGCGTGCTGCGTGCTGGAGTGTGTGTTCAGCTCGGGTGCAGCGGCAGGGTTAGAGGGCGTGGGCGTCGAGTACATCAAGTTCCACGTCAAGCTCCCCTTCTCGGAAGGTCAACGCGCCGGTGATGGCTCATGCTCATGTCTCAGAGGGACGACCAGTCATCACGGTGGAGACTGGAGTCCCGGAGGGGCTTGGGGCTCCGCATGCTGGCCATTCTGGCCGGGGCGGCGCCGAGCACCTCGTCGGGAACGTCCGTGTCGGGGGCCGATTAGCTTCGACGCTCTGTCTCTCTCGCACTCATGGGCCGCCCCGAGACAGAGCGACTCAGGCTCGCTCGTTAGCTTGGGCGCACCACGAGTGAGTAAGCGCCCGGCCCCACTTCGCGCCACGCCAACAGCGTTTCTCGAGAACCTCACCCGGTGCCCAGCCCAGGGCGGGGAGCTCCTTGCTCGGGGTGCTGGCCATTGCAACGCCACTCTGAGGTGGCGGGGACGGGGATTCGAACCCAACCCCAAATCCCGACGCGCCCGCTTTTTCTCGTGACCGTCCGGCTGGCAGGCCGCGTGCCGCGTGCAGCCCGTGCCGTGCCGTGCCGCCCATAGAGTTTCCCCCAACACGATCCGATCCGAACCGAAATGAAGCCGCTTTCTCAATCCCAATCCAAGGCGAAATGGGCGGCGCGGCGCAGAGCGAGCTAGCCGCGCGGCCTGCGATGCACCGCAGTGCGACTTGCTCGTGCTCCCGGCGTGGCTCCCTGACAATCAGCGTCCTGGGCACAGGCCGCGATGGCCTCCTGGAGCATCTGGAGGATGGAAGGACCGTCACAGCCTAGGCTGAGAGCACTGCGACACTGCCAGGGAGGGGGCAAGGCCCGCAAGGCCATGGCCAGGGGGCCGGAGAAAGGCGGCGGGGGAGGGGGCCTCCCTCGTCTCGTCAGCCACCGAGCGGGCCGCCGCGGAGCCGCGGAGCCGCGGACGACGTGTTGTATTTTCCGTATTGGTCCGTCTTACGACCACCACCACCTCGACCACCACCTCGAGGAGCAGCCCGGCTCCAAGCCCGGCTCAGGGGGCGGTGGGGCGTGGTGGGATGCAGGATTGCCGTGCGCGGCCCCCGCCCCGCCCCGCCGCGCCGCGCCCCGCCGCCGCGCGCCACACCTCACCACGCCAGTGCTCGACCGGACCACATCGAGGACGTGCCTGCCGGTGCCTGGAGTCCGTCCAGCAGCACGTCGCCGCGCACGTCACGTGTGTGTTGCAGGGACGTGCCCTCGCGTCGCGGATTGTGCGTACGTGTGTGTGTGTGTGTGTGTGTGCGTGTGTGTGTGTGTGCGCGTGTGTGTGTGTGAGAGAGCGCGCGAATGGATCGCTCCGCGTGACCCCCTGATTGCGCCCCCTCCCCCGCCCCGGCAGCCCTGCCGCCCTCCCCTCCACCCTGCTGGACAAGTGCCGTCTGAAGGAATACTGCAGCCCGCAGCCACCCCGTCAGTCCGTCAGTCCGTCAGTCCGTCAGGCCGTCAGGCCGACACATCTACCAACGGCCGGTAAGGAACCGCAAGGACGGCGACCGACCGTCGGCATGCCGTCGGCCACTTGTTCGCAGGCAGGCAGACAAAGCAGCCTGATTCAGAGCAGTGCGTCGTCTCTACAGGCTCTACAGGCCGCCCTGTGGGTGCGAGCGAGACAGGAGCGACGAAAGCACTGCTTCGGAGTCGCCCTGCGCCCTGCAGGGCGATGCCCGCTCTAATCGCCGCTCTGCGTGATGGGCGGAGGGCTTGGCCGGCCTGGGCTGGGCTAGAGTGTGTCTACGCTACGTCGTCTGTCGTCCGATTGTGGGGCCGGGGCCGCCCGCACGCCAGAAGAGAAATGTAATCGTAGGGAGTCTTCGCGCGCTCTCTTTCTCCGTCACTTCCGGGGCACCCTGTGAGTGCGAGAGAGACGGCGAGACTGGATTGAACGAAGCGCAAGTGACGAGCCAGACAAGCAAGGCAGAGGCCGAGGCAGAAAGGGGCGACGGCGCCGAACGGTTCGGTTCGGTTCGGCCGCGGTTCGGTCGGCCGGTCATGAATATGGGCAGTCACGTACCGCGGCCACCGCCAGGGCGCCGCCAGGGCACCGCCCCCGCCGAGCGCATTTTGAAACAAAATCCTTGTTTCCTTAGCATTTGAATAGCGGCCGCTCCACACCATCGGTCCACTCGTCCTCGCCGCGTCGACGCCACACGCTAGATGCCAGACGCCGCAAATGGAAGTCATCTTCCTGGGCGGCAACCTTGACAGTGCTGCTGCTTGCACTCGTTGGAGAGAAAGCTCACTGACAAAAAATAAACGTGAAACAAGAACAGAGCGACGCTATCGAGGGCTCGGGTCCGTCCTGTCCGCGCGAAAACCGCGGAAGCTGGAGGCGGCTGGAGGCGGTTGGAGGCAGCTGCGCGGCGCCGTGATAGGCTGTCGGGGTGAAAGACCCGCCACTGCCTTCGCCACCGCCGCCTCCGCCGCCACCCACCCCGTCCATGGAGCGCGCGCGCGAGCGGTGCCCGTCGAGACTAGGAAGTGCGTGTTCTCGGTGTTCTCTCTCTGTCTCGCCGCCGGCATGCCGCCGGCGACTCCACGGGCCGATTGCCCCTTTCTCTCGCGCCGGCCGCGTGGCTCTCGTCGCGCTGGCGGGGGGAGGAGGAGGGGGGATTGCTTATGGATCCTCGGTGCATGACTTTCCTTCTTCCACGGCACCTCATCATCGTGTCATCGGTACATCGCACGCGTCATCATCGCCTCACGGCGGGCTGATTGCGTGGAGGGCCTCTGTCTCTCGCACTCATAGGTCGTCATACGTGCAAGAGAGATGATAGAGTCCCCCTGCAGCCCCACAGCGTGTGCGCGGAGCGCCTGGCGTCCTGGTGTCGGCAACACTCGCACGGGCGCGCGCGCCGGGACTGCCTACCCGCACGGCGATCGGCGCTCCAGCGGCTGGCCTCGTCGCTCTGTCTCCCTTGCACCCTGCGGCGTGCCCCAAGAGTGCGAGAGAGGCAGAACGACGAAGGCACTGTTTCAGCCTGCAGCCGGCCGCGTCTCCAATCAGAGTGTTTCCGTACTAATGGGGGTGTTCGCCGGGCAAAAACCAGATCTGTTTCTCTTTTCCGAAAGGCTGCTCAAAACAAAACACAAGCGTGCTTCCGCGCACCGTGCCGTGCCGCGCCGCGCCACTCCGCCGAATGGAAGCCGAACCCGTTCTGGACCCGCCGCTTCACCTTCCCTTTCACCCGGTGAACAGAAAGGAACGAGACGGACCACTTAGCCTTGGCGGCAGCGCGGCAGTGTTGACGTCGCCGGGGCGGTCAGGGCGGTCGGGCTCGTCGGAAATGTGAAAGAACGCGGTGACGTCATCGTGATCGCCATCGCCAGACTCGGCGGGCGGCGCGGCGCGCGCGGCGTCCTGACCTAGCCCCGCGGCCTGCTTCATCGTGATTGTGGTCGCGACCCTGCCCCTGGCACCGGCAGCGCTGTGGCGTGGCGTCTGTGGTGGCGCGCGCCCGCAGACCGACTCGTGTCGGTTCCGTCGATCTGTCTCTCTCGCGCTCATGGGCCGCGCGGCGTGAAGCGACGCAACAGCAGTGCCGTCCGGGCGGCTGCAGACGGCGCCGAATCGGCGTCGCTTTGGACGAGGACGACGACGCCGTCGTGCAGCTGCGGCGACGGGCCGCCCGCACCTTCGGACGCAACTGCCGCGCGTCTGGCTGGCCGAGTGTGACGGCGAGCCCGCCCGGCCCCGGGCCCGCGCGCCAGGGTGACTCCCGACTCCCGCGTCCCGCTCGGTCCCGCTCCGACGCTGCCTTCCTCGCGAGATGGCGGTGCGGCAGTGCGGCATTGAGTGAAAGTAAACAGTTTACGGCGTGGCGTGTCGCTCCGACGGCGGCGGCGGTGGCTCCGTCTGGTGGCGCCTGCGGAAAGCACAGCCTCAGCCACCTCGGGGTACCTTCGGGTACCTCGGAGCGCGGGCCGCTTCCTCGTGGCTCGCCGCGCATGAGGGCGTCGTCTTGGAATAAATACAATATCGATGAAACAGTAACGTAGTGATTCTTCCTCTGTCCTCACACAGCGTATTGTGCTAATCAGAGCTTTTCTGCCGCCAGGGTGGTGACCTGCTGGCCGTCATGCTGGCCTCCTTCTCCTTCGGCCGGACGGGTCCGCTGCACCGCCCCCTGCTGGTTCCGCTGCTCTGGGTGTGCCTGCAGGGCCTGCACGTGGCCACGGCGGGGCCCTCGGCGTCGCCGGCCATCGCCGCCCCCCCGCAGTCCCTGAAGCCGCCCAAGCTGGCGTTGGAGCTCGACGGTGCGTCTCGGACGTCTCGGACATTTCGATGGATCGATCATTGGGGACCCCCGCGGTGTGGTGGATGGACTACGCACCGGCCATGCCAGCCGGTTCGCGTCTTCCCACCGCGTGTTTTTTAGGGCGCTCGACGGCGGCCTCCTCCCCGCGCGGCCCGCACTGTCCCCGTGCCGTACACTTGGCCCACCTGGCCGGGACGGGGCGCGGGCCGGGCCGGCCGGGGCAGTCATTGTGACGCAACCATACGCGCGGGCTTTACGATGTGAAAGTACCGAGAGCGGCGCGCGGCGCGAGTGTTATGAGTGTGCATGCGAAGCGGCAGCGGCGCGGCCCAAACACGGTCTGGGCCACGCGCATTGTTATGGTGCGTATCGGAGCGGCGTCGTCGCGGAGGGGAGGAGGGAGAAGTGAAGGCAAGAGACAAAGTCATCTCGGAAAAGGTTAGGAGCAAAACGCACTTGTGTAATGTGGGGGCAACCCTGCGAAGACCGTGGGACGGATGGGGACGGGCCCGACGGGCCCCATAACGCCCCGCCCCCCGCCCCCGACAGTGGCGTCGCGTGGCGGCTGGAAACGGGATGACAGTCCCATCGCGGCACGTGTGCGTGTGCGTGCCGCGTGCATGTCGGCAGGAAATTGCCCTTTTTTCTGCGGCTCGGGGACGTCCTGTGTGGGAAGGAGAGGGCCTGCGTCTTTTTCCTTTCTCGCCGCCACCGCCTTCGCCTTTGATAACATCGGTCTGTCTGCCGTTGCAGGAGACGAGCTGCTGAGCCAGACGACGACCAACGACGCGGACGCCTCGCTGGCCGGGCTGGCCGCCAACGAGAACGGCTCCACGCGGTTCTTCGACGACCTGCGTAAGTGCCTCCTGCAGTGCGGGGCTTTGGTTGGCCTCATGCGTTCACGTCTCCGCGCCGGACGACCGGCCACACCAGGTTCCCAATGGTTCCCAAGCGACGACGGCGCGCCCGCCGCCGCCACCGCGACGTGCCGGCCGAAATCAAGACGAGAACCAGTCTCGTCTCGACGCCCCGCGCCGCCCCGCGCCGCCCCGCGCTCTGCCACCTTGCCGCGGCCTTGGCGTGACCCAAGCCCGGCTGCCCCTGGCTGCCCCTGGCCGTGCATGTCCCGCAGGACTCCACCGCCGGCCGCGTGGGGGCGCCACCGGCCGCGCACCCGCCGCGCCGAGCCTGCGTTATTATTGTTATTGCTCTTTAGTTGTCGCTTCGGTTGTTTTTGTTGCCGTTGTTCTTATTATTTTCTAAGCTGCCGCTCTGGTTGTTGTTGTTTTTGTTGTTATCCTCGCCGCCGCTTGGCGCGCTTGCCGCTTCACTTTCTCCGGCGCGATGATAGTCCTGCCTCGACCCGCCTTGCCGCCGTTCTGCGGAAACTTCCGAGCCGCTGCAGCAGCAGCAGTCGGCGGCGGGACGGTGACGGCCCGGCTTCCGTAATGATTATGTGCCTCACAGGGATGACTCTGGAGTATTGGCAGAGCGTTGCGTGGCGCGTGGCGCGTGGCCTGGCTGCCCGACTGGGCCTGGCTGTCGCGCTGTCGCGCTGTCGCTTCGCGGCCAGCGGCGAGCCAGTAGAGCAGTGCGGGCACGGCCCCCCCGCGGCCCCCCAGCGGTGCCCCGGCCGTCGCGAAGAAAGGCCTTGCCCAATGCCGGCGTGGCCGTGTCACCGCGGGGGCCGCGGCACTGCTTCCTGATAATCCATTGCGACATTTGCACCGCGGCCAGGCAGGCAGGCAGGCACACTGGCAGCCGGGCCGCGCGGCGCGGGGCAGTGAAATGGCGAGCGGCTTGCGCGGCTGTCGGGCTGCTGGCGGTGGCCGACTTCACTTCCCGGCCGACAAGCACGGCGGCGAGCAAGTGTCAAACGGCGCGATGTGTGTGGAGATGGGCCCACAGTGGCCGCCGGGCCACCGCCGACATTGTGTCACAGGGGTGGGAACTGGGCTTGGCGGTCGGCTGTGGGCTGGCCCGGGGCGTGGTGGGGTTGCCGCCGGTTGCGTGGCGGGGCGGGGCGGGGCGGGGCGGGGCGCGGCGGGGAGGGGCGGGGCTGCACGTCGCTGCGCTTTCCCCGCCCTGCTGCGCCCCGCGGTACCCCGCCCCCACTCCCGGGGGGCTTTGGGGCTCGCGGCTCGGGCCGGGCGGGCTCCGTGCTGGCGGACTCCATTCAAGTCCGTGATCGCGCTGGCGCAGGCTGGCTGTGCAGAGGAGAGTGTTTGCCAGCAGCAGCGTGCACTCGGCCGAGTTCGGCGGGCCGCGCGGACGGAGCTGCAGGCCGCGGCGAGGCACTCTCGCTCTCGACGGCCAGGGCCAGGGCCAGGCCCAGGGCCAGGCCCCTATAGTCTCCCCAGGCCATGCCGACGCCCACGGGGCGCCGCGGCCACAGCACCGCGCACCGAGCCTTTTTGGATTACCGCCAGCATCCCTCCGCATAACGAGAAAGAAAGTGCCAGTGCGAGTGTGTGCGCGTGTGTGTGTGAGTGAGGCAAAGCAGCAGGCTGGCCGTGGCCCATGCCCTGACATGAGGCGTGTGCTCGTGGTGGTGCTGGCGGCGACGCTGGCCTGCGTCCTGCCGCACGGCAGTGATGGCCACGCCGCGGGTTACTCTCGCGGCCCCAGGATCCCGACGCCCTACCAGTCGCTCGCCTCCACGCCGTCGGACGCGCAGGCCGACGCGCAGGCCGACGCGCCCGCCCTCAAGACCAGGCGCGCCTTCTTCCCGGAGACAGAGGACGACGGTGACAACCACCACGACGGCGGCCATGGCGGCTTCCACGACGAGGACGTTGCCTTGGACCGGCCCCGGGACTCGCGCAGGCTGCCCGGGGGACCGCACGACCAGGAAGCCCTCCTTCTGGGCCTCCTCGCGCACAAGCACGGCAACAGCAGCACCGGCCTGAGCGTGCCGGACAACCCGCGTGGCGTGCAGGGCAGCCTCATGGACATGTTGAGCAAGAGTGAGTACGAGTCGTCACCGACACGGTCTAGCACGAGCTGCTTCTTGTGGCTGCCGGTGGCTGCACTCCGACGCGCGCCTGAAAGCCTGAAAGCCTGAAAGCCGCGAAGCCTGTCGGGTCGGGCCGCTTGGAAGCTTGGCGGCTTGGAAGCGGCCAAGCGGCGAAGCGGCCAAGCGGCGAAGCGGCCAAGCGGTTGCAGCAGGTCTGCAGCGTACATGGAAGTGCACCACACTTCGCCATCTCGTGATGCCCTCTGTCGTCTGCCCAGGGGAAAGCTCGCGGCGTGTCGAAAGTATGTCGTCGCGACGTCCTCGCCGACGAATCGAAACAACAACACACACAAAAAAAGAGATGACAGTCTGCAGGACTGCTGCTCGATGACATTCCCGCTCGGACTCGTCACTTCTTTCCCGTTTGGGGAATTACGAAACCGAATGCTTTGCTGGTCCCTGGTCGCGTGCCGCCCGGCCGGACAGTCTGGCCAGTCTGGGCGGTGGCGGAGCGAGGTGCGGAGCGCGGTGCGGGGTGCGGGGTCGCGGGGAGGGGCGGGGCGGCGGCCCGATCAGGGCGCCTTACGCGCGCGCCATCGGCAACCCGTTGCACGTGCGCGTCGCGCGGGCCGAGGCGTGCCTACGTCGCAGGCGCCCTGAGTGCCCTAGACGGGCCGACAGACGGAGGGCAGTGGAGAGGAAGGTGCCCTGGCCCTGACCCTCGGCTCTGCTTGCTGTGCCCGGGGAGCCGCTCTATCCCGGGAACGACTCCCGCTGATTTCTACTCCCCTTGTTTTCGCCGGTGCCCTGGCGCCCTGAGGCCTGCAGCCCGAGATGCGACAGATGGGCCGGCCGCCAATTAGCACGTCGTGACGCCCCCGACGCCCCCGACGCCCCGCGTTCCGTTTTCGTTGGCCGGGTCGCTCTGTCTCTGTCGCACTGGTGGGGCGTACCGCAGGGGTGCGAGAGAGACAGAGCGGGGCCGGCCCTGCGCCCTGCGCCTGTTGCCACGCCAATGGGCAGACTCTCTTCGCGCCCGCCGTCCCTCCGCCCCGCTCCACTGCTCTCTCTCCCTCTTACGTTTTCTCTGCTTCCTGCCAAAAGCCTTTTAGCCTTCGGAGAGATGCACGACCTAAACGGGCGGCGCGCGGCCGCGGCCCAAAAATCGCACCCGCCGCCCGCCTCGCGCGGTGCTTGCTGCCAGTGGATTCCCAACAGTGCTGTTGTCGCTCTGTCTCCCTCGCACTCACGGGGCGAGTGAGATGGCGATGGAGCACTGCGCGGAATCAAATCTCGGGACTTGGAAGCAGTCCGAACAGCGATGCGCCCTGCGCGGGGCAGATGCTCTTGTGCGTCTTGTGCATGATGGCGCTCCAGTTTATGCGTTCAACGGAGACCTCCGCGCCGAGTGGAGCCGAGCGCCTCCGAGTGCAGCCGGGACATGTCGGGCATGCCGAGCCGAGCCCAGCCCTGGACTTTCTCCGTCCGTTTCCGCCGAGCCGAGCTCAGGTCTCCATTGTCGTATTATTGGTTTAAACGATTCACCTCTTGGCCTAGGCTGGCCTGGAGGCCAAGGGAAGGGCCCCCGCCACGCCCCGCCACGCCCCGCCACGCCCTACCAAGCACTATTGTGGAGCATTGTGAAGGCGAGGATCTGCATCAGAATGGGGCCACACGACCTCCTGTATCACGGAGCCGAACGCGTTCTTGTAACTTGGTAAAAGGCCTCCCGTTTTCCCACGTTTTATTTCGAGCACGGCAAAAGAGAACGTTGGACGAGGGACGCGCGTGTTGCAAATTCCGGCGGACGTCGCGAGGCCCCCAAGTGTCACCGGGCCGGCGTGGGGCCCCACGGTGGGGTAGGCGGGCCTCTCGCTGCATTGCTGCAATGTGGCACTCGCATCGCCCCGGCCGGCCCCGGCCTTGGGGCACCTCGACGCGCCTTGACGCACCTTGGCGGCCGGTGGCGCTGTCACCGGCGGTACACGTTACACACGTTAGGCGCTTTGGCCGAGGCGGCGACGGGACTGGACCGAGTCCGAGGCCGTGGGGGTGAGGACGCATCGCAGTGTCAAAACAAAGCACCGTAAATTGGTGTGACCGAAACGCAACGTTTTACCTGATAATTTTCATCTGTTTTACAAGTTCCTTGATCAGCGTCTCCATGTTCTACAGCAATCCAAACTAAGAGACAAACCAACTTGCTGCTCCAAATGATACTTTTAAGACAGTGTCGGAGTCGGTCCGTTTGCCGACGTCGCCCCAATATCAGGAAACTGACCCTAGGGTCAGTGTGACGTGCATATGTGCACGTGGCGTCGCTTAGTGACTCAAACTACGCTGCCCTACTTTGCTGCTGCTTGTCTGTTGTTGTTGTCGTTTTCGGGAAATGGGCATGGCGACTTTGCGCAACCCCCTCCCCCTCACTCCCCCTCCCCCTGCTCCTGCCTCGCGCTCCTTGCCGCTCCATTCCGCTCGGGCGACTCGGCCTGGCGGCCTGGCTCGGCCGCACTGCTGCGGTGCGTGGCGGTGCTACGCGCTACGCATGGCGGAGGACCGCGGCGGCAGCGGCCAAGACGGTGGCAGCCCATGGCGGCGGGCCGGCCGGGCAGCGGGCAGCGCCGCCGGGTTCACCACGAGGAGGGCCAGCACGGCCAGCACGGCGGCCTGCAAGCGCAGCAGTGATGCGGCGCGCCGCCCTGTGCCCCGCCTTGCAAATGGCACGCTGTCGCGCGGCCCGTGACTGATCGCTGCGCCTCCTCGGTGGCGCGTCGATGTTGAGGTGCATCTTGGCGGCGGCCGCGGTCAATCGCCTCCCCCCTCCTTTTGTTGGAGGGAAAAAAGAGATGACCCCGACGGCGCAGCGGCGCAGCAGCGCAGCAGACCATTTCACACGAGGGGGACTAAACAAGCGATGCATCCTTCCGCCGCCGCCTCCCCGCTCTGCTTCGCGAGCTTCGTTATTTCGTTGTTGTTCCTCAGGAGTAAACAAAGGGCCTCGGGGGCCTGGCCGAAGGCTGCTGTCTCGCCAGTAAAAGACTTGGCCGTTTCAGTTCCCACAGCGCAAGTGGGTTCAAAGGTCAAGGATGCTCCAGAGACGTGCGTTGTGGGTTGCCTACCCGGCAGCTTGGAGATGTGCTATTTTCTTCAACACCACGACTGGGTTTGTGTTTGCAGTGATCCCGCAGACGTGCTGGTACAACTCGGAGCAGTTCGACTGCGGCCTCAGCCTGTCCTGCGTGCTGGAGGGCGGCCGCCCGCTGGACCTGTGCTCCGGGGGGCTCATCTGGTCGTGCTGCGTGGCGCCCAGCAAGGTGGAGACGGCCGACCCGAACGTCGGCGCCCTGGAGAACGCGAGTGAGTAGGCCGGCAGCAGCTATGGCCTTGTTGTTGTCGTTGTTGTTGTGTATGTTGCTACTTTGCTGCTGCTATGTGTGGTCGGATGGGAAGGGAGGGTCGTAGGGTTGGTAGAACTGTTTTGGTGCAGCGGCCCTGCGGCCCTGCGGCCCACAGCACGCTCTCTGGGCTGCCACGGGGCTGCAGAGCGGTGCGTTCCGCAGTCCCGCAGTCCCGCACAAGCAAGCTGAGAGTTGAACTGTGCAGACCAATTTCAGCACGCCCTCCCCCACCTCGCCAAAGACATCAACTTGACCAAAAACGCGACAGACTACTCCTCGAAACAACAAACACCACGACCAAGGACATGATACGAACCTCGACAGATTATTGTGTTTCCCCCGTGCCCCCCGCCCTTCCTCCCCTCCTTTGACGAGCCCGGTGTGACCGCGCGCCCTTAACCCCCGTGACGTGCTCGTCCCGGCCACGGCTTGTCGCAGCCCTGGAGTTCCTCCTCCAGCACCACCCTGGCCTAAGCGGCGGCCTGGCCTCCCTCCCCGGCCAGGCGATGGACAGCGCGACCAGCGCGTCGCGGCCCCACGCCTACTACAGCAACCACCTGGACCGGCCCGGCCCCGGAGCCGCGTCCTCGCAGCCCGGCCAGCCGCCGCCCTTCGACCGGCCCAAGCGCCCCACCATCTACTACTACTACCAACACTCGACGCCGCCGCCGCCGCCACCCCCGATGCCGCCCCCGGAGGTGTTCTACCTGCGCCCCGGCGGGGGCCACTTCACCCGGCCGGGGTACCTCCCCCAGGACGGCCCGGGGCCCAACGGGGCGCACTTCGGCGGGGGAGGCGGCGGCATGGGCCACGCGGCCGAGTTCGTGAGCGTGAACGGGCTGACGGTGCTGTCGCCGTTCTCGGACAACGCCACCAGCAACCACCTGGACGCGGTCCACGCGGACTTCCACACCAACAGGCCGCTGCTAGGGTCCGCCTCCAGCCACGGCTACGGCCAGACCCTGGGCCAGACCCTGGGCCAGACCCTGGGCCAGACCTCCGCCTCCTCGCCCTCGGCCCGCGGTACGGACTGCAGCGGCTGCCACTGCAACCCACTGCACCGTATGGCAACGCACCGCTCCGCACCGCGTCGCGACGCACCCACCGCGACGCACCGCACCGCGACGCACCTCGCACCTTTTAAAACTCTCACCCCGTCTCACTCGCTCGCTCGGTCGCCCTGCTCGCCGTGCTCTCCTGGCTGTGCCCATGCTGTCCTGTCGCTGTCCTTTCTTCCTTGCCGGGCTGCTGTCGGCCACCTCATTCCGCCCCGCACTCGCAGACACACACTCACACACACACTCACTCACTCACTCACTCACTCACTCACTCACACACACACACACACACACACACACACACACACACACACTGACATGCGGAGACACACCCACACATCTGTCGTCCTTTTCATTACCTTCCTCTCTTTGGCGGGGCTCCTTTCGGTTGATGTATCCTTACTTCCCTGCTGCCAAACGACAAAGTAGTGATACTCACTTCCCCCGCTTCTTTCACTGCTCTGGCGCCATGGCGGGGCTGTGTAGTCCAGTAGTCGGGTTCTTCCGTAGCAAGCCTGTCTGTTGGCAATAGTGTGGGTGGCGATATAGTCTGGCGCATTTTTGCAAGTACGTCCCTTGGCCAAGTTGGAGAAACTGCGACCCATGACTCCGTCCTGCTTTCGTTCCAGGCTGCGGGGAGCTCTACATGAGGAGCAACAGGATCGTCGGCGGCCACAGCTCCAATTTCGGCTCCCACCCGTGGCAGGTAAGTCTCTAGTTTTCGCGACACCCCCCCCCACCTCCCCCCGTTTTGTTTCGTCATTACGTGACTCCTCGCGACGGCAGACTTTTAATCTGCCAAGGCGGGAAACGAGTGAAATTGCCTCGCTGAATGCAAGACTGCGTGGCGCGGCGCTGTTATCCTTCATCCTTTTCACGACGTCGCTGACGTCGCCGCGCTCGTCTGGCGTCCCCGCGCCCCGCCACGCGCCGCCGTGGATGCGTGCTGTCACCCGCCGCGCCGCGCCGCGCCTCGCCTCGCCACGCCGCGCCCCGCCGCGCCACTACCCGTTCTGATGCAACCACGGTGCCTCCTGTTTGCTGTGTTGCAGGCCGCCATCATCAAGTCCGGCTTCCTCTCCAAAAAGCTGTCCTGCGGCGGCGCGCTGCTCAACGACCGCTGGGTGGTGACGGCCGCCCACTGCGTCGCCACGTGAGTCCTGCCGCCACTCCGAAGGGCCGCCTCGTCCAGCCTCGTCGCTCTGTCCTGTCCTGTCTCTCTCGCACCCTAACGGAACGCCCCATGAGAGCGACAGAGGCTGAGTGATGAGGCGATCCCTCGGAATCAGTTGGCCGAGTCCTGAGTCCGACAATCGCTGTTGACGAGGCGCGATGCGCGATGCGCGATCCGCCCGCCGACCTGTGACAGTGTGACGGCCGGTGACGGCTGACAGCGCCCTGACGAGTCACTGACGGGCTCCTCCCCTTCTTCCTCGGCAGCACGACCAACAGCAACCTGCGCGTGCGGCTGGGCGAGTGGGACGTGCGCGACACGACGGAGCGCCTGCACCACGAGGAGTACGCCGTGGAGCGCAAGGAGGTGCACCCCCAGTACAGCCCCACGGACTTCCGCAACGACCTGGCGCTCATCAAGCTGGACAAGCCCGTGTCCTTCAAGCAGCACATCCTGCCCGTGTGCCTGCCCGACCCGGGCATCAAGCTGGTGGGCAGGACGGCCACGGTGGCGGGCTGGGGCCGCACCAGGCACGGTGAGCAGTGGGCACTACATCAGCCATCGGCCCAATCAGTTCGGCCGGTCGGCACGGCTCAGACTTTCCGGTTGTTTCTCGGGAGAAATGGCGGCTTATCATTAGCATTTCTCGGAGGCGGACAAACAAGGCGGTGGCGCCAGCCTGGCCAGGGCGGCAGGGCGGCCGGAAGAGAAGGGGCAGGCAAGGCAGGCAAGGCAGGCAAAGCAGGCAAGAGCACGCTTCACTGGCGGGGGAAAGTGCGTACCGTGACGTGACGCCGACGCCGGGACTCCAGGACGCCGGTGAAGGAGCTGGCTGGCGCCGCGCTGGCGCCTTGCCGCCGGAGGGTACCCGAGGTACAGGGGTACCCAGCAGACTGAATCCGAGACTCGTTTTTCGTCGCTCTGTCTCTCATGCACTCGTGGGAGTCCCGCAAAGGTGCGAGAGAGACAGCGACGATAACGACTCTCGGACTCAGTCTGCAGCACCGGGGAAGGACCATAACCCTTTCGCCGCTCCGCCGCCGCCCCGCCCCCCGCCCGCTCCAACTAATCTCGATGCACGAGGCCCCTCAGCCGATATCGAGCTGCGTGCCTTTCTCTGCCTTTTCCACTTTTTCTCTCCTAACCTGACTTTTCTTTTCTTGCGCGCGGCGGCTCGGCAGGTGTGTCCACCGTTCCCACCGTCCTGCAGGAGGTCGACGTGGAGGTGATCGCCAACGACCGATGCCAGCGGTGGTTCCGGGCGGCGGGCCGGAGGGAAACCATCCACGACGTCTTCCTGTGCGCGGGCTTCAAGGAGGGCGGCCGCGATTCGTGCCAAGTGAGTGTCGTGTTAGGTGGCGCCGGCAGGCCTCATCGTTGTTCAAAACCGAGTGACAATTCTTGTTTGTGTCTGCAGGGTGATTCCGGGGGCCCTCTGACCATGACGATCGAGGGCAGGAAGGCTCTGGTCGGCCTCGTGTCTTGGGGCATTGGCTGTGGCAGGGAGCATCTCCCCGGAGTCTACACCAACATACAGAAGTTCGTGCCGTGGATCAACAAAGTGATGGTCTGAACCGCTGAACTGAGACTGAGCTCCGGTCCAAGGTGGATGTCTTACCAAAGAGCTTGAAGCGCTCGCAGCGCCAGCGCCCAGCGCCCCTGGCGGCGCGCGGCGGAACTGCTGCAAATCGCGCGACGCGCGCCCAGTGTGAAATTGTGCGCCCTTCCGCCTCCGGTCTCCGTCGCGGCAACGGCAACGACATTGGCAACTTGGCTAATCCGGAGTGTTTTGGCTCCGGTTTGGCGACGGTGGTTGAGCGCCGCGACTTCTGAGGACTGAGATAGCGACTCTTCTGCTCATTTGAAGTACGAACTGAGTGAAATATTTATTTAATTTTGTGGGTGATGCATCACACAATATAAATTCTGGTGTCAAAATGTTACCAAGTAGGAGTTCTCTACCAGGCAACATGAGACAGATTGATCTGTTTAATGTGCCGATTCAGCAGAAGTGCCAACTGTCATAACAATTATTCTATCTGCATGAGGCAATAGAGTAATATATTTTACGATTTAATCGTAGTTCAACTAATTTCCAGTGCATCAGAGATTGTGCTTCAACCTGAAGACTGGTATGTTAAGGGATAGAGCAAGTTTATGTAAATATATTTATATGGTGGCCTTGACTGTGACTTAGGAATCAATTGTGGTGATACTGCACTCCTGTATCTTGTATGTGATAACCATATGCTGCAATGGCCTGTTACCTCAGGAATACCTTGTCATATTGTCTGTTTCATAAAGCTTCTCTCCATTCAGGTGCGCTGACTGAGATTGTACCACATTGGTATCTTTGCGCACAGCTTTAATGACTAGAGAACCTTTGTTAGATCAAACGGATTAATATTTTTCCACCCCTTTGTGCTATTTATTTATTGATTGTAGGAAAAATCTAGTAGATATGATGCTTAGGATTTAATTGTAAATGTTCCCAATTCCCATAAAGAGAGAAAAAGAAAAGAAAGAAATTTTATGTTTAACAATTTTTGTAAATACAGATGGATCTGCATCAGACATTAAATAACTTGAATATGCCAGCAATGAACTTTTATTGTCCCTGAACCCTGCCACAAATGACAAAAGGTTTTCAAACAAACATCCTTTGGCTCTGAAAAATTAAAAATATTTTTGTAAAATAAATAACAGGAATAAAATGCTAAACAACATGGCAGTTCTTACAGAGCGAAATGAGAATGGAGGTCAGGTCAATTTTCTCTCCTTTCACAACAGCAACAATAAAAATAATTAAAACAAAAACAGAATCAAAACGGAATCACAGGTGTTACTAAATCAGCAGCTCATAGCTGCACATGACCTAGACTAACTGGAGTACAAGTAAAATATTTGTCTGTTATCAATATAATGCATTCAGAATAATTGCAATATCACTTTGGATTTCATCAATAAAATGGGCTCACACTTCTAAGTACAATCCTAAAATATGAGTGATGCTTAAATCAAAAATTACATACATGAAGTGGAGCACAGCAGAAAATGAAGCACTTCTTATCATTTATATCATGACTTGTACTGATTGTTACTGCTAAAACACTAACTGCAGTGCATCTTTCGACCATTATTGCTATGGAATACGGGATAAGACAAGATGTTCAATTGACTCCATCATATGGTTTGAACTTCAGTTGATTGGTAATATCATTGCATTCCACAAATCAAAATAAAACAAAAGTGAATCCTACAGTTACAAGAGCTTCTTTGCATCTTGGAATATTCAATATGACTGGATCTTCCCTCTTTACCACACTCTGATGTCTTTACCACTGCTTCTTGAGGAAGTTGATCAATCCGTTTGTGGAAGAATCGTGAGATGAGACAGGTGTGTTGTCCACAAGTTCAGGTTCAATAGCCTTAGCAAGCTGCTTGCCAAGCTCAACTCTGAAATAAAAAAAAAAGAGGCAACTTAGGAACATATCACAGAGAAGACATTGGGATCAGAAAAGAAACGTCCTTCAATTTAAATTTTCTAAATTTAAAAATTAAAATTCCTACCCCCACTGGTCAAAGGAGTTAATGTCCCAGATGACTCCCTGAGTGAAAATCTTGTGTTCATACATAACTGTAAAAAATAAGATAAGAAAGCAATGTATTAGTACCCTTTAAAAGCATATTCTAGTATATGCAAAATAAAAAGGGGAAATATTTCCCATACCAATCAGAGCTCCCAAGGTGAAAGGAGTAATCTTCTTGACAACAATGGAATTGGTTGGCCGATTTCCAGGGAACACCTTGTGGGGTAAAATCTTCTCCAGATCAGGGCTCTTCATGCCAGAGGCTTCAAGCTCCTTCTTTGCCTCTTCAGAAGTCTTTCCCTTCATCAGAGCTTCAGTTTGTGCCAGGAAGTTGGCCAAAAGAATCTAAAAAAAGAGTATGAATTCATACCAAAATTGTGTGAACAGAAGATTGAGGAGATTGAGCATTTCCATTTTCTTTACAGACCTTGTGATGCATGCCTCCGCGAATGGGGTTGAGGGTCTGGGCGGGGGCGATGAAGTCGGCGGGCACCACACGGGTTCCTTGGTGCAGGAGCTGGTAGAAGGCATGCTGCCCATTAGTACCAGGCTCACCCCACACAACAGGGCCAGTGCTGTAGTTTACGGCATCTCCGCTTCGGGTTACTCTCCTTCAAACACAAACAAATATAATGTAGGACTCGGCAAAATTAAAAACTATGCTGACATTTATCTCAAAGAAAAAGACTAGTTGACATACTTTCCATTGGATTCCATATCACCCTGCTGGAAGTAAGCAGCAAATCTGTGCAGGTATTGGTCATATGGAAGAAGAGCATGGGTTTCGGCTCCATAGAAGTTGTGGTACCAAACACCGAGCAGGGCAAGAAGAACAGGAGCCTGAAAGTAGAAAAGATGGTAAATTGATGCTAGCTATGGGAGTGAGAAGATAACACTTAAAGAAATGACTCACATTTTTCTCCAGAGGAGCAGTACGGAAATGGTTGTCCATGTAGTCAGCTCCAGCCAACAATTGCTCAAAGCGGTCAAAACCAATGTAAAGGGCAATAGATAGACCAATGGCGGACCAAAGAGAATACCGGCCACCAACCCAATCCCAGAAGCCAAACATGTTGCGCTCATCAATACCGAACTCCTTCACTTTAGGTCCGTTTGTTGAAAGTGCAACAAAGTGCTTGGCAACTGCACTTGGCTGGTGAATAGAATAAATTATTATTGAACTCAAACAGCATCAACATTTGACCATAAAGATAATTTTGAAAACCAACTCACGTCCTTAGCAGAAGTTAGGAACCACTCTTTGGCAGATGTGGCATTGGAGATGGTCTCCTGGGTGGTGAAGGTCTTAGAGGCAATAATAAACAGAGCTGTCTCAGGGTTCAGCTTCTTGAGGGTTTCGGCCAAGTGGGTGCCGTCCACATTGGAGACAAAGTGAACTCGGGGGCCAACAGCATAAGCCTTCAAGGCCTCAGTGACCATCAAAGGTCCCTAAAGATGCAGACAAAGATCACAAAAGTTAGTTGGGTAACAAGTAGTTTTCTTTGTAGCGCTGAACTCATGATCACTCCAGCTTTCATTCAAGCCAGCCATAGCATTCATTATTAAATTTATCAAATATATAATCACTCACCAGGTCAGAACCACCAATACCAATGTTAACAACATCCTCAATAGGCTTTCCAGTGTAGCCCTTCCATTCCTTGTTAATAACCTAAATGTAAAAACGAATTAATACCTAGCATCACTTTATAGATGAAACCTGGAATGCTGATTTTGATCCTTACCTGACCACAGAATTCCTTCATGTGGCTCAAAACGGCATTTACATCAGGCATGACGTCCTTGCCGTCGACAAGGATTGGAGTGTTCTTCCTGTTACGCAGAGCAACGTGCAGGACAGCACGGCCCTCAGTGAAGTTGATCTTCTCACCCTTGAACATGGCATCACGCATGGCCTCCACTTTCCTTTCCTTGGCCTGCAAATGAATTAAGTGACAGATGTATTACTTCAGAGCAGCAACAGCAATATAGCTGCTCAAAAGCAGCACAAAGCCATATTTACCAGTTGAAGAAGCTGAGCCAGAATTTCATCATTGATGCGGTTCTTGGAGTAGTCAAGAAGGATAGGGCCATCATTGGGAGTGTCCAAAGTCAAGCTGAAACAACCAGGAAGAATTGCAATTAAATTGTGGGACGTGATATGACTGAAAATGTGATTGGAAAATCATTACATCTTTACATCATACAGACATGATGTTCATTGAAACTAAATATCCAATAGAATAAGTAGAGAGAAGTAAGGAAAAAAGGCACTCTGCCAAACAATATGAATTACTACCCATTCAAAATTATTCAGGGTTGACACTATGATGCAAGCGTTGTGAAACTTATCAAATTTCAGCTTATTTAGAATGAAAATCATAATGATCACAAGGCGAAGTAGACGCGAAATTGATCCATCCCCACAGGATTACCACATTTCATTAACATAACAACACAGTCATTGTGTCAAAGTTCGGACGCTGGTCGCGAAATGTCAAAATGACACACGTGGGAAACAACGTCAAAGAAGGAAAGGTGCCGTTCGCGAGATATCTGCATGTGACAGGACCCCCCTCATGAACTAGAAAAGCGTCAAAATCACAAGTGTACCATAGAGAAAGCACGAATGTGACGCGTAAACAAGCACAATGTCAGCTCAAGGTTAAGGTTACGTACCTATACTTCTCAAACCGCTTGGGATCGTCCTTAAACAACTGGTTGATGTTGAGTTTCTCGCCGACGGCAGCGTGGGTCTCCTTCAGCTTTTTCCATGACAGTTCCTCGGCGAGCTTCATGATTGGACCGGCGAAGTGCGAAATTGAACCGCTTGGAAGAGAGCGCCCGGAGTACTGGACTGGACAACCTTCGTTTCGTCTGCTACAGCCGTTCGCCTTGCCTTGCCGACTCGACGGCTCGGCTCGCCACGGCACGGGCTCGTGCTGCCAATCTTTCGGCGAGAAACAGCTGTTCGATACCGGGTTGCCAACGCACCGCCATGCGAGCGCGCGAGCGCCAACGTTCGGTTTAGTCCGCGCAGGTGTTCCGCTTTAATCCGTTTATCGGATGGAAACTTTTTCTCGCCTCAATGCGGACTGTGACGTGCATCTCAGAAAAGCTCCGCCGAAGGAACTCGACACCATAACCAAAACAAAAATAATCGGGATAGGCGATATTGAAAGGTGCCGGGCGGTGGCAGCGCGGCAGCTTCCGCTCTTCGTCTTCAGCCCCTCCCCCTCCTCCCCTCCCTCTGCTCCTCCTCGCCGCAATCATTTTGACCTACACCCTGTCCTGGACAGTGCCCCGCTGAATGTAGCTCGAGCGCCGCGCGCCTCAACTGGCCGCGAATTAAAGGGACTCGCGCGCAGTCCGCGGTCCCGGACCGTCCTGGGCTCACTTCGGCGACGCAAGGCCGCTCGCTGGTGCCTTTGAGGGTGTCCGCCCGGAGTCATAGTTTTCCAGCGGGAGAGGAGGCGCGGCGCGTGCCTCGTTGACGTCCTCCTCGGCGTCCTCGGCGTCGTGGTGCATCGCGCTGCGACGGCCCTGACGACAATAGTGCCACTCCGTTTGAGGGAGACGACAGCTTGATGAGGATGGGAGCCGCCATGATATGGAAATGACCCGTGGTGGACGTCTGCCAGTTTCAATAGAGCGGGCCGCGCCACGCCGCGCCACGCCGCGCCACGCCGCGCGCGAGGCCCTCCTAGGGACAAGGGACCTAGACCTAGGTCCGCGCGTCGCGGCGGTCTCTGCGTCGCGGCGAGTCCCGGTCGGGATGCACCGAGACGAGGGTCTAAGGCCCAGCCGAGCCGCTCTGTCTCTCTCGCTCCGTTATGGAGAGCCCCTTGAGCGTGACAGACAGAGCGGCGAAACGACATTGGCACCTCGCACACCGCACGCTAGAGTCCGCGGCGGGGCCCCCATCCAGTCCGCCACCCCATTCTGCCATTCGGCGGTGGTCTCGCGGAATCCAATCGTCGGTGCTGCCGCCGGCGCTGTCGGGTCGGGATTGGTGGCCCTCGCCATTACGATACGGTGCGAGAGGGAGAGAGACACACGTCGCCATTATGAGAGAGAGAGAAGGCGAGAGACACGGCTTTGATAAGCAGCGTCCGCCAAAGCCAAGCCAAAGCCGCGACGTCTTATCGTCACTGCCCCCGGCCCCCCGACGGCAAGCCCGGCAAGCGGCAAGCCCGGCAAGCGGCAAGCCCGGCCGTGACTCGGAGAGTGTCCGGGAAGGTGTCATGTTGGGCCTTTCAACCAGTCTAGGCCTGCAACTCATCCAGGCCTTTGTTCTTAGCCGCCGTGTGCTATGCTTCGACCAAACTCTTTGCTGAGACGTAGTTTTGCCAGTGGAGGCGGGGGCGGGGCGGCGTTGCCTCGGGGCAGCGTTCGGCGTTACCCCGTGGCGGCGCGCGGCGGTGGCGCGTGGCGGCACGGCGGCACGGTGTAGCGACGCGAGGCGTGGCGGCGCGCGGCGTCGGCAGGAGCCGGACCGGGACAGCATCCCCCCAGCCAGGCCAGCAGGGCCAGCAGGGCCGCCAGGCAGTACCACGGTAGACTTGCGCGGGTGGAGTCGCGTCGCTCGCAACTCTTGTCGCGTCTCCGTTCCCTCGCTCGTCGCCTCGCCGCCTCGCCGCCCTGCTCGGTGTCGCCCAGTGCCGGTGGGGTAGGCCGCAGCGGCCCGGGTACAGAGCCCGCGCCCCGCGCCGTGCTCGACGCCGCGCTCCACGACGCCGTGCCGAGTGCTGACGGCGGCCAACTGTTGAGGGGGTCCAGGAGCGGTCCGGGACAGGTTCCCGACAGGTCCAGGATGAAAGGACAACCCCGGACGGCGCTGCCCCGGGCGGCCGGCGTCCTCCGCGGCCTCGTCGTCCTGCTGGTCGTCGCGCATCTGGCGGCCGTCGCAAGTAAGTACTAGAGGGAACGCCAGCTTGCCCGTCCCCGGCAGCGGCGGCAGCCCCGGCAGCCCGTCAACGGGGTAATTGCGTTACCTGCTGTCATTTACGCGACGGGACGCAGAAAAATGGCAGTAATAGAAGCGTAACGCAAAGCGCCACGGAGTTGCGACGCGTTTAGGGGGAATGGCGGCAATAAATTTCTCGCGGAGCGGCGGCGACTTTTGTAAGTGAAATTACGCTCCTCTACGGGCCGTAAGGCGAGGGCCTCTCCGTCAAGCGCGCACCTTGCTCCTGCTTGGTGCCGCTCGCTCCCCGGTGACTGATGGCCATGCACGCTCGAGCGCCGTCTCAAGCGCCGCCGAACGCCGCCAAGCGCCACGTGCGAGGGCTGCGAGGGCGGTGGAGGCTGCGCGTTGCGCCCCGCGGTTTGCGGCCTGCGGGGCGTGGCGTGGTGGGGCGCGGCGCGGCGGGCGGGCCTCAGCGTTCTCCTTTCCTTTCTGAAAATTATCGCGAGGCACAGTGACTCGGCGGGGCGGCCGAACATTAAATAGTCATTAGCACGGGCCAAGTATATAACCCGCTTTGGTGGAGGAGGGGGGGGGGGCGTGCATCTCGGCGGAGGGGGCTGGTGGGGCCCCCTTTCGGGCGGGTCGGTGCGGGTCGGTCCAGGTGGGCGTCAGGCAGGACCCCGTGCACTTTGAGCGTGGGCTTTCAGCCGCTTCCAGCTTCAGCGCGCCCCGCGGGGTGTCCCTGGGGGGCTTCGGTCCGCCAAGACGACCGCGCTCTGGCTGGTAGGCTGTCGAGCTGGCCGAGTGCAGAGTCGTGTCCGAAGGGCTCAAGCCAAGGCTGACGCCAAGGCTAAGGGCCCACACGAGGCCCTTGGAGGCGCTGGCGAGGCGCGGGGGCCGGGAGCCCACGCCACGGCCTCGACCACGCCACGGCCACGGGAGACAGGACAGGGCAGTATCTGTTGGAATGAGTCAATGCGGGGTACAGCGTTGCCTGGCGCGGCCTGGCGAGCGGGTTGGCGAGCCCTGAGAGACACGGCCGCGTGAAAGTGTGTGGGTGCAGGGCCCTGCAGGGGGCGGGGCAGGGCGGGGTAGTGCCAAGTTCTCCCACAACATATTATATGAGGCCGTCCTCGCAGACAGGGGGGCGGCAGCTCGTGCTCGTGTGTGTGTGTTTGTGTGTGCGGCGTAGTGTGCGTGATGTGAGCGTGAGCGGGCGGAATAGGTAGACGGCCGGGCAAAAAGTGTGTAGGAAGTGGCGAGGGTTCGCGCAGAACGGAACGCCCAGAATGCGGCTCAACAATTCCGCCCCCTTCCCTCCCCCGGGTCCACCCCCTGGTCCACCCCCGGGTCCACCCCCGGCCGCAGGAGAGGCGACCGCGTGGAGAAAAGCGAAGCGATACAAGTTGATAAAATTAATGGAAGTGGCCGAGGCGGGAATGGGAAGGCGACGCGGCCTTCGTGGTGGCCACGGCGGTCATCATGATCGGTGCGCCGAGGCTGGCCGGCCGGGGCTCGGGCCGGGGACTACGGCGGGGACTACGGCGGGGACCACGGCGGGGACCACGGCGGGGACCACGGCGGGGACACCCCCGGTGACGCCGCCAGTGACGTGGTCCGGCCTCTATCTAATCGTTCAGGTTCAGTGGCCCGATAGCATCACGGTCCAGGCACTCCAGGCACTCCAGGCTCCAGACCTGCCAACCGCAGCCCGCCCATGGCACGCACATCACGCCGGGATCGACCACCTCGAGCCAAGCCGGGCCCTTTGTCGTGCCGGCGTTGCCAACTTTTCAAAGCAATCTTTTCTTTTTTCACTAATGAGCGGCAAGACGCAGAGCACACTGTTCGTTATTTTGGCGCGCGCGCTTCAATGCCCCCTTCCCCCCTCCCCCGCAGAAGGCGCGACAGGCGATCCGGCTAACGAGATTACGCGCGCTTCTCCATTTTGCCGCCGGGAGGCCGGAGGAGAGCGTGCCGCCAACTGTGGCCGGCGGCGTCCCCCAGGACGGCCTCCAGGACGTCCTCCAGGGCGTCTGGAGCCCAGGCCGCTGCACCTGCGGACCGGCGGGGATGGCGTCCGTCCGTGCACGTGCACTCGGGCTGTGCGGACGAGTGCCTCCGCGCCCCTGGGCCCACCGCCCTGCCCCGGTCCCGCAGTGCCCCGCGCCTCGCGCAGCCCCGCGCAGCCCCGCGCAGCCCCGCGCAGCCCCGCGCAGCCCCGCGCAGCCCCGCGCAGCCCGCCGCCCGCGCAGCCCCGCACGGCGTCGCGGTATTGTCTCGCCACCAGCTGCTTGTGCTGCGTCTCCGCCGCCCCCTCCTCCTCCCTCGCCAGACGCCGCCCCGCGCCTCCCCTCCCCCGCCCCGCCCCGCGCGAGCCCCTCCCGGGGCCCAGCCGCCTAGCCCCGCCGCAGCCGGTCCGTCTGAACGCCGCCGTTATATTTTTGAAGCCGGCGAGGATTACGGCCGCTATATGTATTGTTTGGCTGGCGCGGCGGTGCTCTGCTGTGGCGTCGCAACGCCGCCGTCCCGCGCCTGCACCGTGTGTGTGTGTGTGTGTGTGTGTGTGTGTGTGTGTGTGTGTGTGTGTGTGTGTGTGTGTGTGTGTGTGTGTGTGTGTGTGTGTGTGTGGGAGTGAGTGTATGTATAGGTGTGTGTGGGCGTGTCTGGCTCAGTGTTTATGCTGGTTATGCACTTGCGGGGCTGGTGCAGTAGGTGTCCCAGACTATGGCTCATGTTCAAGTTTAGCGATAGGGTGGTTCCGTAAATCACGTGGGCTGGCGGCGGCGTAGCCACAACTAAGCATCTTGTCCAAAAAGACAGCGAAACTTGGCGCAGAAAGGAGAGAGAGCGAGAGCGGGAGAGAGAGAGAGAGAGAGAGAGAGAGAGAGAGAGAGAGAGAGAGAGAGAGAGAGAGAGAGAGAGAGAGAGAGAGAGAGAGAGAGAGAGAGAGGGGGGGGGGATGCAGGTCGATTGGTAACGGCTCTTTTCGCGAACGCTGAAAACCGAAACCGATGCAGCACGACGCGAATGCCACAAAAATGTGAAGGCGGGCGCCCCCGCCCCGGGGCACCGGCCGCCCGGCTGTTCGGAAGTCGCCCCCGGGGACGTCGTCTGGCTGGATCGGATCCCCGATCTTCGGATTCGAGAGAGGCCGCCGGCTGGCGGGTAGGAAGTGGAGTCCTGGGAGAAATGGCGAACGGGGCGGGGAGTCCGCGGGGAGTCCGCGGGGTCCGCGGGGCCCTTCGCGAGACTACGGGACGCTGTGGGAGCCCTGCGGGCAGGTGGGCCGGGGGGAGGCGGAACCGTTGGCTCCATGCTGGCCCCATGCTGATTGGATGGACGAGCCTGGCCTAATCTGCTCAAGTGTTGGTCAGTGGGCTGCTTTGGAGGTCACTGGAGGGGGCAGGTCTAGTCTGCCCTTCTGCCGGCGCGTCACGCCGTCGCGCCGTCGCCACGTCCGACCGTGCGGCCGCTAAGTTCAGAAAGCGCGGACCGCGGCATCTGAAGGTATAGGCGCCCACCGAACGCCTAAGAAAACTGAGAACTCCGTAGTTGGATAACTGGGAAAGCAAAGGAGTTCTTGAACCAGTTTTTCGAATTAGCGAAAACTGACTGGTGTCAACTACTACAACTTTGACACTCATCTTTGTTTTTAAGTTCCGACTTCTGACCAGATCAACGAACGACTTCGTTGAACCAACTACAATTTTTGGGGTAGGGTGTGAATCGCAAAATGATTGGGTGGACGTCCCCGCGCATTTCGCCGCAGTTGCTGCTGCTGATGACCTCCAACGCGTCCTCGGTTGCCTCGGTACGTCGACCTCCTCGTCGTCCTCCTCGGCGGCCTCCTCCCCGTTCCCCGTTGTCCTCGCGTTTTACGCCTGTCGGCATGCCGGGCTGCCAGGCTGCCAGGCCGTAGAATAGCGCGGCGGCGCGGCGCGGCTTGTTAGCCACCCCGGCCCCCGCCCCACCCCGGCCACCCCGCCCCGCGCGGCGTTTGGCGTTTCGACAGGGAAAATGCGATAACGAATTCCGCTCCACGCGCCACGGCGCCGTCCGCGCCGCCACCAGCAGGGCGGCCGGGCCTGTGCCGGGCAGGCCGGGCACATCGACGTGACGACGGCGAGGACGACGCGACGCCTGGCCGCGTCCGATGCCCGAGTACCCGCGGCCGTCCGCGGTCCTTGGTCTCGGCGTCGATGACGCGGGAGAGGGTAGCGCGCTGCAGCACGCCGAGGCTGCACCGGCGCCGGGCGGGGGCGGGGGCGGGGCGGGGGGCAATCTGCATACATTTTGTTGCGGCCGCTTTCGCCATGCTTTCGCAGGCTCGGCACGACTCAAAGTGTTGCGGCGCCGCGACATGCTCCCCCACCCCCACCCCTCCTGCCTCTCTCCAGCCTAACTGCCATTTTGGGCCCGCACACACGCACACATGCCCGCCGTCACACACACGGCCACAGGAGCCCTTGTAAAACCCTTTCCGTCCGGCGCTGCCTGCTGCTGGTGCCTGGCTTTGAACGGCCGCAATGGTCTGCAGTGCCTTTGACGGATCTACTCCACAGCCCTGCCCTGCCGCGCGTGCCGTGCCGTGCGTGCCGTGCCCTACAGTGCCGTGTCCCCGCTGCTCCAGGCTCCAGTTCCCCTTTCTACCTCCGTGCATGCCTCCCTGCCTCCCTGCCTCCCTGCCTGCGGCGTGCTCGATCACGCTCGAATCACTCACATTCCGATGCTTGTTGCGGCCAAGCCGCCAGGCCCCTGTCCGCGGGGTGGGTGGAGGCTGGAGGCCGGAGGGGCGGCCGGAGATATAGTATTCGGAGAACAACCCTGCCCCTCCCCCTCCCCTCGCACGCCCGTCCTCGGTCCCCTTATCCGCCGCACCGCCCGCCTCGTCGCCGGAAACTGCCATACTTTCCATCTTGGTGTGAAACTAAGCCTGAAATGGGTGCCTCATCGGATTGCCCTTCTCGGACACGATCGTCACCCCGCCCCGCCCCGCCCCGCCCCCGCGCACGCCGCGCCAGGAGCACCTCGTCGAGATAAGGACGCCCCGCCCCGCCCGGCCCAACGTGCTTATGGACCCTTACGGCCGCGACGCGCGGGGCGGGGCGGGGCGGGGCGGGGCGGGGCGGGGCGGGGCGGGGCGCCACCTTGTTGCGGGGGGCCTGGATGGTGTCGACGCAGAGACGATTGGTTGCTATCGCCCCGCGCTGCTTCGCACGCCTGTCCCATAGCATGCCCATAGTGCGCCTTGTGCCATAACGAACCGACTCGGCGGCGAAGAAAAAGTTGGCCCTTTCTTTTTTACAAGCCGAGAGTCTAGTAAGGCAACCCCTGTCCTTCCCTCGGGGCTGCCAGTCCAGCGCCGGCCCCACCCCCCCCCGCCCCGCCCCGCCCCGCCCCGCCGTCAGCGTCCGTGTAGTCTGGCCACTCTAATGCCGGCTAAAAAAGGCGAGAAAGGGACTGGTCCCGCTTCTTTCTGCTTCCAGCCTTTCACGTTCCACTTTCTTCGCTTCTGCCGCGGCCCGGCGCTGCCCCGTCCCGTCCCCTCGGCCCGCACGCCGCTCCGTGGCGCTCCTTCTTCTCCTTCTTCTCGTTTCACAAAACAGGGACAGGGCCGACAGTGCCGACGGGGCCGGCGGGGCGACCAAAGGGCGAGATTGATCAACTCCAGGCCTTCAGCTTCCAGGCTTCCCGGCCTGCGGGTTCCCCTCAACGCAGCTGCTCGAGGCAAAGTCGATTAGAAGCAAAACAGGAAAAAAGGGAGGCAAGCCGTCGGGGTGGACGGCAGCAGCCGAGGCGGCAGCAGCGCTACTTCGGGAAAGAAAAAGAGTGACTGCTGCAGACCGTCCGCAGCAGACTGATTCCGCGAGGCGCTTTCGTCGCTCCGTCTCTCTCGCACTCGTGGAGCATTCCGTGTAGGTGCGAGAGAGACTCTCGGGGCGCAGCGAGCGCCTGGAGGGTAGGCCGCGGAGCTGTGTGCAGTGTGCACGCCGCGTGGCGTGTCTCCAGGCGGCCGGGTCCGCGCCACGCCGCGCCACGCCGCGCCACGCCGCGCGCTGCCCGCAGATTGTGCATTCCTCTCCACGGCCCACGGCGCCGTGCATTCTTGCCGCCACTCCCCCCCCCCCACGCATTTTCGCTGGAGGTGGACATGCAGTACATCCCGGACTCCGCCCCAGTCCTTTGTGTCCTGCCCCTCCCCCTCCCTCTCTGGTCCGGGCGTGCGCCACCGCTGATAAGAAAACGTAAGTAGAAGGGGGGGGGGGGGGGCGACCGCGGGGCACAGCGGGTCCCTCAGCCCCTCCCCCCTCCCCTTCCTTTTCAATTCACCCCAGCGTCACCAGTAATTAGCTGGCCTTCCATCAGTTGGTCAGGCTGGTCAGGCACACCGCGGGCGCCTTTTATTATTTCTTCCGTAAAATGTCATTAAAAAAAAAAATTGTACCCAATTTTAAAGTTTCCTGTCCACCGCGACCACCGCGGCCCCCAGCGTCCCCGCCGTACGGTTCGCCGGGTTTATCTGCGCTATCTCCGGGCGGCACATCCACGACGCGGATTCTGGATCCCAGATTCCACATTCCAGAGATTAGGCAGGCAGGCAGGCGGAACGCGGAACGGACGCAAGGATTTGGAAAAGGACTAGAGGAGCGGTCGGGGCGGCGGCGGACCGTATTTGCATATATGCAAATCTAATGGGGTGGCCAATTATTGGGGTTTGCAGTAATCTGGGTCCTTCCTTCCAGGGCGGGGCGGGGCGGGGCCCAGCCGCTTAGTGTAATTTGTTCCACAAGCGCAGAACGAGGCCGTCAGCGTTTGCCGACGACGAGCTCCCAGGCGAGATGGCAAATGAAATAGGAGCCGATTTTTGTTTCAAATTCTGTTCTGTTCGCAGGCGGGCGGCGCGTCCACTCCAAGCGCTACTCCGAGACGGCCACGCAGCAGGCCGCGCAGACCGCGCAGGCCCCGCAGACCCTGGCGCCGGAGGAGGACGAGGACTACGACGAGGAGGCCGAGGACGACGAGCGCGTCTACAAGAACCCGCGGAACTCACCGTCCGCCGTGTGCCCTCGCGACGAGGAGCATGCCAACTTCCTGGTGAGTGTGTGAGAGAGAGAGAGAGAGAGAGAGAGAGAGAGAGAGAGAGAGAGAGAGAGAGAGAGAGAGAGAGAGAGAGAGAGAGAGAGAGAGAGAGAGAGAGAGAGAGAGAAAGAGAGCGCGGCGGTACCGGCAGCGGCCGGCCTTGGTGCTGTAGAGACCTAGAGACTGACGGAGAAGCGCGGGCGCCGATAAGCGCACCAACAGTTTCTCATACTCCTCGCGCGCGGCCGGAGAGCTCTCTCATATTCCGGACAAAATGCCAGCGCACGCACTTAACGGCTGGAGAAGGTTTTTCGGTCACAGCTTCCAAACCGTTCTAGATAGAGGGGTATAGTAAGCGAGCCGATTGTAGGTCTCTGTACAAGCTACAATCGGCTCGCTTACTGTACCACTCTAGCTTGAACGGTTTTCGAGATGTGCCCGAAAAACTGTTCCGGCTGACTGCTGCGCTCCGCCTCGCCCCACCTTACCGCACCGCTCTCCGCTCCGCTCCCTGTCCCCTCCCCGCTCCCTTCTGGGCCGGGCCAGACAAAATGGCCGCCAGCGCGCGACGGCGCCCGCGCTTCTCCGTCAGTCTCTAGGTCTCTATGGTGCTGGAGCCGGGGTGAGCCGGGGCTGGGAGGCAGACGTGACGGTCGCCAAACGACTAGCGCAGGTCCACGCCGGCCGCGTCGACTGGCCTGGACGTCTGGAAGTGGGCTATATCGGTGCAGCCCTGACCTTGGCCCTGTTGGACAACCCTACTGGGCAGTACCACCGGCCCCGCTGCTGCCCCGCTCCTGTTCCTGTAGTACCTCGTCTCCTCTCGCCACCCGTGCCGAGCAGCGAGCGCGCAGCGCGTGCAGCGTGTGCCCTCCACTGTGTAGTACCTGCCGAGGGGAGCCGAGTGGGACTCGCTGCGAGTTTGCGAGGCACTGCAAGGGAAGGCCTTGCCTGCCTCGGCCTGCCTGCACCAGGAGGATCCTCTTAACCTCCCTCCCTCTCCCGAGATCGGATTATGCTGCAGGCCGCATTGAAACCTAGACTCGAGGCTCGAGGCAAAGACAAGCACCCCGCCAGCGACGTCCCCCGAGACGAGAAGCCTCCTTGCTTGCCGTAGGACACTCCAGCGCCGCGTGTCCGCGTCTCTGTGAGCGAAGAACGTGTGTGCGTGTGCGGGGCGTGTGTGTGTGTGTGTGTGTGTGTGTGTGTGTATGTGTGTGTCAAAGAGCGAGAGGGTAGGCAGGCAGCTAGAGAGCGAGGGGGGGGGGGGAGCGGGGAGGGAAGATGGTGCCGATGCCACTTGTTGCGGCAACGAACAAGAGAAACATCGCGGTGAGTGGAAATGAAGTAGGGGGAGCGGCGGCAGAACGGGGCGCATAGTGAGGGCGCCGAGGATGCCGAGAGCGAGAGGGCGAGGGACGAACTTCGAGCACGGGGACGCCGGCGTTGAGGCACCGCTGCCGCGCACCGGCGAAGCCTGCCAGCTTCCCAGCCCGCCCCGCCCGTTCTGTTTGCGCTGTTTGCGCAGGCCGTGCTGACTTATCCTCTTTCCCTGCTTCCAGGGCCAGACGTGCCTGCGGAAGTGCTCCTCGGACGAGGACTGCAAGAGCAAGAAGAAGAAGTGCCGTTGCGACGGTACCTGCGGCATGTCCTGCATCAAGCCGGGTGAGTTGCGCGTCGCATTCCAGCTCCTCCCAGACCTCCGGGGCCTCCAGGACGGCCTCCAGGACGGCCTCCAGGACCTCGGCACGCCGTCGAGCCCGAGACGCAGGCCCGCGCGCCACACCATCACGGCAGCCCGGGCCAGGCGGCCTCAGCCCCGCAACGCGCGCTGTCAGGGCAGGCACGGTCGCCACTACGTCACAAAGGACGTGCCCTGCTGGGGCGGGGCGGGGCGGGGCGGGGCTTGACGTGTTTTCACTCCGTCAGAGTGACATAATGTGCACAGCAGTGAAGCGAGCACAAGCCGCACACAGCACACCGCGAAGCAGCAAAAACAGGATGAAACGGAACACACGTAGCAAAAGTGTAGCAAAGCGTAGCAAGGGATAAAAGGGACATTTTCTGCGTTCTACGAAGTTTCCTTTGAGTCGGACTCCACCCTCCAGGTTTTTCCCCCACGTGGCTTTCCTGCCGCACGGCGTCGGTGGACTGCAGTGTCATTAACGCCGTGCGCGCGCCGCCTCCACGCCCGTAATCGCATTATTATATTCCCATGTGTGCCGTATGAGCGGTGCACCGGTAACTGCTGGGCGCGAGAGGGGAAACCCCCCCCCCCCTCAGCGACCCGCTTTAAAGAGTTTGGCCTAAATGTGCAGGCCGACCGTCTACACATTCACACATTCACACACACGCACACACACCAACGCGCGCGCCCCCAGAGCTTACGGGTCACGGATCACACGCACGCACCCACACACGCAGCCAGCCCGCAGCGCTGCGGTCCAGGCCCAGCGTGCAGCATGCAGGCCTGCTTCGTGTGGGTAACGAACCGAGGCTCGGCCCGGCACGGCCCGGCACGGCCGGTGCGCATGTTTGCGCACCTACCCCGCCCCGCCCCAGCACCATGTCACCGAGGCCGCGCCCGCCGCACGGCCGCCCTGTAACTGCATACGGGCGACACATGTCCCCGGGGAGGGCTGACCGCACTGGCCCGGAGCGCCGCCACCGCCGCCACCGCCGCCACCGCCGCCACCATGGTCCCCGCGGTGGCCGCCCTGTTCCGCCCTGGTTTCGCCCTGCCTCCACCCTGGTGCCGCTGGTGTCCTTCTCGGGGGCTGGCTGCTTGTTTCGTCTGTGCTCCCGAAGACAAAGTCGTCGCCGCGTGCGTTTCCCGTCGATGGCGCCGTTTCGAACACAACAGCTGCGAAAACTCGCGTGGAATCACCCGGAATTGCCCGCCTCTCGGGGAAGGGCCGTTTCCTGTCCCCCACCCCCTCCACCCCCGCCAGCGCGCGCCGCCCCCGCGCCGCCCCCGCGCCGCCCCCGCGGCAGTATCGCGGCAATACCTTCCTACCCCGCCTCTAAAGGAGTCCATTACCCGATCGCCTCCCGGATAGCCGACTGCAGGTGCTCTGCTCCCCGCCCCTCCAAGGTCTTCCCTGGTCTTCCCTGTCTTTCCCGGGTCTTGCCGTCCGAGCCAGGCCGGAGCAAGGCCAGGTGCAGCTGGAGTCCGCGCCGAGGCCCCGCGGCCCCGCGGCCAGCGAGGAGAATCAGGCTGGAGCGGGGCTTCGCTGGAGGGTGGAGGGCATAGCGGGCATAAGCTACTCTGACGGCCCAATGACAGATCCCATTTGGCGGGGCTCGGCGCGGCACCGTCAGGAGGAGCCTACCCGGCCCATTCTCCCTTGTCACACTTCCCGACACGACCCACCCCCGGCCGTCCCCGCCGTCCCCGCCGCCCCGCGCCGCCCCCGGACCGCTCAGCACGACGTGAAGTGGAACGCGCAAGAAGACGAAAGTGGGCCAGCAAGGGATAGCGTGGCACGGCGTGGCACGGCGCGGCACGGCGCCCGTCCCCTGCACTCCATCATGCCTTAAATCCCCGGGATCCCCGCGAATCCCTGAGGATCCCTGACGCCACTTGTTCCCTGCGCGGGGCGGGGCGGGGCGGCGCGGGGCGGGGCGGGGCGGGGTGGGGCGGGGCGGGGCGGGGCGGGGGCGGCGAGGCCTTAGGTCGGCCCTTTGGCCCATCACCATAAAAGAGCGCGCGGCTTGGCTCCCGCTCTCTCGTTCGGGTCGAGCAGCGTCTAGCGGCCTCGTCCGGGGCGGCACGGCGGCACGGCGGCACGGCGGCACGGCGGCATGGCGCGGACTGGAACGCCAATGCCGTCGTTGGCGTCGTTGTCGTTCTCGCTCCGCCCGCCCTTATTATCACCAGACACACTCGTCCTTTTTTCCAGCCTCCTCCCCGATGGCAACAGCTTGGCTGCACGCCGTGCCGCGCCGTGCCGCGCCGCCCTGTGTGTCCCGTGGCGGCCCGTGGCGCGGCCCCACCCCATCACGGCCGTCTCGGCCGTCGCCTCGGCAAGGAGCGCTTTCTTGTGGTCTTCGAGGACGATGCTTCATCATGTCGCTATCAAGATGAATTGTGCTGCGTATCGCGCTGGGAAAAAAAGAAAGGCTGCTGGAAAAACGAACCGACGCGCTTATTGCCAGTCGCAAGAAGGACGAGGAGGACCCCGACAGCGCCAACTAGTGGCGCGCCGCGGCGGCAAACGGCAAGGACAGAGGACCGCGTCGTTCGGCGACTTCGAGTCCTTCACCGCCGTTGCCGTTAGCAGCCGCCCGGCGCGTTATTTCTTTATCACCTCCTGTCTCTCTCACTCTCGTTGGCGATCCGCGAGGAGCGACAAGGACAGAGCTACGACGTAGCGTTACGTAATCTGTGGATGATCGCGCCGTCGCCTTGTTGGGTCGTTTGCCTTCCCGGCGGGCCGGCGCGGCGTGGTGCGGTAGGGCGGGGACGGTGCCGATATCCGATTACAAACCGATAATTAGTGAGGATCGGAGGCGGGGCGGCGACGCGGCAACATGGGCCTAGGAGGGCAGTCAACCCGGAGGCGGGCTGGAGGCTGCTGGAGGCGGAGGAGGCCCTGCGCGAGATTCCGCGAGGCCACCCCGATAACACATGCCTAGCCGCGTGTGAAGATGGCAGTGCGATTGGCCGCGTCCCGGATGGCTTCGCCACCCCCGCCGCCCCCGCCACCCCCGCCGCCCCCGCCACCCCCGCCGCCCCCGCCACCCCCGTCGCCGCCCCCACCTGGAGCCCGCTGGAGCCCGCGGCAAACTATGTCCCCGGAAAGTTGGCAAGTTTGAAAGTGTTTTCTCTTCTCTGTCGCCCCCCAGACCGCGAGTGCCCCGACCTGGACCCGCTGCCCGTGGGCAACGTGACGACCACGGGCCGCTTCTTCGGGGACACGGCCACGTACGCGTGCGAGATGGGCTTCCACCTGGTGGGGCTGCGGGTGCGCTCCTGCCAGGCCGACGGTCACTGGTCGGGCCAGCAGCCCACCTGCAAGAATGGTAAGCCCAAGCCCCGGCCGCGAGGGGAGAGAGGAGGGCGCCGAGAACGCGCGACAACGGTGAAATAAATTCAAATAAATGCGATGGAGGCGTCTTTCCAGTGTACTGCCGCACGCCGCCGCCCATGGACCACGCGCGGCACAACGCGCTGCAGCTGCAGACCACGTTCGACGTGGGCACCACGCTCAAGTACCAGTGCCACTCCGGCTACGTCACCAACGGCTTCCCCACGGCCAAGTGCCTCGCCATGGGCGGATCCGCGTCCTGGTTCGGCCCGGACATTTCGTGCGAGCGTAAGTAGCGCACTTTTCTTTCTGACGAGGCAACTTTGGACTACTTTTTCTGATTGTTTGTTTCGAACTCAGCCCGGACCTGCGGCCAGCCCGCCGACCCGGAGAACGGTTGGCACAAGGCGTCGTGCTACACGTACACCTGTCGCGCCACCTACGAGTGCGCCAAGGAGTACGAGCTGGTGGGGCGCGCCGAGAGGACCTGCCAGGCGGACGGCACCTGGAGCCCCAAGGACCTGCCCACCTGTGTGCGTAAGTGGAGTTCCGAGCGACGCCCCGAGCGCGCCGAGGGCGTCGAGGGCGTCGAGGGCGTCGAGGGCGAGGGCCTGGGGGACGAGGACGGGGGCGGCCAGGTCGCGGTCACCACGGCCGCCGCGTAGGGGGGCGTCGCGTCGCCCCGATTCGCAGTCTTCGTAGTCGACTCTGTGCCAGATCATTCTCATTGTCACTCACAGCGTCCCGGTGTCTCTCTCGTCATACTCTTCCTGTCTCTCGCTGTCATCTCATTGTCTGTCTTCATACACTTCGTGTTATCCGGTTGACTTGACCGCTTTTGGGTCGTGGTTCTTAGAAGGGGTGGACTCTGGTAGTCAGAGAGGCATGTAGCTTAGGCCTTACTCATCTCATCTGTACCCACCTTAGCTCCGTACGCAACTATGCAACTTTCAGACGGTCTATGGACAATATGCCAATTGATGTTAGAGGAGAGACAATGCCTCATTTCAGAGACAAGCCATCCTAATGAAGAAAGAGACGGAAGAGTTAGTCCTTGTCTGTCTTTTCTTGTCGCCCCTTGTAGGCAGACGTCTGCGCTGATGCTGTTGTTGTGCTTTCCAGAGGGCAGCCACGAGTCCGCGTCTAGTAATTCTTGTTCTTCCAGAGTGCATGGTTGCCGGCACTGCCCGCCCTCGGCCAGTGGAAGACTCCGGGTGGTGACGAAACATGTAAAAAAAAAAGAAAAAAAAGGAAACAAAGAAAATTAGACGAAGAAAACAGCCGGTTTTTATTTTAAAAATTGTGTAACTTTTATTCCGACCCGTGAGCTAAAATTTCGGCTCAGTGATTAATAAATTCCAATTTTAGATTTTAATTTTAATTGTTTTAAGTTAGTTATAGAACTCACAGCTGAGAGATCGAAAAGAGAAACAAATTTCCAGGGGCTCTCAAAACGGTGCTTTCTCACAGTGTATCCTCTCACTTTTCTTCGCAAATTGTCCATGAGTATTTCTGGCTAATACTGTATTATTGGTGTGTTTGATGTTAAATTTGGACCTTCTTCCTAAGGCTGTACGACAGGTAAATATTGGTAATAGAAACTAGCACCTGAACCACATAATAAGCACTAGTGTAGTTGGCTACGACTCGACGCGGCGAGCTCTAGACAACGTAGTCCAAGACGTAGTCCGTGTCGGGGCTCCCTCTCTGGCTACCCCTCGAGCTTCCCACCTCGGCCCACCTCTCTCGGCCTGCCCGGCCGGTTTCCTTTCCGAAACGACCCTCAAACCACCTGTAGTCCGGGAGCCAGAGCTCCGAAGCATACCGTGGGGGTGCACGATCACACTGCCTAGCGCCTCATTGGCTTGTTAGTTCCTTAAAAAAAAAGTGCTTCCTCGAGGGAACAGACTTGTGAATAAGATGTAATCAATATGACCGAACTGGAGCGATCGTGGATCTCTTATATAGTCACATTCCAGAGGGAAAATAATGGTGAATTTTCTGTAAGACTGTGTAACCTGTTCTCAATAAAATATTGAGAGGAAGAAACGCATTGTTTTATTTCTGTGTGACAAGCCACCTCCTCGGTATGTGTTAGGGGTCAGACCCACCGAGTGCCCCACGCTTCAAAGGAGATAATTTATGAGAACATGAAAAGAACGAAAAGAGAGAGATTTATCGGCAAACACTTCGAAACATTAGGCCGCCAGCGAGCGCGCTTTGTGAGTCGTGAATGACGTTAAAAAGTCATCACTCAAAAAACAAAAGCAAATTAAATGTGGCCAACCCATAAAAAATAAATGAACTGCCATAAATAATTGAAAGAAAGTGCGGCTTGCCCTCTGCTTGCTGGCATGTTGTGTGTAGTCACTAGGCAATAGACACCACTTCCTCAGTTAAAAGGGAAAAGAAACACCGGTGCATACCTCAGCACGGGTGGACAGGTTGCCGGGGGCTAGTTTTCAACCCCTACCCAACCCCAGCACGGTCTTCGCTAAGCACTCTGGGCACCTTGCATGGCAGATAGAAGCACCAGCCAGAAATAGTGCCGAAAAAAAGAAGTGGAAAGTCCAATTAAAACACTACGCTGTGCGAAATGCAACTGGATATTCTACTTCTGACTGGGTTCCCAGGAGTAATTTTTGGGGGCACACCACACACCGCCAGGGTTCAAAGTGTACAATCCCCTTTGGACGGGATTTGAACCCAGAACCGTGCCACCTGCACCTATTTCCTCGGGAGGCCCCCAGCCGATTTAGGAGGCCGAATGCCGGATACACACACTGCAATGCCATCATAGAGTAGCGAGGTGTCTCATAGATTTCTCACTCATTGCTCCATTGTAGCTCACGGTAGAATCTTCATTGCATTCTCCTTTCTGTGTCCATTTCGATGTCGCGTCTGTCTCATATGCCTTCTTTATTCATTTTTCATTGCATTTCATTCAAACTTCATGAGACAAAACGTTCGTTTTCTCCTCATTCTCGAATCACGTCGTTCTCACTGTCCTCGCCGTGAATCCAGCAAGACTACGATGATCGCAAGCGGTCGCTTCCGGTCGGAAGGGCCGTGCCGAGGTTCCAATGTTTTTGTTTTATTATTTTGTCGTTAAACTACTTGCCGGCGAGCGGCGCGGGCCGCGGCGCTGGCGCTCTAGATACCTGGTTTGTCCTCGTTTGGGCTTTGCAGTTGTGGCCGAGGTCGAGTGCCCCGCCCCGGAGAACCCCGTCAACGGGCGCGCCATCTACACCCGCCAGGCCTACAACTCGGTCGTGTCCTACGAGTGCAACTACGGCTACTCCCTGGTGGGCGACGCCACGAGGAAGTGCGGGGCCGACAGACGCTGGTCCGGACACAAGCCAGCGTGCCAAGGTGGGTGCCCTCCACTTTTAGCATTTAACAACGTCTAAATTACTCGAAAATCAAGCCGCTTCAAGTTAAACCTCGTCAATCGATCTAGTTTTTCGAGCTACCAAAAAGCAGCGGTTTAGGCGCAACCAATTTTTTGTTCCCCTCTGAGGGAGAGAGAGAGCAGAAACGCCTGTTATAGCGGCGTGGTCTGTCCGTACCCGATTGCTTTCATTCGGCTGCGGGGCTTTAACATTCACTCTCACTCGCCTAGAGTGCACTCGCCCACTCTGCACGACGCCGGGCACCGCCTTGTAAGTCTTGTAAGTGCGAAGCAGCGCGAAGCAGGCGCACAGTGGGCCAGAAGACCGGTGGAGGTGGCCACAACTCTAGACGCGTTTTGAGCTCCAGAGTCGCTAAATGGGACTCGAACCGAACGTGTGACCCCACCAATGGATTCCTCGTTCGAAGAGCAATCCATTGGTGGGGTCACAGGTTCGGTTCGAGTCCTGATTAGCGACTCTGGAGCTCAAAACGCGTCTAGAGTTTTGACCACCTCCACCGGTCCTCTGGCCCACTGTGAGGCGGCTGGCTGGAAAACTTACAGGGCGGTGCCGCGGGGCGGGAGGCTGCCTCGGAGGCTGGCCATGCATGCATGTGAGGCTCGCGAGGAGGCACGCATGGCGACACTGTGCACGCCGGCACGCGGCACGGGACGGCAAATCCCACCTTTCGGACTTGTTCATTTCTTGGCATTTCGAAATCGCATTCGTGGCACCACGTTTGCCCGTCGCTGCGGCCTCGCTGCGGCGTCGTGGCGGCGTGAGGCACGCACGCCAGCAGGCACGGGTAGACTAAGGAGCGAACGGCCGGGTGCGGGCGCTCTGTAAGTGGCGTCGGCAGGCCGTGTTGTTTGTGTGAGTGTGTGTGTGTAACCCGGAACCGGACCCGCGGTGGCCTAGAGATCAATTGCGGAGACCCTGGGCCGCTGTACAACGGATGGCTGGAGAACTTAGAGGGCGGCACGGGGCTCGGCGCGTCCGTCATCTTCCGCTGCAAGGAGGGCACGAGGCTGGAGGGCAACTCGTCGTCCGTGTGCCAGATCGACGGCCACTGGCGGTACCCGTCCCCCCGCTGCATGGGTGAGCCCGCATCGCCTAACGCTTCGCCAGCGTCGCTTCGCCTAGTCGGGGTCGTAGTGGGTGCTTCGGCCTTCGCCTCGCCGGGGCTTGTTAAGTGCGGTTGCCGCCGACCTTCCCGCCTGCTTCCGACGGCTCGTAGTCGTAGACGTCGTCGTGGACGTGCCGGCCGCGCGGGCCGACCAGTGCAACGTGTGGCGTGCTTGCAGCGCCGTGCGTCGTGCCCAAGATCATCAACGGCACGGTGAAGCCGCGCGGCGTGAGCAACAACACGGACGACTTGATGGGGGCCATCGGCGCGGACGGCGCACAGACCGTGCAGCACGGCGAGCAGCTCGTGGTGCACTGCGAGCCGCGCTACGAGTTCCTCAACAACGGCACGCCCGTCACCTGCAACAACGGCACCTGGACGCAGATCCCCAAGTGCCAGCCAGGTACGCGACGGCGGGGGTGGGGTTGACGGTGAGAGTGGCCAGCCGCACCAGCCGCTCCAGCAGCGCGCCGCGTGGGCTCACGGGGTTGGCGGCGAGCCAGCGCGCGGTGCGGCGAGGCCGAGGCCGAGGCGCTAAGGCATCGGCGGCTTAGCCGATCCACTCGGCCCTGAGTGGCTCATCAATTGAGGTTCATTTTGGTGGGGGGTCTTCGTCTTCCTGGTGGTGGTGTGGATGGTGCACGTGGCATGGCCGACAGCATGGTGGCATGGTGAGGGTGACGGTTGTGATGGTTGCATGGCGGTGGCCCCCATGGCGCACGATGGTTGCAGCACGGTGTAAGCGCATGCCCCGCGCGCCCCGCAACGGCTACGTGATCGCGCCCAAGACGGACCACGGCATGCGGGCCCGCTTCGCCTGCCGGGACGGCTACACGCTCAACGGCACGGACGTGACGGAGTGCTCGTACGGCAACTGGTCGAACGAGGTGCCACTGTGCGACGAGGGTGAGAACGCCCACGACGGCGGCACAGCTCCAACGTGCTCTTAACGGCGTACTCAGGAGGAGGGCGCCGCACCGCTCTCACGCTCCGCCCTGTGTTCGCAGTGTACTGCCCCTTCCCGGGCTACGTGGAGAACGGCAAGGTGATGCTGGTGGGCAACATGGGCCTGTACGACTACCGGCCCTACGTCCGCAAGGTGACCAACAACAAGCAGATCATGTACGACTGCGACCGCGGCTACGTGCTGGCGGAGGGCCCGCCCGGCGCCACCTGCATCGGCGGCGAGTGGAGTCCCCAGCAGCTGCCCAAGTGAGTGTCCGCGGCCGCCTCGACGGCCACGCGCCTCTCGCCGCTCGCCGCGCCCCGAGGGCCGAGGCTCGAGGTGCGCGGCACGGTGACGTCAACGCCGCGCGCCAGCCCGCCGGCCCTTAACAGGCTTAACTCGCTGGGAGGCTGACTGCGTCGTTGCCGTTGTCGTCCCCAGGTGCGTCCCCGGCAAGCACCCCCGCCTGCGCTGGAGCCGGTCCGTGCGCCGCCGCCGCGCCGCGCTCTTCGCCGCCCGCCTCAAGATGATGTCATCGCCGCGCTGGAGTGCCGACAGGTAAAACATGTTGAAGGCGTACTTTTTCGCTCTATGAAAAAAAAGGCGCGCGGAACACTCATTTTGAAATTGGCCCGCAGCGACAACAACGAGAGCAACCACGTGTCCGGCCACCGCCAGCACACGCGCCTCACGGCCGCCACGCCGGCGCCGTCCGTGGAGTTCCAGCCGTGGGGAGCCCCCGTCATGGACCACGACAAGTAGGCCGCCAGCGTGCCCTGCCGCCCTGCCGCCCAAACCGGCCGAGGCGTCAGGCGCCCCTAACCTCGCTCTGACCTTGCTGCCCCACAGCGTGCAGGACAGCAGCGCGATGCAGCCGTCTGCCGCCAGCCGCGACATGATGGCGCGTTTGCTGGGCAAGAACCTGTCGCCGGACAGCCACGCGGCCTCGGACTCGGCGTCCGTCGCCGGGGACCCCGAGCAGAGCTACAGCGACACGCATCCCGTAAAGACGGCGACCCCTCCCGCTGTGCGGCTACTGGCTGAACATGACCTTCGCCCGATCTGAATGCGTCGTTCTCTCTCCACAGCTATACGGGCGCGCGCAGCCGGCCCACAACGGGGCGGATGGCCCCCGCGGCATGCCTCGCCTCGTGTCCTGGTTCACCGCGGACGGCCGCACCCGCGAGCACGCCCGGGCCGAGCGGGCCCGTCGCGCCGCCCTGCACCAGGACCCCGACCACGAGGACGACGACGACGACGAGGAGGAGGACTCCAACTCGGCGTCCGCCACAGACGAGGCGAGTTTTGGACTGGGTTTGAGTTTCCGCGGTGCTCCGGCAAGTTTGACAACCACGCTTTGTTGCTGCCCGCAGGCGTCATCTTCGTCGTCATCGTCCTCCTCCTCCGAGGAGAGCCTGGACCATCACGCCGTCACCACCGCCGCAGCTAAGACCAAGAAGTGGGTGTCTGCGCCGTTCGCAGCCCTCTCTACAGCCATTCTCGAGACTAGTACACTCTTCTTCTTCTCCCGCAGGAACGAGACAGTGCTCTCGCGGCAGGCACGCGCCTCCCGGACGCGCGTCGGCCCCCAGGTTATGCGCGCCAACCGGCACCGCGGCGGCGACCGCCGCAAGAGCACCAAGACCAGGAAGGACTCGACCAAGAAGACGTCGCCGGGGAACAGTACGTTGCGCGGCGGGCTCGCCGACGTCGAGGGTACACTGGCTCCGCTGACGCCGGCTGACGCGCTCTCCTCCGTCGTGTTGCAGCCGTGACGTGCGAGGCGCTGGCCACCGACCAGTACACGCACGTGGTGGTGACCAAGCCGGGCCGCGACCACAACGACTCGGCCTCGTCGGGCTCCACGGTGCAGGTCTCGTGCGAGGTGGGCTACCAGCTCAGCATCGGCGCCAACCAGACCGCCAAGTGCGTGCGCGGACGGTGGAAGCCCGCCAAGCCGGAGTGCATCATAGGTACACTGCAAATAAAATTCCTTTAAAAACCCAAAATAAATTTGGGAAAACCTTTTTTAACCCCGCTGTGTCCGCAGTGCCCTGCCGCATCCCGGAGACTGAGCACGCCATCTACCGGCGCGTCAACGACTCGACGTTGCTGATCGAGGACACCGAGGTGAGCAGCGACGAGGAGGTCAAGTTCTCCTGCATCAACGGCTACAACCCGGTGGGGGCGCTGCGCTTCCGCTGCAAGCACGGCGAGTGGGACGTCTCGGAGCTGCCGTGGTGCGAGCCAGGTAACTACTAGGAGTAACTACTGGGAGTAACGACGCAGGGTAGGGGGTAACTGCCGCCACGCGCGGCGACGGCGTGGGTGCGGGCTCTCGCCCTAACGTTCTGTAGTTGGCCTGTAGCCGCTGCCCCCCGCAGCCACCCCGCCCCCTCCTCCCCCGTGCCCCCCTGCAGGCTGCCGCCCGTCCGCGACGGCCAGTACCTGCGGGGCTACCGGGCCGGACTGACCATCGGCCCCGGCTCCACCGTCAGCTACCTGTGCTCCGGGCTCACCTCGGGGCTCACCTCCAACTCCGCCGTCTCCACCCTGGAGCTGACCCGAAGCGCGACGTGTTCGCGGGGCGGCCTGGTGCCCGCGCCGCACTGCCCAGGTACAGCGTGGGTTGGCTGCTTGCGTTGACCAGTGTGCCAGAGTGCCGTGCTTGGTGTGGTGCTAACGCGACTAACCCGGGCGCTGTCTGGACGCAGTTCCGGCGCTGACTGCAGAGTGCGAGTGCCAAGTAGCCTTCGGGTCTTCTGCCTAACAACGGATTTGGAATGCTGGTGGCGGGGAAGCAGGAAGACTTGTTGGGAGTTTCCTAGTGTCGTGGGCCGGGCGGCCGGGCGGCCCCGACCGCCTGCGAGGTAGGCACGCCAGGACTGTGCGGGACAGCCGCGCGCAGCGGGCTGCCTACCCGCCGTTGGTCGGGCGCTCCGCTCCAGCCGGCCGCTGCTCCGCTGCTCCGCTGCTCGCCCTCATGCTCGGCGTGCTCTTGCAGGCGAGGACACGCACTACCGGGGCAGCGACTCCGGGAGCGACATCGACCTGTTCGGGGAGGTGGACAAGGGGGACCGGCGCTCGTGCAACCCGCCCAGCAAGGTGCAGGGCTCGCTCGTCTACGTCAACGGCCACCCCATCAAGGACAGCGACATCAAGTGAGTCTCGGCGGTTGGCGCGGCCGGCGCTGCTGGCGCCAGGCAGACTGGCCTTTCCCCCTCGACTGCTCCGTCTGTCTGTCCGCAGCTTCCCGGACGGCACCGAGGTCACCTTCAACTGCATGGCCAGCATCATGGGCGAGAAGTCGACGTGGCGCGTTCTGTGCGAGGATGGCACCTGGCTGGGGCGGTCCCTGAGTTGCGGTAAGGAACGCAGCGCCGCGCGCCCCACTGCACGTAGTCAGTCCGTCAGACTAACGTTTAACGCTCGCTGCCGCTCTAGACATGGAGGACCTCGCCGACAGCAAGATGCGCGACAACACGACGTGCACGCTGCGCAGCACCGAGCCCAACGTCGTGTCCTTCCACAACGACCAGCTCATCACCGTGGACGTGGTGGAGCTACCCGCCGGCGCCGTGGTGGTGAGGCACACTCGGGAGCCCGGTGCCGGTCAAAAGAATCCTCCGAAGGTGAAAACGGTTTCTGGGTTCATTTTTCAGGTGTCGCGTTGCAGGGACATCGGCAAGTACCAGCTCATCGGCTCCAGCCACAGGCGCTGCGTGAGCGGGGAGTGGGACGGCCAGAAGCCGGTCTGCTTCGGCCTCAACCAGGAGAACGACTATGCCCGTGAGTCCCTGACGGTCTAACTTTAAGAAAAAATTGCATGACAGCACAATAAACGCCAACGGTTTGCCGGCAGTGGAGAAGCCCCCCACCATCCTGTTCCGGCACCGCCTGGGCCCCATCGCGCAGAGCAACGACGGCAAGCTCATCGTGTACCCCGGGGTGGTGCTGCACATGGAGTGCCTGTGGATCCGGCGCTTCGGGACGCCCAAGTGGTCCGTCAACCACAGCTACAGGTACGCCTCGTTAACTCCAGTGTCTCTTCCTTTTCACTCAAAATACGCAATCATTCATGAGACGTCTCAAGTCTGCATAGCCTACTTTGCTTCGATGTCTAGGATAGAAAACGTCTAGTGTTGTCTCGAGACTCTGTCGAGTAGATTTTTGTTAATACTAGACTTGAAGTTCGATTTCATGATTAGTTTACGCTCGAGAGAGGGGAAATTCGAGGTTACTTTTCCCAGAGGGGTTCCCAGATATGTCCCCCTGTGGAGTGGTTTAGACAGTGTCATTGCTTGCTTGTCCTTATTTTAGAATGTATACACAAATACATTAACGACTACAGTGCTCTGCATGCTAATCGTGTTCTTATTGTGTGGTAAAATAATGTGTGGTAATGATCTGTGTGGTGGAGCGTGGAATGACTTATTTTGTTGTTATTGTTGTTGTTGCTGTTGTAGCTCCAACAATTCAGCTGTTATCGTTCTAACTGACTCCTTGAACTCGACTAACGCAACTGATACGCCACAAAAGTAAGTGGTTTTCGTAGCGGTAGAAGCATGTCACTCCATTTCCATCCCCTGTACTGCACTCAAAGTCCATTGCACTTGTGTCTCACTGTCTGTGCAAAGTAGCGCGTTTTTCTGTCCCCTTTTCTCGGCGGCATCCCCCTTTGAAACAAACGTAACGTAACTGTTTGTTGACGGCTCAGTGTTCACTCTTAGAGTTCCGCCACCCGACCCCACCCCCACAGCCGCCGTCCCGAAGCAGTTGTTTGGAGCTCCACGGCATCCAATAGGTGCTTCGCATGCCACTGTCTTGGTTCCATTCGATACTAACGGTAGCCAGTGGGTTGGCGTGGCGAGGACGGCGTGTTGACGTGTGCGTGCCGCGTGTTGCAGGGTGTACCCCACAGGCTGGAACTCGGAGGACGGGCGCGACTCGGCGCTCGAGTACCGCCTCAGCATCCTGCACGCCAGCCAGGACGACTCCGGAGAGTTCACTTGCACGACGCCCACCCGCCACACCCACGCCGTCACCATCGAGGTGAAAGGTGAGGCCAACGTCGCGAAGGCCCTTTTCTGTGCCTTTTTCAGCCGTTGTTTTTGACACTCTTTTGCTGTCCGCGCAGCCGTCAACTGCCCCAAGCTGCCGGAGAAGCGGGGCCTGGTGTACTCGGCGACGCACACCAAGATGAACTCGCGCGTCTCCATGTCGTGCCCCGGCGGCAACTCGCTCATCGGCGCCTCGGAGATCGTCTGTCTCGCGTCCGGGAACTGGTCCGCCCCGTTCCCGGTCTGCGAGAGTGAGTCACTAGGTGCTTGAGCTTCCTTCTTACAAAGACCTCCCCACCCTGTCCGACTCAAGGCCAAGGCAGGCCAAGGCCAAGAGACCAAAGGGGTGCCTCGCCTCGCCCCTGTTTAGTGCTATTTCTTTGCGTTGTTAACACTTTTTTAATTAAAAAAAAGAGTGGGCAGAGGCCAGGCACTTTTTCCAGTAAGTAAACAAAAAAAAACTCTGAACGATGAACATCCTTGTTGTGTATCTGTGTGGTGGGAGCCAGTAGGGGTGGCCGCCCGGTACGGGGGAGGTTCAAAGTTCAGAACGTGTAACCTGCTGAGCAGCTGGCTGGGTTTCAATGCGTCCATCCGCCCTGCCGGCCCCTCGGCGGGTCCCGCTGCAACACTGCCCTACTGCTTCGCGCCCTGCTTCGCCTCCTGCTTGTGCGCGCTCCGTCCAGAACGTCCAGCCCGCCGGTTTGGCGGTCCGCCAGACACGCCCTTGTGGGGCCCCTTGCCCCCCAATCTGCATACCCCAGCCCAGCCCAGCCCAGCCCGCCGCGTCGCGCCCTTGGAGCCCCTCGTCGTGGGCAGCAGGAGCTCGTCCGCGAGACGCTCGACTCGCAGCCCCGCGTCTCTCCACGCCCCGTAGGCCTCGCCGTAGGCAGGCCGCCGCACATGCCCCGCGCCCCCAAGCCCACGCGAGGACGACACGGTGAAACTGGTGAAACCTGGTGAAACCCAGCCGGCCGCTGCCTCCAAGGCTGCCTCCCCCGTGCTCGGCGGCCCCGGTGCCCCGGTCAGCAGCGCTGCCACGGCATCGAACTTTGTTTTTCCTTCTCTCTCTAAAGAGCCTGGCTCGGTGGCTCAGCAGTTGGTACTGGTGCGGCCGTGGCCGGGCCTCGGGCCGGACGCTAAGCCGCTGTGCCTCGCCCTGCCCCTCTTGATGGCGTGCCCCGTGCCCCCAGGCGTCGAGTGCGCGGACTTCGGCGTTGGCGCGCGTCCGGCCGTTGACGCCAACCTCCGCGTGTCCATCCTGAGCCGCGGCGTCGGCGGCCAGGCGGTTTTCTCCTGCCCGGCGGGCTTCGGCCTCGTGGGCCCGACTCACAGCGTGTGCCAGGCGAACGGCGAGTGGGCCGGCCCCTACCCTACCTGCAAAGGTGCTCCTGCTGCTCCTGGTTCTCCGCGACCGAGCATGACCAGCATGCGTGGCACGCGCAGCACGCGCATCGAACGACAACGTCTGCCGCGACATCTGCCTCTGGCACGCCCGCCTACGGACGGTTAATATGTTTTGCTCAGTTTCCAAATTTGTGTTAGCGCTGCGTTTTTGGTTTTGGCGCACTTTTTCCTTGGTCAGTTTGGTGCTGGCCGCGAGGGGGGACGGCAGCACAGAGGCTGGCGGACGTTAGACGCCGACCTCGGCGGCTCAGTGGCTGCACTGGCTGGCTCGTCCGCCGAGCTCTTTGGGGCTCCCTTTCTAGTTCATGCACGCTGCTGGCGAAGAGGGTGTTTTTGGCCAGTCCCCCGCACCAAGGTGCCACGCCGCCCCGCAGCCTCACACTCTGTGCTGCCCAGCCGCTGCTTCGGCGTTTGCTCTGGTCCGGCTGGTCTGGCCGGTCCGACTGGTCGTCGCGGTTTCCCGGTACGTACGCTGTGCGGGCTGTGCATCCCGCTTGGAAGTCTCTCGCTTCCGCCTGCTGTCTTATCTTTTACCACTGGGTTCTCGCGACAGCGGTAAGTCTTCTCTTTTGCTTTCTCTTCGAATCGCTCACGTTTCTCCGCCTCTCACTCTGTTTTTTCGGGGGAGTTCAATAACTATACGCCTGAAGGCTCGTGGTGAGCGGAAACCGAACGCCCTCGACATCCTTCAGGTGCCGGGGGTGTTCAATTACTAGAAACTGATGGCGTGCAGCAACTGGCGCCTTAAAGTGTACAGTTATCGAACGCCCCTGAATAACAGTGTGGGCGCGCCAAGTGTCTAACGCCGGCCGTCCCTCGGTTGCAGTGGTGAACTGCGAGGCGCCGGGCACCCCCGACCACGGCTACACCACCGGCCAGGGCCCGCCGTACCGCGCCGGCGACATCGTGCAGTTCAACTGCAACCCGCAGTTCATGATGGAGGGCCAGCCCATCATTGCCTGTCAGGAGAACGGGCGTTGGTCCGGGTCCGTGCCCAAATGTAAGCAGCTGGCCGGCTAGGTAGGCTACTAACCCACCCAACCCCATTCAAAGCATGGCCAGGACCGCCGGGACCGCCAGGACGTCGACACGAGGACTCGCCCCACCGTCAGGATGATGTGGCCGTCGGCCGATCCTGCAGTGACGCAGCTGTCTAATTTTCACTTGATAGGACAAATTCACGACTAAAAAAATGTCTGTGACTGGTAGGCACTTGGCCATTACTGTGGGGCTGATAACTCTCCAAACGCTTGACAGGAACGGAGCCCATCCAAAGCAATAATCAAGTAAAGAAACCCTCTTCTTGTAGTGTGTCTCTTCGCTCCCATGTTGTAGGCTGTCGACGTAGTCCGTACTGTCGCTTTGTCTCCCAGTGTAGCTCCTAGGCCGCCATTGACGTTGTTTAACGAAGCTTGCTAGATGGACAGGCACCGCAGCTGTGTGGACGGAGTGCCCGTGCTTCTGAATTTTTGACGGTTGGAAGTTGAAGTGGTTGCCGCTTGTTCCCCTGCCGTGTGGTGATGGTCGCGCGCCTCGTGCTGTTGCAGGCGTCCAGGCGTGCTCCTACCCGGGCACGGCCATCTCTGGCCGCATGTCCGACGTCAAGTTCTACTACAAGATCGGCGAGACAGTGACATTCGACTGCGACGTGGGCCTCGAGATCCGCGGCGTGAGCATGCTGCGCTGCATGCGCAACGGCAAGTGGTCCAACGCCATCCCGGTGTGCGTTCCCGCCGGCTCCGGAGGCAACCGGTAGCCCAAGCGGTAGCCTCGCTCCCCGCTTTAGCCTCGCTCCCAGCTTCCAGCGCTTCCAGCTCCCAGCGCTACCGGCCTCGCCGTGCTCGCAGCGAGGGACGAGGGCCCAGGGCGCCGCAGGGCCCCGCGCCCCGCACCCCGAGGCAGGAAGGCCTTTACGGCCTCCTGGAGGGCGCGACCATCGAGCACGTCCCGGCCCGCGGTGCCCCGCGGTGCCCCGCTCGCTCTGGGGCCGACCACCGCGCCGCCGCCGCCGCCACCGCCGCCAGGGCGCCACCAGCCGCCACCCGCAAGCTTCCAGGCGGGACTTCCCCGCCCCGCGCAGGCCGAGAGTGCGAGAGAGTGTCGCCGCCACGGAGTCCGTACCAGGACACACGGCCCCAGACGGCTCGTCTGCCCTGACTCGGTTCATGCACGCTGCGTGCGACCCTTGACCCGAGTCGGCAGGCGACTTGTCCAGCCCCTAAGTCGGCCACGAAGCATTGCAGAAACCTCACAAAGCGTTTCGACTCGATTGTAAATTTTGAACGATCCCGTGTTTGACTCGAACAAATTACGACAGAGCAAAAGTTAACAGTGCAACCAAAGTATTGGCCTTTTCGTGCGTTGCTTTGTGAAAGGTTCTGCAGTGGGGGGTGTGCTATCGTTCCTATAGTTTCGGATGACAGACCGTCACAACTCTCTCTTTCTCTCTATCTCCCGCTCTCCACCTTTTTCGGAGGATAATTCTAAGCCTAAGGTTAGTATTTTATTGACATATAATTCTCCCAACCCACGCAGCCCTTCGACCTTGTATTAAAGTTTTCAATGAGCCATGGCTAAGCAAATTGCAACGTATCATATCAACTTCTTATGCTGTTGTTTTTTAAGCCATTATTTAGAAGCGGAATTTGATGTGATTTTGGTACTGTGTTGAATGTGGGCACATCACTTTTTGACTGGAGTCAAGTTTATTCACAGTATCTCCTCATAAAGTAAAAATGGCCTTGGAGCAAGTGTTATGTCACAAATCGTGGAGTGATAACTTGCGCTTTCTAGAATGAAACAATTTGTCTGGAGTCTATTGTTGTAATTTATGTTGTTTTGTTGAAACGAATGTGTCTTTCTTTCTCCTGAAAAACTGCAATCATTTTACAGCAATTTCTGCTGTATAATTTAAAATAATTTTAAACAGCCCTTACTCCCAAATCACTTTGCTCAATTTGTGTTTCTTCACTGCTGCCATTCTGGAAATAAACTATTTCCACTTATTAAACCATGCACAAACATGTGTCAGACAATAACAAAGGATAACATCTTTGTCCCAACATGGTGGGTTTGAATTCTGCTGGTTTCTTATCTTGATACAAAATATTGTACTTAGTAAAACTATCCTGTATGTAGGCCTAGTATTTTAGTCAGTAATGCTCACTGTCTCCACATCAAAAGCACTTTGATGTACCGAAATAGGACTTCTCTGTCTTTCAAGCAGCCTCTATATAAATTTAATAAAATGTCATTCCTGCACTTACTTCCAGGCTAAATTCAAAAAATTGAAGTGGCTGGAAATATGTGCATCTGTTGTAGACGTAACACTTAGATTAGCATGCCTTCAATGAGTAGAAGACATTGTTGTGTAGAATTTTGTATGTTAGGCTAAGGAAGAAGCTTTTTAACTGTGAACAACAAATCTGGGATTTGAAGGAACGGCTAGGTGGAAGAGACTGTTTCCAAGCTTCTAAAGTGTGGCCCTATTGTTAAAACCTTAGCCGACGTCAATGCCTCAATAAACAGCAGAGTGTGATCAAATGTAAAATTACTGCCCAGCTCACCACTATATTGTGTCAATATATGTGAGCAATTTCTTTTCTCTCGACTTTTGTAAGGACATGATATGGCTGAGAAATATTAAATAAAGGAGCTGTCCTAAATTGACAAGTATTTCACACTTTATTTCTAGACTTTTGACAAGATTCATGGCTACATATAATGACACTTAAGAGGGACAATTAACAATGTTCACAATGAATAAAATCTTTGAAAGATTGAGCAAGACTATCAAAGTTGGTAACATATTCACCATGTAACAGAGTGACTAATAAGGTGGTTGATAAAGATGTCAGCCCTAAAATCCTTTACACTTTAACAACAAAATACTATGACCATTAACAATTTTACTGCTAAGACTGAAAAAAAAAAAACACAAAAAAACAACCAAAATAAAAGAACAACCTAACTGAATAATTTGAATATGCAAGCGGGGATAAACTATATTCAAGCAACTAACAAAATAATTGGTGTAAAATCACAACAACAAAAAAGAACAAACTTTGTTACATGAATCACATGGCAGGTTTTGGCATTGGTATCAAACTAGTTAAATTCATTTAAATATATAGATCTTTAAATGAAAAGAGACAAGAGTCTTTATCCCCTGATTATAGCTGGGTGATTCAACTACACAAAAACAAACTGACTACATAAAGTGACTAAAATATTGCAGTCTTACTAATGACGAACAGTGCACATGTCTACCTACCAACCCTAAAAACAAACAGAAGTAAAACGACAAGAACATACAAAGGGGCACGTCAAACCAGCTCTCAATAGTAAGCCTGACTTGATAAACTAATGCAGAAAACAAGTGCCAATATGGCCTTTGCTCATTTTAAATAGTTGAGATGATAACAGAAAGATTTTTCACCAGAATAACTGCAAAAGTCTATAAACTGAATTTGGTTTTTTTATTCAATTTATTCATTGGACTAATAACTTGATACCAAAAATCAACATAAAAATACATCATTCCAATTGAAAAGTGGAAACACATTCTAACTATCCCATGACCAGGCAGTGCAAAAGCTTTGAATTGACTAATTAACTTACACATATTCAAATTCAAGCTAAATTATTGTGGGCATCATTCTTCACATTTATAAGTTTCAAAGATATTTTTCCATTCCCAAATGAAAGTACCCCAGTTTCCTTCAAGCGCTCAGCAATTTTATCACCAAAATTATCTCCATGGGTGGTTTGGTAATTCACTTCATTCTTCTTAATTGACACAAATCCTGTTTTTTTCAAACGCTCAGCTATGGCTGCTCTGAAAATGCTTGATTCCTTTGCCATTTCGGAAACTCTCTTGACAACTGAGACCTCAGCTGTTGGAACATTGCTATCAGCTGTCACTGTAACATATCCCCTTCTTTCAAGCTGCTCTTGCTCAATTAAGAAACGAGGTGGTCTTCCCCCTGCAGCCACACCTGTCCTCTTCCCTCTTCCATCTTGATGGACTTTCATGTGTTCTTTTAAATTACTGCTCTTCAGGAAACAACGACCACAAATGTCACACTCAAAAGGTCTTTCTCCTGTGTGGGTCCTGATGTGCACTGTCAAATTGCCTTTTTGAGTAAAACTCTCCCCACATTCAGGGCAAGTGAACGGACGCTCTCCCGTATGGATTCGAATGTGAACTTTTAGGTCATTCCCTCCACGAAAGCTCTCTCCACAATCCGCGCATTTGAATGGCTTATTTCCAGAATGAACACGTAAGTGACGCTTCAAAGGCACAACATGGCCAAATTCTTTTTGACAGTGCAGACATACAAAGACTCCTGTATTTTTACACATGGAATCTGGTGGTTCAACTTTGTGTTGATAACGCATATGTGCCTTCATTTTATTGAACTGTGGGAATTGCTTGAAACACAGATAACAGGGGTGATTGTCACCCTCCTGAACTCTCATGTGGTTATTGAAGTTCTGTTTCTGTTGGAATGAGTGTCCACAATGTTCACAATAGTATTTGTGGCATTCTGCACTGCTACTAGTATGAATTTGGCGATGTTCCATTAGGTCATCTTTTGTAGCAAATCCATCCCCACAGTTGAAGCACATGAAAGCTTTGTCACCAATATGACCGTTCAGATGGATCCTCAAGTAGCTCTTCATGGTAAAACGTTCTCCACAAATAGAGCATTCAAATGGTCTCTCAGCTTCATGAATTTTCAGATGGAGCCTGAGAAGGAAAATGGAAGAAAATGTTTTCGAGCAATGTTTACAATTGAAGGGACGTTCACTGGTGTGCTCTCTTCGATGAGTTGTTAGGCAGCTTGATGTTGCAAAGCGTTCCCCACAGTCGACACAAATAAATGGTCGCTCTCCAGTATGGATGATATAATGACGTTTCAGATGGCAACTTTTGACAAAAGCTTTACCACATTCGTTACAAATGTGTTGATGTTCTGATGTGCCTTCATCAGTTTGTTCACCAGCTGACACATGATGGCAGGTTGTAATGTGGTTTTCAAGAATTTCTAATGATGAGGAAGTAAGAGGACACCATGGGCAAACATGAACCCCTCCTAGTAGTAAGAAAACAATTAAATTAAATTTAAAAATTAGAAATTTTGCAACAGAAATTAAAATAAAATGTCAAAAGAGTCAACATACCAGATGTAATAGTCCCACCTGTAGCCACGGTTACCTCAGGTTCTAGACATGCTAGAAGGGAATCAGTTGGGCGTGGAGCGTACACAGCCTTTAACTTGGAGTTAAGTTTCTGAGATCTAGAGAAGGTCAGAATGCAATCCATTACTTAAAAATGTGATTATATGAAAAGGTTTTAATAATGTCAAATAATTATATAAAAACTTACAGCTTGGCTATAATGCCTTTTGGTTTCAATTGTTCTGCATGCAGAGGTGGCTCTTCTTCTGGTGCCTCTAGGCTACTTTCATGGTCTTCATGGACGTCAATGTCCAGAAACATCCCAGCAAACTCGGAACCATCATCTTGTTCTGTATCACTCCAGTCTTCAGGGTAGTTGGGGAAGCTGGCTTCATCTTCAGAACTTATATCTATTGCCTTTGGTTTAGAGTTGGCTTGAGAAATTCGTAATGACGACCGTGTGGGTCTGCGAATAAACTGATTTTGGGAGGTTTCCATGGCTTTTCCAGGTTGCAATGTTTCTTCCCCAGACATGTCTGCAACAAATCGTACAGAAATGTAAAGAAAGAATTGTGACAGTCTAAATCTGAATGCAGTTGAGCATGCAACAGTTGAGAAGCAACAGGTACACTCATAAAACACAAATTGTGTTCTAGCGAGGCAAGCTGAAAAAACCTTAATTACCACTTAGAGCACATTGTATGTAAAATAAAAACAGATTGATATGTCATGCTTTGTGTCATAAAACTCCTAGTAAATGTTCAAAATTTAACTAAAATAACCAACACAACCTCTAGCTTATAACTTCAAGGCTAACCCGCTTGGCCCGTCTTGATTGAGAGCTTGATGAGAAAAAAGGTATCTTAACGAACTAGACAAACATCATAATAGTTTCTATGAGCGACTATGTTCATCCCTAAAAACGATTAAAACAATCAGCCACAATGCTTTGTTATGGTTGTGATTAAGTATGAATGACGATTAATTCCATGCAAGACAAAGTTTATAGCCAAAGTTCAGTTCATTTAGGTTTGAAATATAACATCAATTATCCCTTACCATTCAGTGCGAGCGGTTACATTTCGTCCCTTCAAAAATAAGGGCTTCACTCCATGACTCAATGTAACCAAGTTCCAAGTTCCAAATTCTAAGCAGAACGGAATGAAGTTGCTATGAGAAGTTGTTGGCATGGCAAAAAAATCTCTATGAGAAATTACGCGATACTGAATCTAATGGGACTTAGTGACCCTATGGGACTTGTCCTATGAGCTGTTCAGAAGATTCGGAAGTTAGAACACTTGCGAAGAAAGTACGGGCAGAGTTGCATTTTGGATTCTCGAAGGGTACTAATTTGCTTGTGAATACAGAGATAAATGCTTACAATGGTATCCAAACCAAACTCTGTTAAAAATTTCAAATTTGCCGCTGAAACCACACCAACACAACAATTATACTTGTGAAGAAGCGTGGTCAGCGTGGTTAAATAATTCATAGATGGCATGATTCTTGAACCTTTGAAAGGTCTTCTGTCAGCACAAAATTGACATGTTGTCACAGAGCCGGTGGCTTCGGGGCATATGTAGTATTCACTGGTTTTTCTGGAAGGTTGAGGTGACTGGTTCCCAAGGTCAATAATCCCCTACCACAACTTCTCATACAACTGTGCCGATTTGCAATCGCTTCGCGCTGTGTTGTTTTTCGTTTGTGTCCGTCAGAATCCTCTGCAATTTATTTGATTCTTTCTCTTCTGTGTTCGGAGAACGAGCAAATTGTGTCCAGTTTTTCCTGTTTCGTTGGCTCAATACATTAAGGTAACCTTGAGTGGTTCTCGTGTTGGTGCAAGCAATGATTGGACGGCGGTAGACACAATGCGTACTATTGCGTAATACTTAGTGTTGATCATGTCAACATTTAAAAATGGCTATTTTTTTCTGCTAGCTCGCACAGTTTTCTTTTTAAACTGAAGTTGCAGCGAGTGAGGATGTGGTTTATGTCGACAGTGTTGCACAATTTGTATTCGTGAGATATCGTAACCTATTTGGACCAGCTAAACTTTGTTTCTGCTTCAAGTTTGTTGTTTCGTAACCAAATTTAGAGGAAAATATTTAATTAGTATGTTTAAATGAAATGTTTTATTGTTATTATCAACCTTTTGCTCATGACAGTGTACATGAGTATTATGTGCCACTTTCCATCTATGTGAACCCATTTTCTTACTGCCTTTTTTTTGTTTTGGTGCATTGCAGGATGGCGCCCCGAAATAAAGAAAATAAACAGTCAAAAGGGCGGCGTGGAGACAACAGTTCTAGAGAGGAGTCCGACAGGGAGTGGGAGAGGGAGAAAGATGGAGATGAGTACCGCAAAAGGAGAGACAGGAACAACCAGGTACTGCTCTGGAGGCCAAAAGTACTCAAGCTGCTCCCTATTCTCTTCATAATATTTAATTCTAATTCTGAAAAACTTTGTTGTTTCTCTTTAGGCTGTGCGAAGAAGTCGAGTGAAAAGCAGAATGCGTACACAGCAAACATTGGAACGAGTCAATCAGCTGAAAACAGAAAACGAGCTATTAGAAGAGAAAATCCGCATTCTTACTAAAGAACTTGGTTTTTTGAAGGACCTATTTTTAGCTCATGCAGGTAATTTTTTTCCTTTCTCACTGACTGTAGGAAATTAGACTATTTGCCTTGTCGGTATTATATATTTCTTTAATAATTTTTTTTCAGGTAATGCACATGCAACTGACCTGAATGGCATAGACTTGGAGCGGCTTTTAAGTGACACTCCTAAAGAAGCACCTACCACAAGTTCAAGCACCTCAGGGACTTCAAGATCCCGTTCAAAGCAGTATTAGACCACTTATTCTCTTTCTTTCCCATTATCATGTGAATGATTTTAACCCTTTCAAAATTGGCCAAAATACTGATTTAGCAGTATCGTCATGAAGGACTGAATTACTGTCTCTTCATTTTAAAAATGGAAAAATAGCCTCTGGTTTGTTTTCAATTTAGAAATTTCATAATTGTACATCACTTGAAATGTACCACAGGTTTTCTTGTTAGAGATGAGGTGGGTGTATAGGCAGACGTACTAAGGTTATCTACAGTTGTGTAGTAAATGTCATTTTAGCCCCATTTGAGATTGTACATTTATGCAATTATGAGCCAAGCTTTGAAACAGTGAGACAATATTTTCTTGCTGAGTGTACCAAAATTGTGGTGCCTTGTTGCATTTCTTTGGTCTAAGCCATTGAACTTATTTATGTTGATTTTCAAAGTAGAAGTAAATTTGTCATATTATCATTCATATTTTCTGTATGTAATAAAATGTTTTATGATAGTGTTTACAAACTAATGAAAGTAGTATTATTATTTAAAGTAGCTTTAATTGATGAGATAGAAATTAGAGAGTATTAGTCTCACTTTTTTCTGTTAATAGTTTTAAAGTAGTGTGTATATGTAAGGCTTTGTTGAAAGCATTTAAGTGTAACATTTGTATGCATGTTCACTATTGTGGGCTGAGCAACTGTGATTGCTTTAAATTATTGTCTTCAAAGAATGAAATGTACAGCCCTGTCTTTGAAATCAGGAAAGAAACAAACAGGAAAAAAATCATTGCATCACTCTGCTGCACATTTCCTGGTTCTCTGTTTGTTTGTTGACTAAAATACAATTTCTGCTGACTTAAGTTCATTTTTCATCTTTAGATATCTTTTAGTATTGTCACATACTGGCTTAACTATTTTATTGTTTATATAATATGTCTATCTGTGTTTGAAAACTTGATGTTTTTATGGTATTGTTTTTTAAAAACGTGTTGCTCACTGTCTTTGTATTTATTATTTATTACTGCGAAATAGAGGCTCTCTGTTCAAAATTTTGAATCCATGCCACATGCTATGCAACAACATAATTCCAAATTTAATTTCTAGATAGGCCATATGGGAAGTTGATGAATGCTGATTTTCATTTCATTGTTTATTAAATCATGAAATGACCGCACTGTTTAATACAAATACAACATTCACAAAATTTCAATTTAATTTTTTAACGTATGTACAATTTTTTCTTCAATCTGTTTATTACAATCAACACTTCACACTTTTTATGCTCAATATTTATTACTACAGTCATCAGGAGACCTTCTAAGTAGGACATAAAAGTCACAACAAAATCATAATGTAAAGTCTGGTTGAATCAGTCACCAACATGTTTCAAATACCTTCACATCATGATGCGTTTGTCACTTTTTCTTTCTAGGGGTATCCTGACAGACTACTTAGACTATGATAGACTGATAATAAGTGAGCACCCTTTGCACCCGAGCCACACGAATGTCAAGCCAAGCTATTGGCAATCAAAATCATGAGCTGAGGAAAGTAATACAATATAGTTAGCGAATGGCACCCCACGCTGAGGCTCTTCACAAAGCAAAATATGTCTCTAAGATGCCTTCACTTTAACAAGGAGGACTCATGCAACCGAGTCCTTAATTGATTTAAAAAATGGTCAGTGGCAATTCCACGAGGCTGAGGCTGTGGAGCTGCTGTGGAGCCGCTCGACTCGTCACACCTCGATGAACTACTTAACGAGGACGATGTCGGGAAATCCCCGCATCAACCAGCAGGTCGCGCTGTCCTCATAGTGTGGATGCAAATACAGAATATCACTCCCCGAAAACAACAACAATTGAACTAGACGAGGACGGCTGGGGGATCGAGGTCCAGGGTCCTGGCTGGAGTGGCTTGGAAGACATCGGACGATGGTCGGGTCATGCAGCGACCGACGCCCTCCTCGCCTGGGCGGTGGCGCGGCCGGCGCGGCCCTGGGGGCGGTCCCGGTGGGGCTGGCAGCCTGTGGCAGTGGTGCGCCTAGCCCTGGCGCGTGGCTGGCTGTGGCGGGGCGGGGCTACTCGCTGCCGTCCGCGTCGCTGTACACCCAGCTGTGCGGGGAGGTGCTCCGACTCCGCGGCCTGCGCACAAAGGCGTCGTCATATAGCAGAGGATGTAGACCCGCCAGGCGGCCTCGGGGCGGCAAGCGGCGGCAAGTGGTGCGCGGCATACTCACCCTCTCGGCGGCGAGGTGACGCTGGCGACGCCGGCCACGTGGATCTGCTCGGGCCGGCCCACGCTGGCGCCCACACTGGCGAGACGGCCGCGCTGCCGCAGGTCGCACGGCGTGGTGGTGCCGCTGGGGGCGCCGCTGGCCGCCCCGCTGGCCGTGCCGCTGCCGGGCCAGCCCTGGCCGAGGCACTGCGCGGGGTGCGGCGGCCCCACCACCATGCCCGTCATGGACACGGGCGGCAGCACGTGCAGCGCCTCCACCGACAGCGACAGGCTGACCGGCTCGTTGACGCCGTTCGCTTTGAGCCGCCGCTGCTCCGCGATCGTCGCCCGGAGCGTCTTGCGTTTCTGCGGAACAACGGCGGAGGTTAGGACGGACGCCGAGGAAGGACGGCGCGAGAATGCAGCGGTCCCGCCCTGAGTCCCGCCGCGGAGCGGCCAGAGTAGTGAAGCTGCGAGGGAAGGAGTGGAAAAGTGGTGCATTTTCGTGTCCTACGATGTGATGACGAAGTGTCGTTGGTCATGATCGAGGTGCGTGTAGAAGGAATGTGGCCATTCTGCGGGACTTCCCCTGCTCGACTAGGTGACATTCTAGACTGATCTACTTGCACACACTAAACGAATGGCAGGACTGCGTGTATGTGTGTATAGTGTGTGAGTGAACTGTAAAAATTTATTGTCACTTTATTATAAAAGAGTGGAAGAGAATCTCATCACAGGGTGATGAGATTTTCATCAAAGCTCCACCATCAAAGCAATATGGCCGTGACAAACTATGTCATCAACTGGTTTGCTGAGATCCTTTTGAGGAAAATCAGTCTTGAAATTGTCATCAAGCGACAACGAAAAATTCGACAGTGTGCAGCTAACATTTAATAAACCATTCCGCAGGCAAAGCCCCCGTAGAGAGTCCTTCTGAGAGTACGTCACCTCCTTGGCGATAGCCTAGCCGGACTCCGGACTCACCTCAACAGCCTCGGGGCAGCCTCTCTGTATGAAGCAACAACACCAGTGAGTTAGCAACACCCAACCCAACCCGGCCGCGCCTGGGTTGCCTGAGTGCCAGGGCTGCCTTGGCCGCCTGGGCCCCGGCTCACAGTATGGGTGTACAGTGTATGTACAACAATCCAAGCCAGTTCCGCCGTGTGCGTCTCGGCGGCATCCCCGCCCCTACCATTGTACCCGACTAGCGAAGATCGTTTACAGGTTAAGGTCAACACTGGAAGGATTCAAGGGAAAAGCCCCCCCCCCCCTCCCCATGGCGACTAGAACCGCCAGAAAGGTAGGCAAAAGGCCATACTTCGCCCGTGTAAGTAGACAAGAAGTGCTACTTTGCCCCCTCCCTCCCATAAGGCCGCCTTTTGAGCCGCGCTGTGTTGGGCGGGTCCGGGTTCGAATCCCGGCCTTGTCCCTTTGGCGGGGCGGGGCGGGGCGGGGCGGGGCGGGGCGGGGCGGGGCGTACCTCGATGGCGCCTCTCCACTTGTCGGCGGCGTGGCGCGCCAGCTCCAGCCGCTTCTGCTTGCGCGTCTGGTGCTTCTTGTAGACCATCTCGATGAGGATGAGCACGACGCCGAACGCGATGCCGCCCGCCACCAGGATGAACACGCCCGCCATGTTCTTGAGCCCCAGCGTGTTGGGCGTCTTCTCGTTCTGCTCGCACTGCGCCAGGTTCAGGTTCCCCTGGAGGATCCACCGGTTGTCCAGACTCTCCATGAAGCCGCCTGCAGGAGAAGGAGTCGTGAGAAACGCCACGCGAGCCGCGACACTGACAGCGGCCTGAGTCGGGGTGGGGAGTGAGAGCGCCTGACGTCGGGCGGAGGCCGGCCCGTCACGCAGGGGTGCTTGGCGGGTCGGCCTACCCTCGGCATGACAGGCGCTCTCCCCGCCCCTCCGGCTTACTCTCGTGGAAGTCGAGGATGGCGAGGGTGACGGCGTCGGCCCACGGCGAGCCCTTCTGCAGCCCGATGCCGTAGCCGGACCGTCCGAACAGCTCCCCGGCCGTGACCAGCTCGCAGTCCTGCGCCGCCTCGAAGTCCAGTCTCGAGCTGTCCCAGATGAACGCCATCAGCTTGCTGCCGGCGGAGCATCGAGAAAACTTTTTAGCGGCAGTGTTCCGTTTTTTTAAACGATCTGGACCGATTGCGGTTTTGACGGCGTACCCCCGCTTGACGTCCTCGATGGCGTCCTCCGCCGTGTCGTAGTTGTTGGCCTCCATGGTGCGGTACATGTTGCTGAGCTCCACCTGCCGCTTGAAGTACATATCCACCGCGCTGCCCTTCACCGTGGCGCACGTCAAGTTCTCCATCGTGTTTCGAAGCTGGAAACGAAAAAAATAAACTCGTTCGTCACGTCAAATGGCAATTCCCTGAGGCGAGCGGGGAAGCCCTCACCCTGGCGTCGTTGATCCCCGTGAGCTTGGTCTTGGGCCGCTCCAGCACGAGGAAGGCGGCCAGGTTGGCAGTGTACGAGGCGACGATGATCATGGCGAAGCCGGCCCACACCATGCCGAGCACGCGGGCGGAGAAGCTGCGCGGCGTGCCTGCGGAGGGAGAGAGACAGCCCGTCAGCACTCGGCCACCTGACTTGCGACGCTTGGACGGCGCGGTGCGCGGCACCCACCCTCGCCGATGCCGCTGTTGAGCAGCACGCCCCACGCGAACCAGATGGCCGAGCTGAGGTTGAGCGCGTCCTCCTCCGTGCCGTCCGTGTTGGCCAGCTTGAAGCGGCCGAAGGGTGAGAAGCGGTCCAGCAGGTACAGCACCAGCGCCACCACGTGCACCGACACCATCACCAGGATCCACAGCGTGTTGGAGAAGGGCTGCAAGAAGGACACGAGCGTCGACGACCGCGACGGCTTCTTCTCCAGGATGGTGATGCCCTGCAACAGCGACGTGGCCGTCAGCGGGGAGCGGGTTTGGCCGCAGTCGGCGGGGTCGCCGAAGAGCGCGGCGCCGCGCCTGCTGGCGCCTCACAGTGGGCCAGAAGACCGGTGGAGCGGCCAAAATTCTAGACGCGTTTTGAGCTCCAGAGACGCTAAATGGGACACAAACCGACCGTGTGACCCCACCAATGGATTCCTCGTTCGGAGAGCAATCCATTGGTGGGGTCACACGTTCGGTTCGAGTCCTAATTAGCGACTCTGAAGCTCAAAACGCGTCTAGAATTTTGGCCGCTTCGCCGGTCTTCTGACCCACTGTGCGCCTGCCTCACCTGGTACTTGAAGGGCTTGGAGAACTCGATGAATTCGGCGCGCTCCGGGTTGATGGTGAGCGGCGCCACGATCATGTCGGCGCGCTCGGCGACCAGCTCGCCGATGAGCCCCGTCCACTCCTTCTTGCCGCCCACCGTGGTGTTGCGGATCACGTAGTTGCCGAACAGCCCGTCGGGCGACAGCGCCAGGCTGTACGTGAAGTTGATGGTCTTGGCCAGCTCCTGCAGCAGGTCCATGCAGAAGCCCCGGCAGCAGTGCATGACGGTGTCGATCGCTACGGACACGAGAGACAGAGGTAGAATCGAGCAGGACAAGTAATGGGAGCGGACGCGGCGGCTCGGCTCACCCCCAGTGCCGTCGTCGGAGCTGTTGAAGTGCGGGCACGGGATCTCGTCCTGGTTGCACTTGTCGTCCTTGGCCTCGCGCACGTACACGAACGGCTTCTCGGCGATGGTGAGCACTTTGAGGTGCGTGGGGATCATGAAGCCCTCGGGCTTGGTGCGGATGCGGCCCGGCCACAGGATGGCCGTGTCGTCCAGCGTCAGCCGCATGCGGTCAACCTCCCGGGAGAAGAGGTAGTGGCCCACGGCCTCCTGCACCTGGTTCTCCTTGATGTTCACCACGTCGTACTCGGCGTTCACGCGGTCGCCGTTCTCGTCGAAGGCCACCTTTCCCGTCTGCCCGTCCAGCAGCTCCTGCTTCATGATGTACCTGAAGCCAAAGTGGAGGCGTCGATGACTCGCTGAGTGCGCCTCTCAAAGCGGACGACGGTTAAAAATAAAGGCGGACACTCACTCGAAGAGCTGCTTGCCAGTGTCCCAGATGGTGCCCGACGTCTCGCAGTCCGAGGGCGCCTCGGTGATGTTCTTCATGCTGGTCAGCTCGCGAAGCGCAGACGTCAGCACGAATCTTAGACGGACAGAAAAGTGTAAGAAACGAAACAAACACATTTATCGGTAGCAAAGTGGCGGCACTGCACTGCACTCACATGCTGTCCTGGATGTGGGCCTGCTCGGCCGTGGCGTTGACCAGCTTGAGGCCCAGCGTGCCTTCGGGCACGTTGTTGGCCTCCAGGGCCTGCTCGGTCACGATCCACACGTAGCCCGTCTCCGTCATGTTGAGCATCCCGGCGTCGCGGAAGATGACGCTCGCGTCTTTTTTTCTGCAACAAAAATTTAAACCCACCAAAAGTTTTTTTTTTTTTTTGGGGGGGGGGGGGGTCAAAGTTGATGGTCAGCCGATGGTGCACTCACCCCGCGTACATGAGGTACACCCTGGCCTGCGCGCTCCGGATGTCCAGCAGCTGCTCCGTGAAGTTCTCCAGGCCGGGCTCGAACTCGATGACGGACTCCACCTGCACCTTGATCTCCACGTCGTCCTGCTGGCTCTGGCTGGTGGACTGGAAGCGGCCCAGCAGCGCGCGCCCGTCCGTGTCGGACGAGTGGATGAAGATGACCTTCATGTAGTTGAAGTGCTTGAGCAGCTCCACCCAGACGTCGGCCTGGTGCGAGTAGGGCGGCACGGTGCGCAGGAACGAGACGTGGATGTTCTGCGGCCAGAAAAGCCCAAGTGATGAGTTGTTGCGTCCATAAAAAGTGTAGAATGAGACGGGCAACAAAGCATCATTTCCGCCCTCACCTTGTCGGAGAAGGCAGAGTCGCGAGAGGAGATGCCGATGACGGGGATGTGGTAAAAGCCACTTGTGTAGGAGACGGCCGCGGGGGAAAGGTCCCCCGTGAGCGGGTGAGACACGATGACGGCGTACACCTTGTGCGCGATCAGGTCCTTGCACACGTTGAGGGCGGTGCGGATGGGGTTGGGGTCCATGAGGATGAAGCACGGAAGGTAGGTCACGCCCTTCGGCACGTACTGGTCCATGAAGTTGATTTTCTGCGGCAGAACGAGCGATGGCAGTGTAGCGTCAGTGTAAGGGCTGCCCCGCTGCCTCCACTGCTCCGCGACCTTGGCCGCGTCGCGGCGTCGCCGCCTCCCTCCGCCGCTCGCCACTCACCTCGATGATCTGCCTGAAGTGTGAGGCGCTCTCGTTGTTGCTGAGCACGCCGCCGACGTTGTACGTGTTGGGGTTCTCCGCCCCGCATAGCGCGCAGAGCGGAGAGAGCGCCGCCAAGGCCAAGACTGCGGTCCGCAGCGCCGCCCCGGGCGCCCCGAGCGCCCCGAGCCCGCCGCGGGGCCACCGCGAGGTCGCCGACATTGTCCTGCAACCGGACGAACGGCATTCCTCAAACGCCCCGCAGTCTCTCTGCGTCGGATCGCAGTGAAGGCCGCGGCTGATTAGGCCCGACCCAGTAAGCACGGCGGGGAAGACCAGGCCAGGGGGGAGAGAGCGCCACTGGGGCGGCGGCACCGCCCTCCGCATCAGCTGACACCGCCCTGCACCACCCACCCAGGGGGAGATTCCCAATGTTTGGATACACGGCCGTGGCCGATTTTTCCGCATTCCGCTCACCGACACCTCGCCTGGGATGGAATCCGCGGCCCGCGAGGCCCAGCCCGACGCACACTGCCGTGCCCGCGGCGCGACGCCCGCGACGCCCGCGACACACACACGCTGTTGGGGAAGGGCTGAAGGCGTCCGACGCTACCCGCCCCGACGCCACCGACGCCCTGCCGCCAGGGCCGGAAGGGCGTCGCCCAGTGGCCGCCCTTGTCCCTTGCCGCGGCGGCGGGGCGGACACCAGCGGGCCGTGACGGACACCCCCGCGGCCGCGTGCGTCGTCGTGCGCACGGCCAGCCCTGCAAACGTGCTTTCTGTGACTCACCTCGCAGAGCGGCGCGCTACAGGACGGCTTGCTGTACGGCCGCCATGGCGATCACTGGCGGACTCTCGGATCGCGGAGTGCACGGAGTCTGGAGAGCCCGCGCCACGCCCCGCGATGCCCCCGTCTCCGCGCCCCTCCCCGCCGCCGCCGCGGCTCTCCCTCGCGCTGGAGCCCCCGAGCGGGGAGAGCGACGAGGCCAGGCGGCGGCGCGCCACACCGCGCCCCTCGCACGCAGCCGCAGAGCCATGGCAGGGCCAGGCAGGGCCAGGCAGGGCCGCGCCCGATCGATGTGGAGCTCTCCTCGCCTCGGCTCGGCTCTTCCCTCGGAGGCTTGGGCTCGGCTCGGCCCTTCACCCGAAAGGACCGTTCGGGCCCTCGTCCTAGGGCCTGACAGACCCCCACCCCGAGCCCTTTATTGCCCCCCATGCCCACTGTCTCCCCCGCAACAAGGAACATAATTCACCCGCACTACCCGGCGCTGTATGACGGAGTCGCGCTCGGAGGCGAGGCGATCCCACCCGAGTGGTCATCAGGCTGCGTCTTTTCGGTCTTTCCCGCCAAACATGTAAGTCTCTCTCGGACCCCCTCACCAAAATATCCACGAAAAGTCTTGAAGCGAAATATTCATGTCAAATTGTGCATCTCTGGTCTCGAAGTCACCCAACCTCGGAAATAGTTGTGACCGCAGAATTGTTTCCGTCACGGAGTATAGACGCGCACCAGTGCGAATACCCCTGGCTCACGCACCAGCCTCCCGCCAGTGGCCGCCACCCCTCGTAGGGCCTACCCCGCGTTGCGGCCTTGGCGCGGTGCGAGGGGTAGCGCCCCTCGCGCGTCAATACCCCTCGCCACGGCACTCTAGCGGCGGCCAAACAGGAATACTCCACGCCTACGACGCGCCTAGTCCCGGGTTCAGTCCCCTCTCCCCGGCATTTCAATGAGAAACTTGTCGCTGTGTAAGAAGCGAGAGGTCACTCGCGTGGCACATAAACCGGAGCTGCTCCCTGCAGGCCGCGCGCTGCGAGTAAGGGTTTGGGGCTCTGAACACGCAGATCCTGTTGTCCGCGGTTCGAGTCCCTCCCTCACGGCCCACCCCACTGTATCCGTTTTGTTTTGCCATCCCCGCGAAAACACGACACCTGGCCAACTGGCGCTACGCGCGCAGCGTGGCGTACTGTTTGCTTTTTGATTGGTGTGTGCACAGCGACTCCACTGTTATTCCTGCCGGCGCTGCTACTTTTGCTCGGCGCCCTGGCTGCCCTGCCTGGCCCCGGCGTGGTGGGCGAGCTGGCTACAGGCGAGCCCGGCGGGGCGGGGCCAGGCGGGGCCCCGCTGCAGGTCTGCGGGTGTCGCGCTCCGGGTCGCCGTGTTGGCTGTTTATTTTGGATGCCGCTTGACTGGGCGCCAATATTGACTGTGTTTGTTAGTGAGCGCCACGGCCGCCACGGCGCGCCGCATCCGCGGAGTTCGGGAGCCTCTCTTGGCCAGGGCGGCCTGCAGGGCCTGTTGTAGACTGATGCAGAGCGTCGCTAGCATGTCTCTTTCGCAGGGGATGCCTCATGAAAGCGAGAGAGACAGCGACGAAAACGACCACTCTTCGGAACCGTCGTTAGGCTGACACACTGCGTCATTATCGAAGCCACGACGCACGACTTTCGTCTTTTTGTCGTCGCGAGTTGCAACTTCCGGGCGGGCCTCCTTCCGGGGGGCGTGCTCCGCGTGCTCAGAGGCCCGCGGCCCGCCGGGCTTACAAAGAACACCCAAATCGGTTTTCCGTGCGTCTCGTGGGGGCCGTGCGGGGCGTGGGGCTGCAAGGATATCGGCAATCCCTTGGCGGCGGCGGCGCGCAGCAAGGCCAAGCAAGGCGGGACCGACAGAGAGAGCATTGTGTCCTGAGTTACTCATCCCATCCCCTTTGAGGCGGCGGAAAAGAATTCCCCTGCACACCGGACGTGTGCGCCCCCTTCCCCTCCGCGCCTGGCGCTTGGTCGCCTGCAGTGGACCGGCCGAGAGGTAAGGGATCGGCGGCGCTTGACGCGCTGGACGCGATAAGAGTCTCGCACCACCCTTTAGAGGGCGGAGGAAGCACTTGGCACTTGGGACTGCGAAAGGCGGCAGTGACCCCCCCCCCTTTTTCCTTCCGCCCGCCCCGCCCCTCGCCGGCATCCAGGATATCATTAGTCGCTCGGAGGCAGGACGCCCAGGACGGGAGACGTCCATTTGCGGCTCCAAGGGAATCCTCAAACAGGCTGGCCACCTGCCCCAATGGCCCCGCGGTACGCGGTAACAAGGAAGACCCCGCCGGCCGCGGCGACCACGGCCTGCTCATTACAGTGTGTCCATCCGTCTGGATGAAGGACGCCGTTGGCGAGCCGCGGAATGGACCAGTGCTGCCAATGACGAGGGCAAAACTCAGCAGCATACACTAGTGAAGAGAGGGTTGCCAACCTTAGCCTGTTCACGAGGCAGTATCTTGGCTGCGCTATCGAGAAGTTGCCTGGTGGCCTGGCCAAGGTTGGCCACTCTTTGGACACTGGTGCGAAGTGGGAACTTTCACCCATTATGAGGCGGCATTGGAATGAGCGGCACCCCTGCGCAATTCGATACTCACCTCTTTACGGCGGCCTCCTCGCTTTCCCCCAGTCCGCCATATTTGGTCTGGGAACGGCCCATAAAACGGCGTTTAGATGTCCCCTCCTCAGAAGGCAGGGCAGGCAAGGCAGGGCAGCAGCCCACCGCGCGCTGTCCCAGCCACCTCCAGCCCCCGCGGTCCCCGCCCGCGCCGCGGACTCAGCGATATTGGAAACGGCCGAAAAGGCCGTCCTCTTGCCTCGACAACATTATTCCGCCTTCCCCATTCACGATATTCCATTTTTCCTGTGTTCACAATATTTCCTGTTTGCGTCGCGGGGCTGCGCGGCGGAATCCCGCGCCCCAAAAAATACAGTGTGCATGCTTGACGGGTGCTGGGCAAGGAAACAGCTGTTACAAAACATATCACATTTCTTTCTTTTTCACGCATACAAAATAATAACACAATCTCTGATCGAGAGACAATAACCAGACACAGCTTTGTCGCACGCGCTTCACTGGAAACAGAAAGAGAACAATTCGTACACATGTACAGTAAGCCCGATCACAGGAATGGCTTTTATATAATCTTGAAACAAAGTGTTTTTGTGTAACTACTCGCATGCCAGTTCTGAATAACAATTATGATAATTCTGATAATTTTTTCTTGGTTCACAACTAAAATTGTACATTAATTTCTTTACTTGTGCATTCTAGCTAAACTAACACTATATAACAATGACATAACACAGTATTTACGATTCATTAGTCTAAGTTTTACTTTGAATCTGTCAGGGGCCGTGTGTGAATGTGTCAACCTTGTTTCATCATTACAATTAAAAGCGGCCCACGAATTTATTTGTGCAAGTTGAATTGTAAACAATCAGATTAAGCACACAGAGCTTGCTGTTCATCTGCACTAAGTTTGTCACCCTAAGTTCATTGGCACTTATCCTTATCTAACTGACTTGATGCTCACTTCAGCAGCACTAAAATAAACGAGTCTGTGCGCAGATTAATGTTTCCGCCACAAAAACAGTCACTTGAAATTTCCGAGTGCTCCAAAAACCAAAACTATGCACAATCCACAGGGAATCCCCTTGTCGACGAGGAGGTCCTGAGGCAACAGTAAGTGTTCGGCAGCCAGTCCCTCGTCCTCAGAGCGACTGGGAGTTCATTGTTTTGCAGCGGGCAGCGTCGGCGGGGACGCCGCGGCACTGTCTTGATCACAGATGCGTTGGTCCGTCGACGCCACTGGTCACACCACGGCCGGGATGGTGATGGTCTCGCACTGGCGGGACTCCACGACGTCACACTCGCTCTTCCCCTGCTTGCGGGCCAGGCGTCGAGCGGATGAACTGCAACAGAGAGGCGCGCACGCGTGCGCAGTTACCCAGGGCCAGGCGGGCACGCCGCAGCGTCGCGAGCCACGACGGGGGGATCATTAAAGGAAGCAAAGGGCGCAGTGCGCAGCCAAGCAGAGCGGATGCAATGCCGAGTTCTTGTTGTTGGTTTTCTGGTTCCTTTTGGGGCACAACGGTGTAGGGTTACGCTAGTCGTATACACTGTCGCAGATGCTCACCGGCAGCGGTTCCGTTTCTTATCTACAGAGCGGGGCGGGCAGCAAGGCAGCGACCTGCCAGTTGTATGAGAAGCGCTATGAATGGGGGGCGTCCGCCCCGTCGGCCCGTGCAGGCTGGCCGGTCTTTGCCGAGACTGGCTGGCTGGCTGCCTGTGGGGCTGGCCGAGCTGGCGATAAGCGCGACAACCGCACCGCCGCTAGCAGGCAGGCGCCACACTCAAAGGGATTATGCTAAAGGAAGGAGGACGAGGTGTTTGTGCCGAACTAAAGAGCGGGCCGCAGACCAAGCTTTGCAGCCGCCAAAAAGGCCGGCGGAAGAAGAAAAAAAAAACGCACTCTAACGACGCAGACAGATGTTAGTAAGTCTCAAAGCTGCAAAAAAAGGAAGCGAAAAGAGGTAAAAAACGTTGAAATTGAAGAAGAAAGAAGCGGTGCTAACCTAAGCCGACGTACCGAGACGGTGGTGGCGGTATAGGAATTGGCCCTCCGTCTCTGAAATACGAAATCCATTCGCCTCCTCATTTGCGCCAGCACCTGTGGACAAGGGGCGGGGTTACGACTCGCCTGGGTTGGTTCTGCTGCAGTGTTCTCAACGACGCAGCGGAGGCACTGGGCCGTACTTTACCTCGCCGTTGCAAAAGCAAAACAGAGTTGCGACCGCGAAGCCCTGCAGAGAGGGAGAGAAAACAAGAAATTATCTCGAGAAAACAACCACACGGTGCGCGTGCACACGGAGAACCGGTGGGGACTGACCTGGAAGGAGGTGAAGAAGGCCGAGACCACCTCGTGGAAGCGCTCCCACATGGAGCCCGTGTCGGGGCGGAACGGCGTCACCAGGTACTGCAGCCCCAGCAGCGGCAGCAGCAGCAGCGTGGCGCGCACGGCCTGCAGCAGGGTCCGCGACGGCCGCTCCGAGTGCGAGCCCACCTGCACACAACGACGGTTACCCTGACCGCCAGCACGCCACCCGGCGCCACCCGGCCACCGCGCAGACCTACCATCGGACCCGCCCGCAGCTTGCTCCACAGCACGCGCACGATGTTGAGCAGGAAGACGAAGTTGAGGACGAGCGAGAAGCACACGGGCACGGCCATGATGAAGTTGTACATGGTGTCGTCCATCCAGCAGCGCTGGCGCGCGTCCGGGTCGAGGCCGCGCATCACGCCGTACACCACGATGATGGGCAGCGGCACGGCCCAGCCCAGCAGGTACAGCCACTTGACGAGGCGCTCCTCGGCGCCGAACGCGTTCACCAGCACCGTGTGCAGGTACAGGCCCTCCGCCAGCATCCAGCAGTAGTTGGACAGCAGGAAGTAGTGCGTGACCACGTGCAGCAGCTGGCACCACTCCTGCAGCACAAGAAGCACGCCGTCGTCAAGCACTGCAGCGTGGCGCCTTCCGCCTGGCCGACATGTCCTTTAACGTGCCACGCCGCCCCCGCCGCGTCGCGCCGACGGCCGGCCGGGCCCGCCGCTGCCACCCACTTCATGTTTTATGTGCCCACGGAAGATGTATGGCCCAGTGGGTGGCTGCGACTCTGTCCCCCCCCCCCCCTCCGTGTTTTTCCCCCCCGGACGCGCAGCGCGGAGGCATGGCGGGGGTCGGAGCGATCCCTCATCTTCGTCATTATCGAGAGCAACAGGCTCACCGGGTTGTGGTTCAGGATGCTGTTGGAGTTGGGCACGACGATGCCGTAGAACAGCAGCCAGCCCGTGCAGTTGATGGCGAAGGAGCCGAAGAGGTTCATGTGCAGCGTTATCCGGGTGCACCGCAGTGCCCTGCGGAACAGACCAACGCGTCATGCGGGAGCAGGGGGCAAAAACGAAGGCAACTTCGTAAAGCAGCTCGACTTACTTGAAATAGAATAAGATGCCGAGGGACAGTAATAGTGCGAAGAGTGAAATGGAATATCCTAACTCGTTTATTAAAATGATACTATTTCTAAACTGGAAACGAAAGAGGAGAAACACGAATCATTAGTCAACGTCTGCAGGACATGATGGCTCAGGTCAGCGAGGCCGTCTACTCACCGCTAAGTCGTCGTAGTTTATACACGTGGTGTAGTTCGACCACTCGTTCCCCGTCTCCGGGTGGCGGAACCACGACCCGTTCGAGAGGCAGTCCCTGTGAGCGTTCACTGCAACAAACACAGATACATCATTACCCGTCCCATGGGCACGCCAAGCCACGCCACACACTGCCGCGGGCAGCCGACCCTGACGGCAATACATATATCTCATGCAAAGGGAAGGCAAGAGAGGAATTTCATTTGACTGTGCGGGGGAGGGGGGGGGGCTGGGACGAGGCGAGGCGCCCCTTGGCCGGGCGCTGAACCCGGATACCCATAACTCGCAGCCGATTGCCCCCGGCCAAGCGAAAGAGTTTTGCCCTTGTCGCCAGCATCGCCAGCCCGTAATGAGCCTGCCTGCCAGCCCTGCCAGCCCCGCCAGCCCCGCCAGGCTGCCTGCGCAGCGCCGCACCAGTTTCTCATCCCACACTCAATATACGTTCAATTTCCCTCCCACTGGGCAGGATGTACGGGGGGGGGCGTACTTACTGCGAAGTACATAGTACCCGCCTTGGGTACCCCCCCCCCTCCCGCCGCCCAACACATTCACACGCACACACACGCGTGATAAATAAAATATGTATAGTGCTATACACAGCGCGTTTTCAAAGAGTCATTAACTAGGTGCACCGCAATTAGGTGTGCGGTGTAGGGGGAGCGTGGTGCGAGACAGGGTCGGCCGGCGGGTCCGCGCGCACCGTGCGCACCGAGGCCCTGAGCGTGTTAGGCGGTGAACAATGCCTTGGGGACGGCGGCCGGCGTGGCGGGGCGGGGAGTGGCGCGGCGAGCTCACTTCACCACCAGATTGCAGGTGACGCACCGCGGCTCGCATATTAATGGCAGAAGGATTGGCCAGGCCGACGCGGGGGCGGATGGGGGAAAGCGGGAAAGGGGGGCGGGGATCTTTAATCCGCCCCCCGTCTGGGACTCCGGGAGCAACGCGTCAGTGTCTATCCCCACGGTGGAACTTTCCGTTTTTATTTCATTGCAGTGCGGCGCCGGCTTTGGCGCGTGGAGTTTGGGGCCGTCGGGGCCGTTGGGGCTGACGAGGCGTGATACGCACCGACCTTGCCGACGGCCTCCGCCAAGGACCGGCAGACAATGCCGTGCCGTGCGCCGTGCCGTGCCGCGCCGAGCCGCGTCAGGGCTGCTGAAGAATTGGCTGCCTACCCACACAGGCGATGACGCCTCCCTCCCCCTCCCCCTCCCCGGCTTGGCACTTGGCCTAGGCGTGAGTGCGGCGGGGCGTCGTCGGGAGCCGCGAGGCCCGCGGGCCGGGGCGGGGCGGGGCGGGTGGGGTGGCCTTGAGACATGGCAGACGTTGTTGATTTTATGGAGCCAATAAGGGATGGTGAACCCGACCCCGCCGCCTCTGGCCGCCTCCCCGTTCCCGTTCTCCTCCCCGACTCCCTGGCTGCGCCAGAGAGGTCCACGACACCGGGAGAGCGGCCCCAGCCCGAGCCCGGCACAGCCATCCAAAGCCATCGCCGGAAGTGGAGCCAGTTCCGGTTTGCGTTTTGGCCAGCAGCGTTTCCTGTTTGCACTGCGCGGTCCTGTCCGTCCCGCCCGTCCTGCAGCAGGCCGAGAGGCTTTTCGTCGCCCTGTCTCTGTCGCACTCAGGGCCGCACTGGCGTACTCACACTTGGGGTCGAAGCCGATGATGAAGTAGGGGCACGGCATGACGGCCGAGGTGTTGGCCTCGGTGTCCGGCCAGCAGACCCAGCTGTCGAAGACGCCGGGGCACATCGCTGCAACACGACAAAGAGCTCAGTTAGCGCACCTTAGAAATAGTTCCAGTTCAAAACTTTTGCAACCTTCACAAAAACTTGGCAAGGTGGAACAACGGGGAGTCGAACCCACGCCGGTCGGCGAAAGCCAACAGACGGCCGCCTAACGACCGGCCGGCGGTGACCACCCCTCCCCTCCCCTCCCCTCCCCTCCCCGGTTCGCAAGGTTCTCTGCCGTACATTTTATCGGAGCGTCATCTGCTTCGTTATCGGCGGCGGACCACCCGAAATTCGTCGACTTTCAAAAGAAGCGGAGGGCTGGATATAAAACGGGCAAAACTTTCGCAGATTGGGGCTGGCCGGTGCGGTGGACATGGCGGTGGCCGTGGCGGCGGCGGAGCGGGCGGCGTCATCGTAAAATGAGTGGTCGCGCATCAGCTATCGGTGGCGGGCCGTGGCCCGTCCCGTCATCAGGGCAGCGCCGGCAGCGCGGTTCGTCTGGGGAAACTTTTTTATCATCCCGACGTCTGGGACGTCCGCGCGTCACAGCAAAGGTCACAACAGCGACAACGCGGCGGCAGGGGGCGTCTTGTACGACTTTCTTTCTCAAAAAAAAAACAACAAAACGCGAATAAATCAGGCGACCTCACTTCGGCGTTCTTAACGAGTGCGAGTGAGAGGGCCACTTCAGCCCCGCCCCTTCGATCCTCTCTTCCAGCACACACGCACCCCCAAGCGGTGCCCCCCCCCCCCCCCCCCCCGCGGCGCCGATCCACCGGCCCATCACCTTTATTAAAAACACGATGCCTGCACTCGCTGCGTCGCCGTCGCGCAGGCAGACAGGCAGGCGGACAGACAGGCAGACAGGCAGACAGACAGACAGGCACCGGAAGGCGGCGCGCCCCGCGGCTTGTTCAAATATTCAGAGGCAAATCCTCGTAAAGATGAGCGGCGCGTAACAGGCCGCGGCTCGCCGTGGTTGATGTGCAGGGCACGCGCGATTTACACAGACACCGACACTAACTCACGTCTGGCTGTGCCGCGCCGTGCCGTGCCGCGTGGCAGAGGAGGGTCGACGAATTTTTCATGGCCCGGCGCGCTTCTAGCGGGGCCTCCCGCCATAAACCATGACGCCGTCCGAGGGGCCGGCCGGGCCGGCGGGGGCCCCGCCGGGGGCTGTCCCGGGGGCGGCGCGACGACGAGCTTTTCATAGTGGCGGGTAGGCGACGACGCGCGGCACCTCGCCGACGACGAGATCGACCTGCGCGTCGATCTCGCTAATGGAGGGCGGGCAGGCCCTTGGCCAGGCCGACCGTCGCGACCTTGAGGGCCTCGTCGACCTTGGCGGCCATCGGGCTCCAATCCCATCTCGGCCGTGTCGACCGTCTCGACCCCGATTGGCAGATTCGCCGTCCTTGTTTCTTTCCCCGGAAACCGCGGCGCCGTGCGAACGTGGCGCCAACTATAATTAGGTTTGGCGCACTTTGCCGAGTAGTTTGAAGCGCTCCGCTTTGCCCCGCCTTCATTCGGGATTCAAATGACGAGATAATCGGCGCCAAAGTGGCGCCAAGTTCGGCGCGAGGGCCAGGTTACGCCAGCAGGGCGTTCGCGGCGGGCAGGACGAGCCGAAAGCCACAAAGCCGGCGCGGCGCGAAGCGATATCAGCACCTCGCCACCGATAATATTTCATACATTTCACATTTCCCCCTCCTCCGCCGCGATGAAACAATAAAGTTGTTTTTCTTTCTTGTCCATCGGGTTTAAAGAACCGGCGAGGATGGGATATTAATGCCCTTCGCCGCTGGCGCGCTGACGCGCTGACGCCGGGGCTGACGACCAGGCCGGGGATGTTTGCCAAGGCGGCAAGTTCTGCTCGTGGATGGGCGTCTCCTTGTTCGCGTTCGCCAATGTCGAGGCCGGGGCCGAGGCCCGTCCAACACGCATACAATGTACATGTGACGGCGTGTGGTTGTGTGAGTAGGTGTGTGTGTCCAGGTGTGCGCGTGTAGGCGTGTGTCTAGGTGTGTGTGGCCTCGGTCGCTCTCCTTTTCATGAGACACAAAGAGCCACGAGGTAAAGTTCGGCACACCACGTACTAAGGGCGACGGGGAGACGGCCATCAGTAAGGGAGGCGAAAAAAAAGAAGAAGAAAAAGTTTCGGTTTGGAGCACAGGGGACAAAGGAAAGGGCTCGGGTGCTCGAAGAAAGGCGCAGGGAGGGAAAGGGAAAGAAAAATAAGGAATTAGATAGCGTTTACGGAAAGGGCTCCGGGCGCACAAGCCTAGCCAGCTCGGAGGCAGCGCATGCGGGGCGACACTAAGCGGACACACACGACTGCCGGCCGGGTAAGGAGCTTTCCATCGCGCATCGCATTACGTCACCGGACGGACGCGGCCCGGGCGGCCTTGGCGACGACGGCCTTGACGGCGGCGGCCTTGAGGTGGGGGCGGCGGCCGAGTGCAGTGACAGGGGCAGGGCCCGCCCCCAGGCCTCAGGCCCGGCGGACCCGCCCCCACTGACAACGCTCACCACTAACCATGGATGAGGGTGTGATGTAGGGACGGGGCTCGACTGTCTGCACTGCCTGTCAGGTCGGAGGCCGGCCTGGATCCAGGGCCCGGCCGCCTAGTCCGCCATTGCTATCTGGTTGCCACAGACATCCTCGGCAGCGCCACTGGAGCCGCGCCGAACCCACACTGGAAGGCGGCAGAGCGCCCTGGCCGCTGTGTATCCACCGCCCTGCGCCGCCCGCCTCGATCCGCACTCGGGATTACCCTTTAGAGGTGTACCCCCCTCCCCACCCCCCTCTCGCCTACCCCGCAGCGGGTGTGAAAACAGAGGGATTTGACAGCCTGATGGAATGTGATAGCGGCGGCAGTGTATTGGCGGGGGGAGGGGGAGGGGGTGGGGCTGCGGCGTGCCGCATTCAGCATTCTGTTGACAGAGCAAACAGGCTGGGCCGTCTTTGGGCCCATCGCAGTGTCGCTACCCCGCCCGCCCCGGCCCGCCCCTGCAGGCCTGCGGAGGGGAGGGGGGGGGGACAGAAAGGGGCGACTGCATCGCGCCGCCCGTCTGCCTGCCGGGCCTGCCCCTTCACAGCGACAGCACTGTCGTCTTAGAGCAAAGACGACAAGGAAAAAAGAGGGGGCGGAGTGAAAAGGAAACAGGGTCACCTGGAAGGCGCGTCCGCGTTCGAACGGCGCGGCGCGGCGTGAGGAACGAGGGCCGCCAGGACTGCTCGGCCGGGAAAAGGAGCACGCGGGACTCGTTTGCCGGAGATGAGGTGTGGTTGGGGCCCCGCCCCGCCCCGCCCCGCCCCGCCCCGCCCCGGCCCGCCCCGCCACGCGGCGTCGCTTGGAAATGAAATTGTCCGCGCCGCGCGCCAGGGCGCAAAAGCTCGCAGGCAACGCACGTGGTATTTACGGCACGGCCGTGACGCCCTGGAACGAGGCGGGGCGGGGCGGGGCGGGGCGGGGCGGGGCGGGGCGGGGCCAGCCTGGCCTACTGAGGCGGGTGTTCGCAGCCACGCGCATGCACTTCCTGGACCATAATTATTCAGCCATTAAATACCGGGCGCTAAACAACCCCGCGCTTCGCTGCGTCGCAGTGCAGGCCGGGAAAGGGGGCGGGGTGGGGAGGAGGGTGGGCGTTGATCACCGCAGGTGGGGGAGGCAGGATTCTGGCGCGAAAAAAGCTCGCTGGCAGTAGGTGTGGCGGGTTGAAAAATACAGGGTGTCGGCGCGGGGGAGTGGCACGAGCATAAACAGTATATAAGCTGCTGCTCCCTCCACCGCCGGCCCGTCGCGTACAGTCATGCTCAGAAGTGGGACGTTTCGGGAGGCAGGAATTTGCGCCAGCGGAGCAGTAAAAAAAAAATATCGGGAAGGTGCGGAAAATCTCGCGCCTGCTGCTTTCTTTCAAGGCCACCAGGGAAAAGTATGCATAGCATCAAAACCTACCGTAAAAAAAAACAACAAAACACAGACTTTTGCGGCGGAGTGTCCGCGCTGAACGCGTCCGTGGAACCGATTACGGCCCGATATTGCGGGCCAGCGTTCCGCCCGCTCCGCCGCCTCGCCTTGAAAGCCAGCAAGGCGCGCAACGGCCCAAACTTGCCGGTAATGAGAAGGTGCGAGGCGCTCGCGCGATGATTACGCGAGTCGTTTACGCGGCCGGCTGCCGTCCGGGCGGGGCGGGGCGGGGCGGGGCGGGGCGGGGCGCGCCTGCTTAATCGAATAAGCCACCGGAAACCTTGTAAAACGAGCGCCATGAGGGATCCGGGCCGGTGTTGCTTTCGCTTTGTTGCAAGGTATAAAAAGCCCGGTCGGCCGGCCAGCGCGCCTGCGAGCCGCGGGGTAGGCAACACGCACAGCATCCCTGCGCCGACGCGCGCCGGCTGCCTGCCTGCCGGGCGGCCTGCCTCGGTCTGCCTCGGCCTGCCGCTACAGTGCACCACCTCAAGGCACCTAGAACTTACTGAACCCAGCCAATTAAAGCACGGTTTATTGACTGGCTTCGGGTGGTATTTACATACAGGCGTCTGCCAACACCGCCCGGGGGCCCCAGGCGGCCGAAAGAATGTTCCATTGTTGGAGCCTGCCGGCGATATTGATGCGAATACATTAGCCCGATGATGAAGGTGCTTCAAACCGGCATGGCCGACATTCCCTACATTTCCACCCACCACCACGCGGTGCGACAGTGGCTCCCCGGGCTCCCACCCCCGCGGCGCGGGGCAGGCCAGCGCGCCCGGCGGGCGGGCGGCCCGCCGGATTTTGAAGAACACCATATATAGCGCACAATTTTACGGCGCTCTTATGGTCTCGTCATTTTATTAGGCCTGGTAGGTGTGTTTGTGGGCCGTGGCGTGGCGTGGCGTGGCGTGCCGTGGCGTGCCGTGCCGAGGGCTTGGCGCGCGCTGCCAGCAGCGCTCCTCGCCCGCTCTCGTTTTATAGGTTGGAATAAAGAGCGTGCCACTGTCGGGTGGCGTGGCCGGGCGTGGCCGGGCGTGGCCGGGCGTGGCGTTGGTGCGGACTGGAGACTGATTCCGCTCAGCGTTCCGACGCCCTGTCTCTCTCGCACCCTCACGGCGTGACGCCCTTCACGGGACGCCCCATGCGAGTGCGAGAGAGACAGAGCGCTGCTGCGTGCACTGAGTGGAGAGTGAGGCACGAAGCGCCCGACTGGTGGCGGCGAACGAAGTCTACACTCGAAACTAACAACAACACTGGAGGGATCCTTACGCCTCGAGTCGCCGCTCCGCGCCTGGGCGGCGTCGCTGATGTTGGCCTCGCAGTTCCTCCGGATGCCTTCCGTGATGTTGTAGATCTGCAACACAACAACAAGGCCATCATGAGACTCGCAGCACTCGCAGGCGCCACGACCTGCCGCTCGACGGGCGGCGACGGACATCGACCCCTGATTCCGAGAGCCGTTTTCGTCGCTCGGTCTCTCCCGCGCCGAACGGGGGACGCCCCGTGAGTGCGAGAGAGACAGAGACGGTCTGCGGCGGTAATTATTGGCAGGAGCGAGCGCGGCGATGCCGGGGCGGCCGGGGCTGCCGGGCAACAACACGGGGCGATGCGCCGCGACGCGGGGCAAGTGGTGGCCAACAACTACTGTCACATAAATCACAAGTTTTGTAGCGCAATCAGCGGTGCACCCCGCGGCCGCCGTGCCGCCGTGCCGCCGTGCATCGGGGGCCGCGGGCGGACGGGACGGACGGAACAACCTCCCGTTCCACGCCACCGCGACCACCACCCCGCCGACGACGCCCTCCCCGACCCATCCTCTGCGCCGCCGACCCACGCCGACCCTCGCCGACCCCGGCGGGGCCCCGGCCTCGGGGAGCCTCGGGGAGGAAGCGAGGCTGGCGCCGTAAAAATAACTTTGTTGCGGGCAACGCGTCGGCTCTTTGCCAGTACACGTCAGGTATGGGCAATGAGGCAGAGGGCCAGTACTCTCCCACGAACCGCGTCCTGCGTCTGCGCCACGAACACGATCCGACTCACACACAGCCAGCCAGCCAGCCAGCCAGACAGACAGACAGACAGACAGACAGGTAGACAGGCAGGGCCTGCTAATAATTGTTCTATTCGCACTCCAGCAGGCCCGCCTGCCGTAGAGGAAAGTTTTTCGTTTTCCAGGTGAGGTGCGGCGCGGAATGGGATTAGAGCGGCGGCTTTGTGCTGCACCGGGCCAGCCCGCCCCGCCCCGCCCCGCCCCGCCCCGCCCCGCCACACGGCCGTGTCGGCGCGCCCCACCCGCCACTCCTCCCTTTCGTCTAGTTCCTTTTTATCCGCCGCTCCGAACGGAACGCCGCTGCAGTGGCGCTGCAGCGTGCTTTTACCGCTGCAGCGTTTGCGGGCCGTGGGCCACTGCGCCGCTGCACTGGTGGCGCACAGTGGGCCAAAAGCCGGTTGAGGCGGACAAAACTCTAGACGCGTTTTGCGCTCCAGAGTCGCTAAACAGGCCTCGAACCGAACGTGTGACCCCACCAATGGATTGCTCTCCGAACGAGGAATCCATTGGTGGGGTCACACGTTCGGTTCGAGGCCTGTTTAGCGACTCTGGAGCTCAAAACGCGTCTAGAGTTTTGTCCGCCTCCACCGGTCTTCTGGCCCACTGTGCGGCGCCCTCTGCATGTGCGGCACGTAACTGCACCGATGCGATAGCGGGCCCGCCGCCGCTGCAGCCGCTGCTGCGCTCGCCAACTCGCGACAGCCGGCCCTTTTCCGAAGCCAGTTCCGAAGCCCTTCGCCGGGTACGCCCCCACACTGTTTCGGCCTCCGCGGCCACGCCGCGCCACGCCTGGTGCTCGTGAAGACACATGCGTTGGGCTGCACTCGCCACATGCAAATAAAGTGCCCCCCTCCCCACCTGCCGCACCGCATGCGGCCCGCAGGCACCGCACACCGCAGGCCGCTAGATCCTATCGCCGATGACAACTAGCCAGCAGAATTAACGGCTGGCTGTTCGGCCGGCCGGCGGGCGTGGAGCTGCGCGGCATGGAGGCTCGTTTCGTGCTTCAGTCACAACAAGCCGGCCCCGCGGTACGGGCTTCATTATAGCCCGTACACAGTTCGCCCTAACGTCTCACTGCCCCACCCCATCTTTCCTTGACTACCCCCTTCCCCTTTTCCCCCTCGTTGACTTTCTCGCGAACCCGGCGCACTAAAACACACAAAAAATTAGCTCGTGAATTCAGCCGAATGCACTCGGCGCCGAAAAAAACAAAAACAGCGCTTGCTATATGAAAGCGGCCTTTCCCGCCCAGGCGCTGTTCCGAGAGGGCGCCTCATGGTAACGACCCACTTGCCCTCAAAAAGCAAAGAGAAAAATCAACAAAAACAAAAAACTCTCAGTTTTGTTTTGTTTAATCGCAGGGCTTGGAATCTAAAGCGGACGACTTCCGCTGCGTTTCGCACCCGCCGCCTGGCGTCAACATTCAACATTCCCCACTTGCCAACATTGGCCACTTCTCGTTGGCGGCACCGTTCACCACAGTCGGCAGCGGCGTCGGCGTGCACCGCGCTGCATTGGGCCATCTATCACGCCACGCCGCGCCACGCCACGCCGCGCCACGCCGCGCCACGGCGCCGACCTAAGCAAAACTTGGCCAAGAACAAAGTAAGTTTCACCGGTCGCTGCGCCGCGCCGCGCCGCGACGTGACGCCCAGGGACGGGGCGACACGTCCCCGGGGACGCCACGGCGTCGGGCCTCCGCGCTCCGCCAAGACCTCCGCGGAGTAGTTGCGAGGACAGCGACGGCCGGCCGAGCGGAGTGGAGAGGCGAGCGCAGGTGCCTCCAGCTCCGGTGCCTCACCAGTCGGCGCGCCGTGAGGCCGTGAGAGCGGAAAGTTACTCCGGCCGGGTGAATTATTGCGGGCCAGCCAGGCCTCGTCACTCGCAATTCGACAAAGCGGCGCGAAGCGGCGGCACGGCGGAATTAAGGCGTGTGTGGCGGCAGCGCGGCAGCCTCGCCCTCCGCTCCGGCCCGGAGGAAGAGAGACAGAGACACGGGAGTGGCGGCCGTCTGCTCCCAGAAGGCTCCCCCACCCCTTCCCCCCGGCGGGCACAACTCGACGCGCCGCGCACACCCCGTCCGAAGCACGATTCAATGGCTGGCAAACTTAAACACCGCTCGCGTTGCCGCGCCGCGTCCCGCCGCGCGGCAGCACCACCCACACCGGCGCGGCCTCGCGACACGCGACACCTGCGCGCCCCGATCCGCCCCGTGATCGCGGTGCCTCGCTGGCTCCCGGTAAGCCCCGCCGCCAAGCCTCTCGACCGCGGGGGCGCGGAGTGTGTGCTCAGTCCGGCCACCCCGCCCCGCCCCGCAATGACTCCCGGCGGGGCTAATGGTGTTCCCATGTACGCCGCCAACACCTCAGATGGCAACCCGATATAACGAAGGGCTTCACGGGGATGAGTCCCGGGGGCGGGGCGGGGCGGGGCGGGGCCGCTGGGGACGAGGCGATTCATCACTCCAAAGAAGAAGCAGCCCGGAGGCGACACCGCCCCCGTCTTCGCGACTTCGAGTGGCGCGAAAACGGAATGAGGCTGGTCGGCGATGCAGCGGCGTCGCAGAATGCGGAGGCGCCGTCAGAGTGGCGACTCAGGCGGACGGGCCGTGGCGGTGGCGGGAAGCGGAGCGCACTCCGCAGCGCTTTGTGCCGATTGTCAACGGGCCCTGCACTGCCATGCATGCTGGGGGCGCCGGGCCCCGAGCTGCCGCGCGACAGGAAGTACGAGTTGTTGGCGTTCCGCGCCGTTCCGCGCTGTGCAAACTGTAAACCTCGCCGGCCCCGCGGCATCTGGGTCTGGCCGGGCCGGGCCGGCGGGGTCGCTCGGTCGCTCCGTCGGTCGGTCGCCGCGGGCCGGCTCGCCCCGCAGAGGTTTGCCCGAGTCTAATGCCGAGAACAAACAGCCACTCCCAAGTTTGATTACTTGACAAACAGATTCGCGATAGTGTAGCAGCAACTGCGGCCGAGCACTACATGGGGAAGCAGAGCAAAGTGTGGCGGTGACAGAGTCCGCCTCGCCGCGCACGTGCCGCGCGCGAATCCTTCATTGAAATGGAGATGGAACCACTGGAGGGCTGGCGCCGGGGCTGGCGCCGGCCAAACCGAAACACGCTTGCCCAACAACTTTGCGGCCCCGGCGCGCAGGCCGCGCAGCGCGGCCACGGCGGACAAGCCCCGCTGATGAGATGCCCCAACTTACCAGAGGTCTTTACCCTTTTGCAGCGGCGGACGCACCGCGGACAACAAGAAGGCGCGCGCTCAGGCTGAGCGTCGACGGCTTGGGTTCGACTCCGGCTGCTCTTGGATGAGCACTGCGTATGTGACCCTACACCATGGGCACAGTGCCTATACTCCAGGCGTCCCGCAGGTCTCGACGGTAGCAGTTGTTTGACTTACTTAAGGTTCAATTTTTTTCCTGTCGGTATTGAGAGTACGAAAGAGTAAACAAGAGTGAAAGAGGAGCGAAAGTACAGCAGGCTGTCTTGTCTGACGGCGAGCCCATCATAATTTCACGCTAAATAGCCCGCAGGGCCACGGGCCGGGGATCAGAGCGAGTTGCTGTTTTGTCTGGTCTTTAATACGTAAAGTACGACGTGCATGCAGTCGGCCGGCTGCCCTATACTGTGTAGTAGAAGCTGTGTGTGTGAGTGCGGAGTGTCGAGACTTTGAAAGGCCAGAGGCAGTGGAAGGTGGGTTTACGGCATCGCGGCGAGAAGCTCCCCAGAGCTCGGCTCGAGGGTCGAGCAGAAAGAACGTGAAATCGCAAAATAATTTTTTAAAAAAGGTCAACTTTTGTTTTAAAATTCACTGGTAAAACTAAAGCGTAACTCTATGCTTGAGTCAAGCATAAAGTTACGCTTGAAGAAGTTACGCTTGAAATCAAGCATACTCTGGAAATTCCCCCATGCACTTAGATAGGGGGAATCTTGGCGGATGAGCCTGTTACGCTTGATTTCAAGCGTAAACTGATTACGCTTGAAAACAGTGGGTAATACTACGCTTTAGTTTTACCAGTGTTCGAAGTCTATTTTCGAGACATAAAGGCCGCACCTGCGGGTTGTTACTTTCCCCCCGCTGCGTGTACATGCCCATCACGCTCGGGCCGCCCCTAGCGCCCCGCAGGTGTCCCTCCCCCTTCCCCCTTCCCAGACTGTCCTGCTAAAAACGGGCGGTGGCTCTACCAAGTTATTCATCAAACTCTTCAAACTCCGCCCTCGCCGTGAGCGGGGTGGGGCCGGGTGGGGCCGGGCGGGGCCAGCAGGGGCCGACGGCCGGCGTGTCTTCGGGGAAGCCCAACACACGGGGGCGGGCCGAGGGCCGGGGGGCGGCAGGGCAGGCCGGGGCTCTCTGTTGCCGTGCCGCCGTGCCGCTGAAGAGGCGATCGTCGAGCTGCTTAAGAGTTAATTGCGCGCAGCAAGCCTTGGCAAGCCCCGGCAAGCCGAGCCGGCTTTAATTACAAGTCTCGAGGCGCCCTCCCCCCCCCTCCCCCAACCCGGCGTGTCGCTCAGCACAAACGAATTACAATGAGGAGCAGTAAATTTGAGGTGAGCTGAGAGCGGGCGGGGGCGTGCCGCCTGCGCCGCCGAGCCCGGGCCGCCGAGCCCGGGCCGCCGAGGCACAACGAGCAGGCGGTCCGTGTGCACAGCGGGCCGCTCAAAGAGCCTCCGGTCCCAGTTGGTTCCCCGAGCGTCATGCGTCACCGCTTTTTTAAGCTCGCGCGTCGCGCTGCTCGCGGGACGTGGCGCGCGTGCGGCGCGTGGCCGGGGTCGTGTTGGCCCGTCCAATTTAGCGGCTGGATTTCGGGGTTTGGGGGCCGCGCCGCGCTGCCAGTGTAAAACCACGGCGGCGACGTGACACCGTGACACCGGGCGGCGCTGTGGGCCGGGCTGGAGGATGGAGGGCGTGTTTGAGATGCACGGCACGTCGGCGGGGAGCACGCCGAGCACGGCGTAGTGGCTTACTGGCTCCGATTGGAGGCCGGGGAGTGGCGGGGGGTGGCGGGGGAAGGGCAGGTGAGGTGCGTGCCGGGCGCATCATGGCCGCCGCCGTGGCCTGCGCGACGCGGCGCGACGCCGACGCCGGCCTCTTTCCCGGCGGAGCCACTGGCAAGCCGAGCAAGCGAAGCCCGCTGAGTTTTGTTTGAATTTGGCGGGACCCCTCGGCCTCCCTCTCCTTTGTCATTGAGACGCCGCCGTGGCCGACTCGAGCCGAGCGCGCCGAGGGCCGAGGGCCGCGCCCAGCCGCGCCTTACGCCGGGCCGAGCCGGGACGCGTCTTGGTAATCTGCGCCGCTCCAGCGCGAGGGCGGTCATGGGGGCGACGGGGCGGTCTGGACGCGGCGGGCCACGGCGGCGGTCGGGTTCAGAGGTATCTCTTTCGGCGTCCCGCTGCGCCCCGCCCCGCCGCCCCGCCGCCCCACCGCCCCGCCCCGCCCGGTCCCCGCGTGCGGCGCGGTGCTGGAAGTGGAACGTGGAACCGGCTTAAGGCGCCGCGGAGGGGAGATAATGGTTTCGCTTCTTGTTCTTGTTCCTCGCCAGCAGACTGATTCCGAGAGTCGTTTCCGTCGCTCCGTCTCCCTCGCACTCATAGGGCGTCGCCTTTAGGTGCGAGAGAGACAGAGCGACGAAGACGAACGGCGTGCAGGCCGCGCCCTTGCCACCCTTCCCTCCATCCTCGTCCCGCGCGGCGCGCCGCGTCCCCAAGCCCCGCAGCCTTGGGGTAGGGTGCGGCATGATTGGAGGAGAGCGAGCACAGAGAGCAACGCGCTTAAAGAGGACCGCGAAGCAAAACGAGAGAGAACATAAGATCTCGCGAATTAAAATCCAACAGCCCCCTTTTGTTTGCTCCGCTCGGCGCCGTATACTTTTTTCCCGATCACTGTTTTGATGGTGGCGTGATTTTTTACTGCGCCAATATTATAGACACCCCTTTGGAACCCTTTATTGTATGGCAGGGTTATGATTGTGGCTCCGGACTTACAGATTCACGCGGTGGGGGCCCTGGCCCGCCTGGCCCAGCCCCGCGGCGGGAACGAGCGTCCCTCGCCGTCCCTCGGCCAGCACCGGGACCAAGGCACGCCAGGGCACGCCAGGGCACGGCACGGCACGCCCTTCGCCGGACCGCTGATATCCATATACTTGAGTAAAACATTGCGGCCCGAGTTATGGACTATGCGAGCAGCCTTTACGAGGCGGGGCTGGCGAGGCTGGCAGGCAGGCGGGGCTGGCAAGCTGGCAGGCTGGCCGGGCGACGACGACGCCATGGCGCGAGGGCGTCGCGCCATAACCCGCGTTATGCCCGCATTCTCGCCATCGTCCGCGCCTGGCCGTGCCGCCTGGCCGTGCCGCCTGGCCGCCCTGGACGCTCTTGGCACACGGCCCCGAGGGAGACGACTTGGCCGCACCCCGCCTTGAGCCGGGCCGGGCGACTTTGCAGTTGCAGCAGCTTGGCCGACGTGAAGCACGGCCTGGCGCTGGACGGCCGTCCGCCCCAATCCGCCCGCAATGAGCCGCGCGGACAACAGGTTGCGAGGACAAGACGGATCGCCGGGCCTCCATGGCGTGGGCGGGGACGGCGGGGACGCCGAGTGCGGAGGCGGTGCCGCGCGGGACACCACCGGGACGCTCTGGACCGCCACCGTCAGCACCGCAACCCCGCCGCCCGGCCCGACAAACGCCGCCCGCTGTATCACTTCAAGTCCGGGCGAAATTTGGTCGCGTGAATAATGCGCAAGGCTGCGAGGGCGGCGCGCAACGGCCTGCCCACAAAGCGAGCCCCGCCGCCACGCCTCGGACCCAAAAGGGGCGAAGACGATGACGGCCTCGACGGCCTCCAGGGTGTCGAATGGCACGGTGTGTGGCGCCAAATGAGGGTCTTGGCCTCGGCGGCCTCCACGACCTCCACCTAACCCCGCGCATCTTACACCGGCCTCCGCGCGGCCTCGGCCAGATAGGCGGGTTGGCGCCGCCCGCTATAGGCTCTTGGCTCCCCCGGACAGGTGCCCCAGGTATTAAGTGGAGAAGCGGCCAGGCGGCCCGGAATCCCAAAGTACAGTCTGTAGAGGAATGCATTCCCCGGGGCGAGCCAGGGGCAGCCGCCGCGGCCACCAAGACCGCACGCGAGAGCACGCCCCAGGCCCGTGATGGGGAATGTGGGGGAGGCGCGGCGTGGCGCGGCGTGGCGTGGCGCGGCGTGGCGTGGCGCGGCACCAGGGGAGTGTTCCGAAGCGAGCGGTCAGCGAATAACATGGCCGGGGCGGCGGCCCAGCTGGACAATATTCCCAACAGGAGATATTGCTGCATAGCGGAGCAGCAGCAAGGGCAGCAGCACGAGACCTTGTCTCTTTCTCTCTCGTTCTCGTTCTCTTTCTCTGTCGTGCGTCCATCGGAGACTACGGCCTCTACTTCACGGTGGCAAAGTCGTTCTATTCCCGGGGATTACAGCCGGCCAAGCGGACGGACGGACGGACAGCGGCCGCCCAATCACAGGCAGGCAAGTTCCGAAGAAAAGGCGGATCTCCAAGTTTGCTAAATGTGGCCGGCCTGGTGCACGATCCACCCCGCACACACAGCGGCGGCGGGATGCGGCCGCGTGTGGAACGCCTAAGCCGCGCCGCGCGCCGGCCTCCCTGCGGGCGGACTAGGAGGAGTCGCCGCGCTCCGGACGCAGCCAGACATTAAGGGCAGCCAGGCCAAGCCGGCCCAGCCCGGCCCACCGCACAGTGGGCCAGAAGACCGGCAGAGGCGGCCAAAACTCCAGACGCGATTTAAGCTCCTGAGTCGCCAAATGGGACTCGAACCGAACGTGTGACCCCACCAATGGATTGCTCTCCGAACGAGGAATCCATCGGTGGGGTCACACGTTCGATTCGAGTCCAGCTTAGCGACTCTGGAGCTCAAAACGCATCTAGAGTTTCGGCCGCCTCCACCGGTCTTCTGGCCCACTGCACCGAGGGCTGTGTTGTGCCATCCACAATGCCGCAGGCCGGGGCCAGGCCTGGGCCTCGCACGGCCCATTGCCGCTCCATGGCCCCGCGGACCGCTCGAGGACGGCGAGGACCCCGTCGGCTAGGCCGCCGGTTGGCTCCATTTGTCGTAATCCGCTGGGAGCATCGCGCTGCCGGCGCGGCCCCGCACTCACTCATCCGCGCGACAAGGAGAACCACAAAGAAAACGCGGCGAGTTGCAGAGGCCATCCTCAGGGACGCAAGTTCGGCGCCGCGATATTATTGCGGACGCTCGCTCGCTGTTGCTGTTTTTCTGGCGAATTGGAAGGATCGCTAACGGAAAGTGGCGGCCTGAAAGGAATCGCGTGCGTCATCTGCCTCGGCTTCAGGGTTGGCCTGTCGAAGCCGAAGCTGCGGCTCCCAGGCGGCAGGCGCAGCGAGTCTCCGTCCTGTCACGGCCTCCCTCGTGATGTATGGCGCCCTGCTCCGCGCCCCGCCACGCCGCGCCTACTGCCCCCTGGACCCCATTCCGGGCGAGCCCACCCCGGCAGCAGGTCCCCGCCGGCCGCCGCGCCCCGCCCCGCCCCACCACATCGATCACGGGCGTGATCATCGCCATCCTGGACAGCGGGGCGTTAGGACGACGACGGCCACCCCAGCGGGCCGCCCGCCGGCTGTTATTCGCGCACGACAAAGGAGGCCTTGGGCAGCTTCGGGCCTGATTGGCTCTCACCTTCAGCGACGCCCGGACCGCCCCGCCGCGCTGGCAGCGAGGCTGGCAGACTGACAGGCCGGCGGCGAGGCCGTCAGACAGTGTCAGACACTCATGCTGCCGTAAACACAAACGCCGCCGTGGCTGAGCATGCCGGGGCGCCGTGTTCGACGCGGGCCTCCGATTTCATTCCCAAATGGCGCCGACGTTGGCGGCCCCGCGCTGTCGCCCCCGAGTCCGAGACGGCGGCGACGTCGCTTATCGCCGCGGGGGCAGTCCGCCTGCGAGGCACTGCGAGCGAGGAGGGCGCCGCGAATTATGGCAACAGGTTATCAAACAGGACGGGGCTCGACGCGGCCGAGGCGGCCGAGGCAGGCGAAACATCGACCCGGCCTGGCAGACACGGCGCGGCGGGCATGGCGGGCATGGCGGCCCGCGCACCTGTTGGATGGCGGAGAGGGGCCGACGCCGCGCTGCCTCGCACCGCGCAGCACCGCGCCGAGGCACTGGATGATGAAGAAAGCACGCACGGCGCCGCGCCACGCCGTGCCGCACTCTCCGCACCGACGGTGTTCAATTAGCCGAGCAGCAGCCATTTCTCCTACAAGCGCGCCGCCAAGTTGGAAAACTGAAAACTCAAATTGGATATCGGCGGGCCGACGGCAACTTTCGCGGAGCACGCGCACGCGCACGCGTGCCACACTAAAAATAATAACTGGAAACTGAGAGCGGGAAAATGCAACAACTTTCTAACGCGGATATGCGATCCGTTGTGACCCAGTTCCGAACAGACATTCGCCGCTTGGCTGCTCCGGCGCCCCGCTGCTGCCGGCCATTGTAATGAGTCGCACACTCGGGTCGCATCGCGTCGCCGGCAAGAATAAAACAAGCGAAGGCGGCCACCCTGGCAAGCAGAAACAAAAGTAAAAACAAAAACAAAAACACGAAGAGACGCCATTAAAAGCGACGTCCTGGGCGGCCGGGCCGAGGCCGGGCGGTGCCGGGATCGCAGCTGTCATCGATTGGCTCATCGTGCCCACGTGTACAGTGTACACGCCCGCGGCAGTGTCACCGGAAAAGGGGAAGGGGAAGGGGGGATGACGGCACTGATGCCCCGGCCCAGCCGATGGAGCCACGGCACTGGCATTAGCCACCCCTCGCTGTCTGTTTTTTCGCGTCGGACTCTCTCTCTCTCTCTCTCTCTCTCTCTCTCTCTCTCTCTCTCTCTCTCTCCCTCCCCCCTCCCCCTCGCGTGCGGCCCGACGCCACGGTCACGGTGCCACAGTGCCCCTCAGTGGCCCTCGGCACGGTCGGCGTGCACCGCCACACCGCCAACGCCGTGGCAGAGCCGCCCCTGACCTTACAGTGGCGGCCCCGCTGTCCCCGCAGTCCGCTGCAGCCGCGCGACCAGGAGCGAAATGTCACGCGGAGAGGGAGGCTGTGGGTGTGGACCCGCAGCAGGGGATGGCCAGCCAGCGGGCCGGAATCGATGTGCTTCAAACCTCAACCCGTCCGAACGTGGCGTGGCACGCGGCCCGCATCCCAGAGCTCCGAGAGCTCCGAGAGCCCCAGCGGCGGCATTGAGTACCTTTGGCGCGCCTTCGGCTTTTAGTGCGATTGCCCTTCGCATTTGAACCGGCACGCCACGCGCTCCAGTTGCCTCCAGAGCAGCGGCCTCTAGAGGTGGGGTGGGGGAGGGGGTAGGGGTGGGCCTCGCCTTGTCCGCCGGCGTGATTCGAACAAGTCCCACTTCAAAGGGCCCAAGGACGTCGCCGAGGAAGCCGTTTGCGGCGCCTCGCCCACCCCGCCCCACCCGTGTTCCAGTGCACTGCAATGCAGTGAGTGGTAAAGCCGAGCGCCATGCCGCCCTACATCTCTGCCGGGTGCGAAGTGCAGCCCGGGCCACAGCCCTGCAGAGCGCAGAGCTCAGCAGGACGTGGGCGACGTGCTCGCCGCGGGGCTCTGAGGGGCGCAGCGCAGGCACGGCCAGCATCGCCATGGAAACAGACTGCCGTCTGCAGTTCCCACTCGTCTCCTCCACCCCGTGCCGGCCGTGCCGGCCGTGCCGGCCGTGCCGCCCTGCAGACAGATTTCGAGAGTCGTTTCCGTCGCCCTGTCTCTTTCGCACTCATAGGTGCCCGCAGTAGGTCGGAGAGAGACAAGGGCGACCCTCGGAATGGGACATCCTGGCCAAGGCCCTGTCGGCTCTGCCTCGGCTCTGCCCACGACGGCCAGCAATGGCCAGCAAGGGGTTGGGCAGACAGGGCGGCTCCACTCCCGCCCCGGACCTATTTAGCACGCGCGTCCGATTCAGACCGGGCCGAGCCTGTGGCCGAGCCTGTGGCAAGCCGCGCAAAGTGTTCTCTCCGGCCGGAACGCGGAGAACGAGAGGGGAAAAAAGCGCACTGCTGGTATTCGAACCCGGGACGCTATCGGGGCACCGCGTGCATGCCGAAGCGAGCGGAGCAGCACTTCGGGATGGAGCCGCCGAGCAGGGAAGGCAGGGCCTGCACGCCACTCGACCCTGGCCCAGAATCGAAAAGTAATAACACATCGCTGGTGCGCCGAGCGGCCGTACGCCGAGCCGGGCCGCGGAGAGAGACAGAGAGACTGGCAGCGCTTCCGCCATTTTTGCAGAATGCCTCTGCTTTGAATTGGGGCGATTTGTAAGCGCGGCGAGGCCTATGGCGGCCTATGGCGGCGGAGGCCGTGATGTAGCACAATGTGGCAGGGCACGGCGCGCGGAGCCTCTCAAGGCTCCACTCTACATCTTCTCCCCCGCGTGTGTGACTACTAGTTGAGTTGCCGCCCGGCCTGCCAGCCAGCCTGCCTGCCTGTGCGGCCTTCCCCCATATCTGTCCCCCCGGTCCGCTCCAGGCTGCAGACTCCAGCCCCGCTCCAGCCCCGCTCCAGGCCCACTAAATCTCTGTCACGCGGCCGCGCCTGGAATTACGCATCAGTCTCGCTGGATCTCCTCGCCACTTCGCATTCACTTCCAGCAAAGCCCCCCGGGGAACCCGAGGGGAACCCGGAACCCTGGGCCGGGGTAGCGGCCTGGAGCGGGTCCCGGGGACCGGGACGGAGCTCCCGCGGGAAGGCCAAGCAGTGCGTGTGCAGCGACGCCAAGGCGAAGCCGTGCCGAGTGGTTCTAGCAGTGCGGCGCAGCCTCGGCCCGGCCCCACGGTGCAGTGGGAGTGAGGAGACGGCTGGGACCGTCGCGTCGCACCCTTGGGGGGCGTCCCGAGTCCCGCGCCGGCGTGGTGTCGTGTCGGACTGCTCAACAGTCCGGAACTGTAATATAAAATTCCAGTTTCTTGCGCGCTCGCCGAGGAGAGCGACCGTACTCCTCGGCGCGGCGTGGCGCGGCGCGTCTAGCCTCGCCACCGCAAAAGTTTTAAGAAGGGCGAGCCCTGCTGGGCTACACTATCCCCGCAAGCATCCCGCCGTAAATTGAATTTTTCTAAGCCTTTCTGGTTTATTTTGCCTTAACTCGGAATACGTACGAATTTTTTTTTTATAAAAATCGCTCAACCCTTGACAACTCACGAGAAAAAAAATGACAGAAAAAAAAAACAAATAGGGAAATTTGACGGTGTTGAAACAGCGACAGCGCCCCAGAATGTTTGCCGTGGCCCGGTGTTTTGTCCCTGTCCACTCCAGCGGGTCCACACGGCCCCACGCGAGGTCCACGCCGGCCGGGCTGGGGCCCCGTGGCCCTCGTTGCCGCTCACGTGCTGTTTTTTCTTCCTCCTCTGTTTTGCTTGGCTCTCGAGGCGGCGGGGCTGTAATGGCCAGATAGCCGGCCAAGGGAATTCCCAGTGCCTCTCCCTCTCCGTCTCTCGCTCGCACCTCTGCGAGCTAAGCCCCGGCAGTGCGAGCGAGAGGCAAGACCGAAGAAGCCCACTGTTCGGAAGCAGCCCCGGAGGGAGTCGACTCGCTTCCTTTCCTTATCAATCCCTCAGACCGCTCTGATTTTTTCCAGCGCCCCTCCTCCGGGGTCGGTCGGTCGGGCGGGCCGGAGGGATTCCCGGATTCCAGGCTTCCAGATCCCAGCGCTTCGAACGGAAATAAGCTACCTTGTTTCCCTTTAACGTGCCGCTGCGATGAATGGCAAGGCCGCCGGGATCTGCGAGACTCAGGAGGCGAGACCTAAAAGTTGATGGACGGCTGCCTGGGACGGCTCCCCCTCCTCTTTCTCTTAAAAAGAAACTTACTTATCTGACTCCGGTGCGCGCGCCGGCTCCCTGTTATACTTGAAATACGGAATCGAGCCGCATGCATGGCATCAACATAAAATTTGTATTCCGAGATTACCCAGACCAGACCTGAAGAAAAGTGCTTGAAATGAAATATATCCCGGCGCCCAGTGGAGCAACTTTCTTCCGATTACTAACCTATAAATCCCCGAGTGGCGCGGGAGAGGGAAAAAAGGGCGTTGCAGTGCGTGCCGCGTGCGCCGCCACTGACAAATGGCCGCGCAGGACACGCACGTGTAATACAGTCTCGCGCCGGGAAAAATGACGGCGAGATTCTTCGCCGGAGAAAGAGAAGGCGGCGACTCTGGCGAGAAGCGTCGCCGCGTCGCCGCGTCGCGCGCACGCCTTACAGTGTGGGGGAGGAACGGCGGCGGCAAAGTCGCGGCGGCGTATGAGCCCCGCCGGCAAAATACGGCTAAAGTTGCCGCCGAAAAAAAGGGATAAAGTTGAGCCGAAACGAAGGGCGAAGCGGGAAAAACAAAAGGCTGTCGTTTCCTTTGGGTTGCTGCTTCGCGCTGCTGCGAGCTGCACCGCGCTGGCGGTGGAGGAGGCCGTGCAGTCATTAAGGGCCGTCGCCTCGCCTCGCCCGTCGCTGCAGCACTCGCTGCACCCTCCAAAGGTGCTGATCGGGCACCATCGATCACGTCGTGAAAACTCCCACTGCTCGCGGCACTTCTCGGTCTCGAGGGCCTTCGCCGAGCCTTCGCCGAGCCTTCGCGTCCTGATGCTGCAGGATGCTCCCGGCTGCAAGCGCGCTGCGTCAACTCGCTGCTCTCCTTGGCCTGCGAGCCAGGACTCCAGCCAGGACTCGAGCCAGGGCCCGCCGAGGACTTCAGCCAGGACCGCAGCCAGGGCTCCAGCCAAGACTATAGCCACGACTTCAGCCAGGACCCCAGCCAGGACTTCAGCTAGGATCCACGCCAGGACTTCAGCCTGGACCCCAGCCAGGGCTCGAGATAGGACTTCAGCCAGGACCCGAGCCAGAACTTCAGCCAGGACCCCAGCCAGGACTTCAGCCAGGACTACAGCCAAGGCTGCAGTCAGGACCCAGGCCAGGCCCGCCCAGTCCCCGGGGACGTGGCGGCTGGCGTTCCCAGCGGCACGGCCGGCACGGGCGGACAGCCCGACGAACTGGGTCGCGACGCTCGCGATGACGAGGCGACCGCGACAACGCCTCGCGCCCGGAAGGGCGATCCTCGCCGTCTCTCTCGCACTCACGCGGCGTCCCGTGCGAGGGAGACCGCGCGACGGCGTGACGCTAGGCGGAAGCAGCGCCACGCGACGCGGCGCACAACGGACGCGTTCAAAAGGAAGCAGCACTTTTGCGCGCTTTTGAGGAGACTCGTGCCCGGTGGTCCGCGACCGCCGCCGCGTCGCCGACAAAGCTGGCTTTTGGTGCGAAATGAAGCGCCGGCCGCGCGGCGCCGCGCGCCCACTCACGGCGACGGCCCACTTCCGCAAGTCGCGAATCGCGGAGCGCGAGGCGCGAACGTTGACGTGCCACGTGACACGCCCTTGACGCGCTGACGGGCCGCCGCGTTGTCCGGCCCGCCGGCCGGCAGCAGACTCATTCCGATGACCGTTTGCGTCCCTCTGTCTCGCACCTACAGGGGCACCCCATGAGTGCGAGAGAGGCCGAGCGGCGAATCCCGGAATCAGTCTGCAGGTGAGGGACTTCGTCGCCTATTTAACCGCGCCCGCTCAGGACCGGGCACATTCAGCGGCCAGCAGCCATCAAGCCACCATGAAGCTCCTCGCCACCGCATCACTCCTCGTCGCTCTGGTACACTGTGATTCGCAAACGCTGAGGACATGTTGGTATGGTGCAATGCTGTGACATCGTACCACACGTGCAATGCCGCCCGGCCGCATCGCGCCTTTCGTGCCTTGCATCCCGAAAATACTCAATGCTCATGCATGGGACGGCATTGCACTTCACGTACGGTGCATAACAAGGGGAAATGACTGTGAATTTCGGTGTGTAGTACATCAAGTTAATTTCACTTGAATTGCTACGAATTTCGGGCAAAAACTGCTAAATTTTTAGAAGAACTTCGATAAATTTTAAGAAATTTAAGAAAATTTCATTCATTTGTGAATTTTGGTATGTACAAATGTGGATAGAGGTGTTTCCTCTTGACGCAAAAGCATTGAACCGATTGGTGCGATGAAAATGGGTTCAAACGGATCGCATCGACTGACGCTGTACGTGCTTAAAGCGTTTGGATTCTGAGTGCAGGACGAACGTTTATGACAACGTTTAGTTTTAAAAAGCTTTCTCTTTTGAAACGCTATGCGGGGAAACAACATTCATTGTCTTGCGTGTCGAGGAGTCGGAATGTTCTCGACCCTAAAGATTGCACTTGGTTTGGACAGGCCGTCGCCGTGCTGGCGAACCCAGGCCCAGGCTCCACGGCCTGCAAGGCCAGCTTCCCCGGAATATCCGGTAAGTGGCCAACCCACAGGCTTGAACAAATTAAGTTGAATAAATTGTTTGTCATGTCTAAATGTTCTGATTTGGGGTAACAAACAAAGAACCGCTCAAGACCTTCGCCGAGACGGGAGAAGCTACTCAGGACCTCAAGGTAAAGGAACTCAGGAGGAAAATCCACATAGCGCCAGAATAATGGAAAAGTCTCCCGAAAAGTCGTCTAATGTTTCCTTCTCCTATTCCCGCAGTGCTTCATGAGCTGCGTCATGCAAGACAAAGGAAAGGTTGGTAGTGCCCCGCAGTTGGAGGCTGTGCCGCGATACTTGAGGGTTACAAATGAAAACGAAAACCCTTGTTGCTCTGTGCAGATGATGTCCAACGGCACCATCACCATGATGGAGCCGTCAGCCGATGCTCCCCGCATGCCCGAGTCCCTCTCCAAGGCCATCGCTCCCTGCTTCGCCATGAGTAAGGACCCCTCATCTTTGCTTCAAAACTGAGCTTCTACTCGCTAACTCCTATATCTCTTGCCCAGCGCCAACCTCGGACCTGTGCGAGACCGCGTACCTGCACAACAAGTGCCTGTGGGACAACGACCCGGACAAGAAGTTCATCCGCCTCTTCCAGTAGACAGCCGCAGAGAGCGATGCCACCAAACCACGCCGATTAGCCCCCCACTGTTAATAAATAGCGTGCATTCAGTAGACAGCCTTTTCATTGCTCGCCTTGTTTTCAAAACCGAAGAGGAACCGGGAGGGCCCGCCCTGGCTGACTGTGCCCTGCCCGGCCTTGCGGGAGTCCCCCGAGGGCCGTTTCCGTCGCTCTGTCCCTCTCGCACTCACGGGGCACGCTCTGCGAGTGCGAGGCAGACAGCGGCGAGCCCCACTCCAGCCTGCTGCCGCCCAATTGGACTGCAGCACCTGCAGCGCCGCCAACGGAAGGCGACCGTTTGAAACCTAATCGCATTTCGCGCCCAAAGTCGAGTTTGGCCGAAACAGTCGGCGGCGCACCTCGGTTAGAGACCTACCTCGGTCAGGCGGCGGTTCGGCCGGCGGTCCCCCCCCCCCCGCCCCTCTGCGACGGATTTCCGCCCCCGCCCCGCCCTTGCTCCGTCCGCGCGCTGGACCTAATCCTTGTGGTGATTGCGCCGAGTGGGCTTATGGAGGCGTCCGCCCCGCCCCGCCACACCACGCCCTGCCACGCCCCGCCACGCCCCGCCACGCCACACCACGCCCTGCCACGCCCCACCACGCCCAAGGCCTGCCTGCCCGTCCAGGGACTGCCCAGCAAGACAGCCTCATCACTGCACCTCCAACACCCTAGCGGCACACCAGACACACACACACACACACACACACACGCACGCACACGCACGATAACTTGCGAAGAAAAAAACAAACAAAATACGACGGCAAAAGAAAAAAGCGCAGAAGCCGATAAGTTTGCCGATCCGAACACATAGTGGCCCAATATAATGCCAACGCCCTGCTGCGGGTGTGAAGAGGACCGCCGGCCCGGTCCGATACGCCCGATACGAGACCAGAGAGAGAGAGAGAGAGAGAGAGAGGGGGAGAGGGGGGGATGCTAGCACGACGGCGGCGCGCGTCGAGTCCCAGCATCGCGACGGCAGGTCAGGTCGCGGACACTTTGGATGCTAATATCGGGAGGCGCTGCTCCACTGCGCCGACCGCGACAGCAGCGCACGACACGACAAGGGCCTGCCGCTCCACTTGTACCGGCTCCACTCGGCGTATGTGTGCGTGTGTGTGTGTGTGTGTGTGTGTACGCGCGTGTGGTGCTTGTCACTGCGCCGAACTCCGCCGCTTGGAGCGCCACTCGTATGCACTCCCGTCGTCCCGTCTGAGTCTGAGAGGTGCGCGGCCTTGTACGCCTAACGGCACCGAACGGCACCGAACGGCACCGCCAGGGCCAACAGCGGCACCGCGATGAAGGCCGCCGTCGCCGTCATCGAAATATAAACCGTGCTGCATGAAACTCTTGGACTGATTTTTCACTCTTGCAGTTTCTGTACTAGTATTATCGTGTTAAGTAAATATACACCAGCAGCCGTTTCTATAAAAAGGCAACGCTTCCCCTCTCTGGACTTTCTTGCTGTTGTTGCTGTTGTTGTTGTTGTTGTTGTTGTTGGGAGGTGCCGCCGGTGCGGGTCGAAAGCACTTTTTGTACCGACGACGAAACGACAGCAATTGCACGCTATTTCAAGCCACACGTACAACGCGCGCGCACACGCACACACAGACACACACTGCGGGCACACTACTCGCGCGGGCTCCGTTACCGCGTAATCGAGACATATCGATTGCCACTAGAAGCTAGCGGCACTGCTACCCGGTCGCCAGAAACGGCAACGGCCCAAGCCAGGGCTGGCACGGCTGGCACGGCCGGCACGGCCACGGCCGGCAAACACGAGGCCTGCCAGTGCAGTAGTACCACGGAATTGGCGACGGCGGGGCTGCCGTTACTTGACTCGAGGCATTACTGTACTGCTGGGGGGAGCTGGGGGGGGGGGCCTCGCCCGCCTGCCTTCCTGTTGCCCGCTCGCTCCGTCTCTCTCCCTCTTTCTGCCATACTTGATCTCACATTCATGGTCCCCAAACACACACACACATGCACACGAGGGGCGCAATACGTTAACGCCGGCCATACGGAACAAAAGACTGTGCAAGCAAAAGCAAGGCGCGCAGCGCGCAGTGAGGGTGCACTGGGAGGAGGGGGAGGGCGCCGAGGGCGCGGAGGTCTCTATGGCCGTGGCGGCGCGGGGCAATCTCGTTACAGAAGCAGCGGATCTCATTACAGTAAGTTTCCCCTGTTGTTGCCGTGCCGCGCCGCGCCGCGCCGCGCCACGCCGTAACTGGCGAGGGCGTGAATGGAGCCGAGGTGCTGTGAACACAGCGAGGTGCAGACGCTGCAGACGCCGGCGCGGCAGGCACGCCAGCGAGCGGGCGTGCGCGGCGTGCGGCCTACCCCGCCGTCGGCGGGCGCTCCGACTCCCGGACGCCGCACAGTGGGCCAGAAGCCGGTGGAGGCGGCCAAAACTCTAGACGCGTTTTGCGCTCCAGAGTCGCTAAATGGGACTCGAACCGAACGTGTGACCCCACCAATGGATAGCTCTCCAAACGAGGAACCCATTGGTGGGGTCACACGTTCGGTTCGAGTCCTGTTTCGCGACTCTGGAGCTCAAAACGCGTCTAGAGTTTTGGCCGCCTCCACCGGCTTCTGGCCCACTGTGGGACGCCGTCGCCGAGCCCCAGCCGACTGTTTCGTTTTCGTCGCTCTGTCTTTCTCGCATCTAGACGGGACGCCTCATGAGTGCGAGAGAGACAGAGCGATTCTCGGAATCAGTCTGCAGGCACGCCGATCAAGGGCACCGGCGCGGACAACGTGGCCAACCCTCCACCGCCAGCACGGCCAGCACGGCCAGCCGGGGCGGCCCGCCGGCGGCGTCGTGGCCGCCAAGTCGATGAATCAAGTCGGGAAAGGCAACTTTCTCCACTAATTGGCGTAGTAAAGTTCCCTTCCAGCCGAGCTTCTAGCCTTCCAGGGCGGGGCGACGCGCTCCCAGCCACCTCCACGTCCTCCACGGCCTCGGCCCGTCCCCGCGGAGCACGACCGCGAACACCGATCCTTCCGGATCATCCACTGTATCAAAACATGGCCCGGCGCGCCCGGCATGTCGCATCCACCCCCCTGGCCCTGAGCCTCTAGCAGCAGCGGCGGTAGCGGCGGCAGCACGGAGCGCTCATTACAACCGGCAGCAAAAAGCGGCAGTCAAACACGAATCTCTCTCTGGCTGCTCTCGCCTTACCCATTCCGACACGCACGCACACACGCACACACACGCACTAATGCTCTTCGGCCCTCCCCCTTCCCTCCCGCCCCTCTCCCCTCTCCTCTCTCTCTCTGCCACTTTCGAGACCCCAGCGAGGACCCCGCGGGAAGGACCTCGGCTGCCACGAGCGCGAACTAAGCAGTCTTCACTTTGACTCAAGAGAGCCGAAGCCTATATCTTCCGCGCCCGAGTTAAAGAAAAACATGTTTACCTGGCGGTGTTGTTCCCGCATTGTGGCGTGCGGTGCGGCGGCACGGCCGTCCCAGCCTCGTCCGGCAGGCTGGGTGTGGTGGGCGGTCCGCGGCCCAGCACACTACCCCACTGTCCAACTTTTGTTCGCTCCGCATCAAAACGCCGCGCCCGCTGTTTGTCCAGGCTCGATCTGCATAGCCACTCGATGCCTTTGGCGGACGTTCGGCATTGGCTGCCGAGCAGTGCTTTCGTCGCTCTGTCTCTCTCGCTCAGAAGGGCGCCCCGCGGGCGTGCGAGAGAGACAGAGCGATGCGCGGAATCGGCCAGCTGCCTTCGCACAGTGGGCCAGAAGCCGGTGGAGGCGGACAAAACTCTAGACGCGTTTTGAGCTCCAGAGTCGCTAAATGGGACTCGAACCGAACGTGTGACCCTACCAATGGATAGCTCTCCAAACGAGGAACCCATTGGTGGGGTCACACGTTCGGTTCGAGTCCTGTTTAGCGACTCTGGAGCTCAAAACGCGTCTACAGTTTTGGCTGCCTCCACCGGCTTCTGGCCCACTGTGCTTCGGCTGCCTTTGTGGCTGCCTTGTGGAGGCCTCGTCGATGCGCAGTCCGTTCAGACTTGCAAAAAAGGGTCAACACCGCGCCGCAACACACACACCACTGTTTTTAATTTTAATTATTTCGGGGCACTTGCCCACATTTTCCAGGCGGTCCGATAGCTCACACGGCCCGCCCCGCCCCGCCCCGCCGCCCTGATGGATCGCCGCAATTCGGAGCGAAGTGGAACCGGCGGCCAGCGAGCAGCGGCCAGGCCACCATGCCGGACCACGGGGACGGTATGATACATTATTCGAGTAAATGGAGGCGCCTGGCCCCCTGGACTCGTCTGGAACGCCCCACGGTCTCCCGATCTCCCGGCCTCGGCAGGCCGACCTCGCGAACCTCGCGGGGCAAGCGGGCAAGCGGAGCCACGCAGCAGCGTCAAGGTGAAAGGGGCAAAACCAGAAATAGATAGTTAGAGCGCTGCGGCGGCTGGAGAAAAAAAATCGACTTCCACCGCCACGGCTCACTGGAGATTAAGGGCAACGCACCGTGATGAAAGCGGCCCCGAAAAAAAAAACAATACATCGAAAGTGGGGAATTGAACCCACGTTCTTGCAATCGAGATTCGACGGCTCAACCCACGCGACCACGCCGACGTCGCATGTGTCCCGCCCCCCAGCGGCGTTCTGTACACACCATCCTCGGAGTGGGCGGAGGCTCTCTCCGTTATAAGGACAAACACTGACAGGAGGAAAGGACGCGACCCGAGGAGATCGAGGAAGATCGTGCCGGCATCGGACGGGCCTTAATAATCCTGTCTCCCCGAAGTCTCCGCTCCTTCCAAACCGCAGCCCCCTTCCCCGCCTCTCTTTCTCTCTCAAGGCGGCGTGGCCGGGCGTGGCACTGCTTATTGTGTTTCCGCTCGCTTTGAACCCAATTCATCGAGTTACACGGCCCGGACTGATGAGACCGCTGCACATTACCAGCAGCCTGGCAGCCAGCCTGGCTGCCAGCCCCGCCTGTCCGGCTCGCCCCCGACCGCGTCGTGACAGCGATCCTCGTCTCCTTTTGTTGCCAGCCCTGTCCGCCCCGCCCGGCCTGGCCCGGCTCACCGCGAGGCTCGACCCGCTCGGCCACCATGGCGCCTTCCAGGCACTCCCAGGGCCGGCCGCGCCACGGCCACGACCGCCATCCCAACCCGTGGTTCGTCGTTGGTCGTTAGTTAGCCCCCGAACATTCCCCGAATGAGACGCGGGACTCGCCAGCGTGGTTGGCACCGCGCAGCTCTGCGAACTGTGAGGACGCGGGTTCGATTCCCCCCACCCTCAAATTTTTTTTTGCCTCCGACATGAAACGCTGTTGCCAGACATTATAAAAGGTCACTCCTGATAAAAAGCTTTTTTTTTTAAGTCACGAATGTCAATGTGCAGTGCCGTGGAGCGCGTCCGCCCATACGAAATGAGCTCAAGGAGGGCAAGTGACCCGTCAGTGGCCCACCGTCCGCCGACCGCCGACTGCCCCTCGCTCCGCCGCGCTGCCGCTCTGCTTTGCGGCGCTTTGCGGTGCTCCGGCCTCGGCCCCTTGGGACCGGCCTCGCCTTGGGCCTCGCCGAGATCCCAAGTGTTTCGGAGGAAGAAGCGCTGCAGAGCGCTGCAGAGGGACGGCCGCAAGGGAGGGGCGGCGTGGGACGGCGGGGAGGCAAAAAATGAAGACAAACCGGGACGTCCAGGATACCGTGAGGACGACGCAGGTGGCGGCGCGGCGGTGGCGCCACGGTTTTGCGACCCTCCGCCTACTGCGGTATGCAGCTCCGAGTGTCGTTGGCCTCGCACTGATGAGGCGCCCCGAACAGGTGCGAGAGAGACAGAGCGACGAAAACAAACTCCCGGGGCTCGGGGGTCCTTGCCCTGGGTCCTCCCCTCCGGGTGCGTCCAGGAAGGAGGCGAGGGGGCGAAGGGCGTAACGAAGTGAACCGCAGCGCCTTTTCGAAAGCGGCGGGCGCGGTCGACCGAAATCAAATGTCACCGCCGCCTCCTCCTTGCCGTGGCCGAGGCCGTGGCCGCGCAGCCCCGCCCATCGTGCGCCCCGTCTGGCCGCCCCGCCTGGCCGCCCCCGCACGGCCCGGGTCACTGACTGCCGTCGGACTGCCGTCGGACTGCCGTCGGACCGCCGCCAGCGCCACGTCGACGTCCTCGACTGGGAATATCAGCCGCCCCGAGGCGTCCTCCATCCTCATCGGGGTTTCCGGCGCCGCCGCACGCGCGGAGCACCTCGAGGCCAAACGGGGCCCTTCCCCTCCTCTCTCTTCCCCTCTCCTCTCTCTCTCTCCTCCCCCGGTTCCCCTCCTCTCCTCCTCCCCCTCTCCCCCCTCTCTCCCTCTCCCCTTTTCTCCTTTCCCCTCTCCGCCCCCCTCTCTCTCCTCTCCTCTCTCCTCTGCCCCTCCTCCCTCTCCCCTCTCTCCCCCTCCCCCCTTTCTTCTCCTTCCCCCCCCCTCTCTCTCCTTCCTCCCTCCCCTTCTCTCTTCTCCCCCCCTCCTCCCCTCCCCTCTCCTCTCTCTTTTCCCCCCTCCTCTCTCTCCCTCTCCTCTCCCTCCCTCTCTTCCCCCTCCTCTCTTCTTCCCCCTCCCCCCCTCCTCTCTCCCTCTCCCCTCGCCCCCTCTCTCTCCCCTCCTTCCTCCCCCTCTTCCCTCTCCCCCTCTCTCTCTCTCTCTCTCTCCCCCTCTCTCCTCCTCCTCTCCCTCTCTCTCTCTCTCTCTCTCTCTCCCCCTCCTCTCTCTCTCCCCTCCCCCCCTCTCCCCCTCTCTCCCCTCTCTCCCCTCTCTCTCCCCCTCTCCCCCTCTCCCCTTCCTCTCTCCCCCTTTCTCTCCCCTCCCCCTTTTGACTGGCTCGGCTTGGCTTCGGTCGAATCAGCGCAGAGGCATCATTTTGGACGGCCGGGCGCTCCCTTTTAAGTTTTAATAGCTGGCCGTGCTCCGTGCTGGATCGGTTCGTCCTCGGGAGGTAATAATGATGACGCAAACTGGGCGTGGAGCTTCGCTGCTGCTTCGCTGGCGAGGGGGGCCGCTATGCCGCGTGCCCTAAGTGGACAGAGAGGCGAGGGAGAGTCGGCAGCGGGATGTGGTGGCAACCTGGACCGAGAAAGAAACCACTTCAGCGGCCGAAATTTTACTGACCCGCGAGTAGTGTAAAGGATCATGTTTACCAAGTAAAGTCAGACGAAGAGAGGTCGTACAGAAATATAACAGCGCGAAGGAGGTCGGACGTATTTGGGCAGGTCGGACAAAAAATCTCATTCAACGAACGTCAATGAAAGCAGATGATCCGTCGCGTTTCACAACTGCTGCGATAGCCGAGAGGTTAGAGACGTGGGATCGAGTTACCGCAGGCTGGCGTTCGAATACCAGCGTCACAAAAGTTTTTTCGATCTGCTATCCTAAGGGCGGTGGTTCGAGGCCATCAGAGCGGAGCCGTGTGCAACAGGCCGACATGCCGGAGGTTCGACTCCTACCTAACAAATATTTCCATTTAATTTTACTGCCTCACCCAGTGCGGTTGAAACACGTAAACGTGAGCCCACTCCGAGCATGGGACGTGGTGGTCCAGGGAGTAGAGGCGTCGGTTCTGAGTGCTAGGGTCGGCGGTTCGACTCCCCCAACTTCTTGCGAAATTTTGACCGGGTCGGTCGAGTCCTGTTGCGTCAAGAACCCACCTCACGCCGTTCCCTCATCATGGGCCGTGGTGGCCGAGAGCGTAAAGTCGTCTGATCCCGATGGCGGGGTCCGGGGATCGAATCCCATCATTTCATTACATTTTTCGACCGCCTTCCTCCCAGTGCAACTCAAACCCGTCGTCCAACACGCTGCCAGACGTACAAGCGTGATAGCGTAGTGGTCAGAGTCACATTCACCTGGCCTCTACGCTGTGGGTGTCTAAAAAGCAATCCGCTTCGGCGGGTTGGCCTCGGCACTGGAGCGATGGAGTATTTGATCCATCAATACAGACCATCCGGTGTTTTTTTTTGGGGGTGGGGGCCTCCTTGATTCGTCGGGGAGGCGATGATAAGTTTTTTGAAGCTGGCCTAAAACGCTGTATGTTCGGTACGGGAGCGCCGGACAGTGGGGGTACCATGGGGTACACAACCAACCCTACGAAAACAAGAAGCTCCCCCAAACCTCTTCTCTGTCTGAGTCTCTCTCTGTCTCTCTGTCGTCTCACTCTACGTCCCGCCCCTCAAAGAGCTTCGTACTGGGTGCTCTCACCCTACTGCCTGAGCTTTGGGGTCCTACTGGGTCCCCCGGCGAACGCTTGGGTCGCTGACGGGATTAACCCCAGGTACCTGATAGCACCGGTTCCCATCCCGAACACCGAAGTAAAGCAGGAGGCCTCCCCATTAAGACTGGGGAGGGGTGTAGAGTTCAATTTTTTTTTTTTTTCCCTTTCAAATTTCTCGGTTAATACTCGTTTGGTTTTCTTTTACGGGTAGTATGCGGCTCATTCCAAAAAATAGTAATTAAATTCTGTATGAAAAAAAATATACAGACCCGAACGTCGAATTCCGCGCAGGCTGCGCCTCATTGGGCCCGCCAGCCACACGCACAAGCCCGCCCCGGCAGCCAGCCCCTATTTATTGTTTAGGATACGCGCTTCGTTTCTGAACTCGAGAGTAAAAGCACGCTGACACCTTCATGTGTATAGTAGTTTTAAGTATGTTTCAAGTGTGAAGGTATCATCTGCTAAAAAGAGGGCGTACAAACGATGTACTCTTTGGTCTCCCCTTCGTGACCGCCCCCGCCACGGCCCCCCCCCACGGCCCCCGCCACGGCCCCCGCCACGGCCCCCGCCACGGCCCCCCCCACGGCCCCCGCCACGGCCCCCCCCACGGCCCCCGCCACGGCCCCCGCCACGGGCCCCCCCCACGGCCCCCGCCACGGCCCCCGCCACGGCCCCGCCACGGCCCCCGCCACGGCCCCCCCCCGGCCCCCCCCCGGCCCCCCCCACGGCCCCCCCCACGGCCCCCCCCCGGGCCCCCCCCACGGGCCCCCCCCACGGCCCCCGCCACGGCCCCCCCCACGGCCCCCCCCACGGCCCCCGCCACGGCCCCGCCACGGCCCCCCCCCACGGCCCCCGCCCCGGCCCCCCCCACGGGCCCCCCCCACGGCCCCCGCCACGGCCCCCGCCACGGCCCCCCCACGGCCCCCGCCACGGCCCCCGCCACGGCCGCCACTCCACGCCCATTGAGTCGACTGCCGAGCCGGCCGAGCCCCTCCGCGGCGCCCCATTATAAACAAATATTCGCATTTCCGCAGAGCGAGCGCCGCCCCGCAAATCCCACACTTTTTCCCTCCCGGCCTCTGGAACAGGTGGCGCCTATTTTTCATTCATCAGGGCATTAGGGGCCGGGAAATTCGCCCTCCTTCCGAGCCGCTGACTCGGACCGTCGGACGAGGCTTCCCGCTTTTCCGAGTGGCCGCCATATTTTCCGCCGAGTAACATCCTCGCGATCCAGCCCGTCATTAAGGCGGCTCAGCAGCGGGCCCAGCCCTCGGCCCAGCCGGCGCAGAAGAAGAAGAAGAAGAAGAAGGAGGAGGAGGAGGAGAAGGGGGGGGGGGGAGGCCGCGCAGGCAGCGGGGCGACGTCCGGCCCGGTGCCCGCCAGCCCGCCTGGAGAGCCATTCCCAACACCAGCGTCGCTCTGTCTCTCTCGCACCCGCACGGGTCGACCCACGAGTGCGAGAGAGACAGAGCGAACGGAATCAGTCTGCTGTTCCGCCACAGTGTTGCCCCGAATGGGGACGCCGACGCCAACTCGCGTGCAGAAGTGAAGAACAACCATTGCCGTTTCCGGGTGTCCTGCAGCAGTCCTGCAGCAGGGAACGGTCCGCTTCCGAGGCGCTGCTCGCCCTGCTGCTCGCCGTGCCGCCCGCCGGGCTGCTCCCAGACACCCACGCCACAGCCAGACAGCCAGCAGCACCCAGATCCGGCCTTGAAAGTACTCCTGGCAGCCCAGCCCAGCCAAGACAGAACGGCAGCACAACAAAAGAGTTCCAAGTAGAGGCACCGCCGGCTCTTCGTGCGTTGCGTGGCGCGGCGTGGCGGAGTGGTCACGCCGAGCACCACTTCACTACCCGTGCAGCACTCGTGCAAGTTCAAGGCCTCGCCGGCCTCCTTCTGCGCCGCGTGCCCCGCCGTGCCGTGCCGCGCCGTGCCGTGCCGCGCCGTGCCGTGCCGCGCCGTGCCGTGCCGTGCCGTGCCGCGCCGTGCCGTGCCGTGCCGTGCCGCGCCGTGCCGTGCCGCGCCGTGCCGCGCCGTGCCGTGCCGCGCCGTGCCGTGCCGCGCCGTGCCGCGCCGTGCCGTGCCGCGCACTCCCAGCCATTCGGTCCAGACGTTTCCGCCCGGCCTTGCCGGCCCTGCCGGCCCCGCCCCGCCCCACCGCAGGCCCCACAACGAGCAGCCTTTGAGACCGCGCCGAAAATTAAACGCAGAATCCACTTGCTTTGAAACTTTGCGTGAAATTCTTGAGAGATAAGGAAGCAGGCGGCTCCGATCAAGGCAGAGTCCAGTAGTACAGCTCGACCAGCAACACCGATTCCGTCGTTTCGCCGCGCTGTCTCTGTCGCACCCGTGCGGCGTCCGGTGGGGGAGCGAGAGAGACAGAGCCGTCGGCATCGCTGGGCAGACCGAGGCGGTCAGCAGCGCCGCCCACGCCGCGTGGCACCGCGCCCGCCTCGCCCACCACACCCACGCAACCCGAGCCCTTCTCCCGTTTCAACAAAAACAAAACAACAAAACTTTCCGAAGAGCGGGATGAGTGGTGTTCCACGAGCGGGGGGACGGCGGGGCGGAGCGCTCAGCTGGCCTTAGCGTGGGGAGCGCCGGGACCGCAGGCTACCCGCACACGCGGCAGCCGAGCGGGTTGCCTACCCGCAGGGCTGCAGGCGCTTGGCGGACAGCGCGATGAGCTGGCAGCGCTCACACACACACACACACACACACACACACACACACACGCCACAGAAACACAACTAATCAGGGGCTGCCACTTGGCCTTCCCCGGATCCTTCTCCAATAAAGGCTCGCTGACAGGCGGCCGGGGGAGGAGGGGGGTGGCACGTGTACGCGGTGGTCGCGACGAGCTTAGGGGTGGGGCCGTGCCGTGGGGCCTCGCTGCTGAACCACCAGTGTCGGCGCGTTATTTAGAAAACAGGGGGGAAAAAACAGGGAAGAAAACATGGAGAGAGAAAAAAATCTCATTCAACAAACGTTAATGAAAGCAGATGATACTCTTGTGTCTTACGGGGTAGCGGGCTCATTCCAAAGATAGTATTTAAAATTGTGTAAACAAAATACATAGACCCGAGCGAGCTGGCCGGTGTAGGTTGGGTACTGGCCGTGCCGAGCTGTGGCTTGCGCACCGCGCCATGAGCGGCAGGCCCAGGCCGCCAATCGAGAGGCCATTTCGCGCGTGCCAGGCGGGGAGGGATTGTCAATGTGAGGAGGGCCCATTGTTTACGCCCGGTGCCGCTGGCGCTTACCGCGCGGATTGTCGAATTCCGCGCAGGCTGCGCTCACGCCAGCCGGCCAGACACACCAGCCCCCGACGCGAGCCCCATTATTTGTTAGGATACGGCCTCGGTTTCTGGACTCGAGAGTAAAAGCACGCTGACACCTTCATTTGTGTATAAAAGTTTTAAGTAAGTATGTTTCAAGAGTAAAGGTATCATCTGCTAAAAATAGGCTCGACGGCTCATTAAAGCGGGCCGCGAGGCGAGGGGATTCCGGACAAGGTGCCGCGCCAAAGCCGTCACGGCGCGGCCGAACGCGCGTCACGTGACACTTCCAGTGCCCTGCAGTGTCTTGCAGTGCCTTCCAGGCCTTCCAGCGTCGTGCAGCCCAGGCGGCCAGGCTGCGGGGATTCGGCCCCAGATGCAGACCCGTCTCTGTTTGAATACTCGTCCCGTGAGGCGCGCCGTCCGGGCTTAGCCGCGCAGCCCCGGCCCCGGCAAGCTAGGCCCTCGCCTAGGCCAGCCTAGTGCTCCAGCCAGAGGCCAGGCAGCGCACCGCCAGCACCGCCAGCACCGCCAGCACCGCCAGCACCGCCAGCACCGCCAGCACCGCCAGCACCGCCAGCACCGCCAGCACCGCCAGCACCGCCAGCACCGCCAGCACCGCCAGCACCGCCGCCGCTCGATGGCCTCTTAGCTTCAGTCAAGCGACTCGGGGCCCAGGGCCCAGGACGCACACCGTAAATGTCTTACGGTGAAAGGCTGCACCAACATATTATGGTGGGGACTTTCTCCATAATACCAACGAAATTCGTCAAAATATCTATAAGGTGCAGTGACTTCTCAATGGTATGTTACGAAGTCAGCTGCACCACCATAATATGGAACATTTTCACCACGATATGGAGAATCTGCACTGTAGAACATTTAGAGTGCAGGGAAAGGAGGCACCCTTTCATAAACACGCCGCTTGCGAGGGACACGTGTCGGCGTCGCCATGTTAGGCGAGAGGGACAGAGGCAGGGAGTGGGTCTCCGGTCGGCGGAGAGGATATCCAACTTGAAGCCCAGTGGGCCGGGCCGCCGGGCCGTCACCGCGTGCCACGAACTTCCACTCCCTCCCGTGAGCCCTCTCGCAGGCCCTGGGAGCCCCCGAAGCCCCCGAAGCCCCCCGGCCTGCCCCTGCCGCGGGGCCCCCCGCCGCCCCGGCCTTGTCCGCCCCTGGCGCCGAGGGGAGTGGGGCCACGGCCGTCCGAATATCACAAAGGGTCAAAAGGACTTCCTCTGGACTGTACATTGTCCGCATCACCGCATTTTTGCGCCGCGCCGCCACAAAAGCGGAGGAAACGCCCGCAAAGTGTGTGGGAATTTGATGATGTGCGTGTTTCTGTTTGAGAAAAAAAAATGTACAAAAGGATTTTTTTTTTCGTTTTGCTTCTGGAAAATTGGATGAGCGGGGCTCCGTCCGGCCGGCATTCTGAGCCCTCCGCTCCGAGCCCCTTCGAGGGTGCGACAGCGCGGCAGCTACAAGCAGTGTTCGCGGGGGGCCAAGTTGCTTTGGCAGTTGGTAACGGGACAGTAAGCACACTGTAATGCCTGCCAGTTGGCGATCGCCGCAGGGACGGCCGCAGGCGTTCCGCACGCCAAAGGCGTTCCTCGGGAAGCCCTCCAGGGCGTTCCCCGCGCAGGCGACGCCACGCCACGCCACGCCACGCCACGCCGCGTCCCCTGGGCGTGCTGCCCCTGCCCCACTTCCAGCGGCAAACGCCAGCCCGCGCCCGCCTGGCCCGGCCTGGCCGCATCGATTCCAAGCACCTGCCTTCATGAGCTTCTTTACTGCCCGCCGGACGTGCGTCCCGCCGTGGCCGTGTGAGTTAGGGCACTCACTTCCGAGGCAGGAGGCTCGGGTTCGATACCGCTCGACGCCGCGCGCTTCCTACTTTTGTAGTTTTGTTTTAGAGGCACTTCGGCAAGTAAATGCGGCCTACGTCGTGATCGGAAGGTGCCTTCCCAGCGCAGCATCGCATCGGGGTGGTCCATTTCCCGCATTTACAGCTACATTCGCAAGAAACAAAATTAGATCCCCTCCCCCACCCCCGAAAAAAAGGTAAAAGAAAAAAGGCAACCGAGCGTTTCACCTCGGGGGCAAGGCAGTGCCAAGGCAGCGCGAAGGCCGTGCCGCTTTCTTTGCCCTGCTTTTTGGGGCGCTCCGGCGGGCCGCGGAGCCACGGGGCCTCAAGAGGCGCTGGAGGTGAAACGGACCATCAAGACGCCCTCGTTGGCTGCTAATCTGTCCTATTTTATTTCATTTTATTTCGGCCGTGCTTTTCGCCCGCATCAAGGAGGCCAGGGTCTGCTGCCCTGCTGCTCCGCCGCCTGCAAGGTGCGACAACTTGATAATGAGCGCCACCAAGCCGAGGGCCGAGACCGAGAGGAAGACTGGGACGGCCGGTGCGTCTCGGGGACGCCCCTCCACGCCACTCCACGCCACTCCACTGCCGTCAATGCATATGAAGGCGGGGATAAACTGCTATGCATACGAATTGGGGAATTTCCTCCCTGCCTGCGCCGCCCGCAACGCTCGCGCAGTTAATGCTCTTTTCCGCGGCCTCTGCGTGTGCGAGCGAGTGCGTGCGAGGGTGCGCGCGCGTGGGCGGCCGACAGAGACGGCGAGAGGCGCGCGTTAATTTCACAGTACAGCAGTGCTCGTCGCGCGGCGCGCGGCATTGTTTGCCGCCCTGCGACTCCACTGGAAACTGGAAAGTGGCAAGGGGGGAGGGGGACCCCCGGAAGCGGCAATGGCAGGAAATGCTCGCATTTTACGCCCCAATTCCAGCTAAAGCATCGTCCCCGTCATGCGACCGTCCGCCCCGCCCCGCCCCGCCCCGCCCCGCCCCGCCCCGCCCCGCCACACCGGGCCGTCTCCGCGAGGTACCGCTACCTGGGCCGGGCCCCGGGCCTCAGGCCTCAGGCCGCGGGGGTGTGCGCGGGCGGGCACTGGCACTGCCTGAATGCCTCGGCCCTGGCAGTGCTGGCAGCCTGACAGCCCGCGGGACGTAAAAGCAGTCCGCCGAGCCACACACACTCCTCTTTTGCCTGTCCGCGGGGCGGGGCGGCGGGGCGGGGCGGGGCGGGGCGCCTTGGTAATGGCCAGTAAAACAGCTCAGGCCCACTCCGCCGCGCCTCGCGTGTGACGCGCTGGGCGTGGTCGACAGGCCCAAAGGCCGAAAGCGGCGGCTCGATGGCGCACTGCTTGGCGACGACAGCGACGTCTACGTGGACGCGGTGGACGCCATCCCCCGCGGCCCCGCGGCCGTCAGGCGCAGGGTGCACAGAGTAGGCCGTCCGGTGGCGCGGAATTTCCACCCTCGTGCCTCGCGCTGCCTGCAGGGCTGGCCGGGCTGGCCGGGGGACGCTTCCCGCCTTTCGAACACTTTCCAAGGTGCACCGGAGCGCGTGCGCTTCGCCGTCCGCGTCACGAGCGCCGAGCACCGCGAAGCACCGCGACGTCGCCACGGCCAAATGAGTCCCCCGGCGGACGCCGCGTGACTTTCCGAGTCCAGAGGCTGGCGGGGGCGGGGCGGGGCGGTTCGGGGCGGCCAACCTGTGGAACACGGCCATCATCCATCTCGGGGGCGGCCGGGGGCGGCACTGCCACGCCAAGCGGGGCGTGGCGAGCTCGGCGAAGGACGAAGGACGACGACGCATCGCGCCGAGTCACGGCCCGCGGCCTTCACCGTTAACCTTAAGTGGCGCCAGCAGCGTCGCCAGCCCCGCCAGCACCTACACTACACGGAGTGTCGGCGTCGTCATGGCGACGGACGAACGGTGCAAACTATGGTGACGTCCCGACGACGACCCCGCCCCCTATCCCCCACACTGTCCGCGAATGGCAGCTCAGCGCGTTCAATGTCATCAGACCACCGACATGCAGTGAGGGAGCAAACGGACTCCCACCCTGCGTGGCCTCCCCTGCGCGAAAGAATTCCGTTTTTCCTAATTTTTTCCACAACGTTTAACCAAGCGTTTTACACACTGTCCAGACTCCCTCGCTGTGTTTGTGAGTGCCGAGTGAGAGGCATGCAAATGGCCCGGGCCGTGCGGCCGCACTGCCTGGCACTGCCTGGCACTGCCGGACGCATCCCTCTAATCCAACGGATCCACGTGGAACGGGCTGCTGGTGGTAGTGCCGGTCCACGCCGGACCGGACCGGGCTGGGGGGCCCGGCGGGGGGAGCAGGTGGCACACTTTGAATCAGGGCGTGACCAGGAAACCTAAACAGACCCCCGGCCTCCTCATCAGTGGGTTAGCCCCCCAACCCGGCGGGGACCCAGGCCGCACTGCGCCGTTCAGGAGCCCTCCTCTCCGTTGCAGCGGCGCGACCCTGATGCCGTCGCTCTGTCTCCCTCCCACTCACGGCGTCACGTTTGTGTGCGGGAGAGACAGAGCCACGAAACACCGTGCGCGGAATCAGTCCACTGACGCCGTGCTCGCTGCAGGCGGTGGCCCCTGGCATGCCGCTGGGCGTCCGGGCCTTGGCGCGGCGCCACGGCGGTCCGCCCCCGCCGCACCATGAGCACACCGCGCCACCGGCGCCACCTGGCCGAGGACGTCGTCCCCGTCGTCAGCGTGACCCTGCTTGGGGTTGGCGGCAACACGTGTAAGCGCGACGCGCGGCCCGGCCAGCACACCGTAAGGACAAGGCACCTGCCAGACCCTCCTCACCGCAGCCACCCCGGCCCAGCCGTCCACTAGCCTCACCCTCCCCGCCGCACGCACCGGGCGCGGGTTCGAGTACCGGCGAGACGAATTGCTTTGGGTTCTTGTCTCGGTTCTCGTTTTTCCGGCGGGGGCAGGGGAGGGGGTGCCTAATTGGAGTGCAGGTCTAGTCGCCTCATTTGCATTAGTGACGCTCAAAGGCCGGGCCGTGGGCCGAGGGCCGGGCGAGCCGGGCAGGCAGTCTAGCGAGCGCTTCTTCCTCCTCCCACTTGACTTTTTTTCCGCCGCCATCCCGTCTCCCCGAAGCAGCCCGCCTTCTTGGACCTTATTCGCCCTTCGAACGGTGCGGCGGTTCAAAGGGAGCCGACGACGCCGGAAGCCGGCACCCCACCCCGCCCCGCCCCGGGCTGATGCTGATCATGACTTCCGGTCGGAGCGGGGGACGACGGCGTCCTCGCCCTGGTGCCCTGGCGCCCCCGGCGACGACAAGCAGTGCAGCAGCGCCACGTGTCGGCCTGCACCTGTTCGTTACGGCGTCGCCGGGGCTCGTGTTGCCTCCACGTCGCTAACGAGAGGCGCGCGGCCGCGGCCCTGCCGGCTGACTCTGTCTCTCTCGCACCCACACGAGACGCCCCGTGCGTGCGAGAGAGACAGACTCTCGGAACCAGTCCTTTGCCAGGCAAATCCGAATTAAAACAAAATGGCCGACCTGCTTTGCGTTCATCAACCCGAGCCCTTCTGTTTCGCCAATCGCCAAACGCCATTTCGCCTCGCTTAAAATTCAGACGCAATCCCCCTTGGAGGAAAACGCGCACCGCGCCGCGCCGCCTCGGCCCCGGAAGACCCTGGAAGGCCCTGGAAGTGCGTGGAGGAGGAGGCGGACAGACGGACAGCCAGCAGCCGGACAGACCGGCAGGCAGGCAGGCAAGCTGGCAGGCAGGCAGGTTAGGGCGGCGATGAGCGCGCGGCCTGTGTACCGCCGCGGCCGAAGCGCGCAGCGCGCTAGCTGTAAAGTATTTACGCACCGCCGTAAATGTATCGCGTTGCCGTGACTTTTGTGGGCCCTTATTTCGGAAAGCTCGCCGCGAAACACGCGGCACGGCGCGGCACGGCACGGCACGGCGTTGCACGGCACGGCGCGGCGCGGTCGGTCATGGCCAGAGGGAAGTCCCGGGGGAGCACGCGGCACAGGCACAGGGTGGCCCACAAGCCTGTGCCTGTGCCGCGCGGCTGCCTACCCGCCGCGCTCACGGGCGTGGGAAGAAAGGTGGAGCAAACCGTGGCGCAGCTGGTTGCACAGCTGACGGCTGAACGCGCGGCGCGGGTTCAACGCCCGGTGAGTGCGACAGCTTGTGGCGGCCCTGCAATCCGCAATAAGAAACCGCGACTTTTCTCTTCGGTTTATTTTTTTGGACTCAATATTTTTGAAGGCCACATTGATCTTCTGGGACATCCCCACAGACGGGGGAGGGGGAGGGGGGCAGCCCCGCGCTGCCCTCAGTGCAGAATCTGGACCGTGTAACTTAGCACCACACTCACAAACACACACACACAACACACACACACACACACACACACACACACACACACAGACAAACGCACGCACACAAACACCGGCAAAATATAAACCTTTTCCCCTCCGCTTGAGGAAAACAGGGGCAAAGGGGTCCTTACTGCCGCCAATTCAGAGCGGGCCAGAGAGGCCCGAAAAAAGAAAAAGAAAAGGCCAAAGCGTTTCCTTTCGACTGCGTGATGTTCTTCATGCGGCTGTTCATTCTCGCTGTTGCCTTTCATCGGCGTAAAGGTGCGAAGGGTGGCGAAAGTGGAGAGCGGCGGCAAGCGGCAGTCGTCGCCCCGCGCACCGCAGCGCGCCCGAGCGCCGGGTGTTTATATGCGTTTGTCTGGCCCCCCGCCAGCCAGCCTGCAGCCAGCCAGCCTGCAGCCGGCCCTCCCACCTCCGAGGCCCCCGTGTGGGCGTGGCCGGCGTGGCCGCCCCCCGCCGCGCCGCCACCGGTGTTCCACTGACAGCAGAGCAAATATTTTGACCCGCCGCGCGACTAACATGTCCTGTCCGTATGTCTGTATCGCGATAACGGCGATGCCGGACTGGCGGCGCGGCGCGGCGGCGCGGCCCGCCAGGGCGTCCGCGGACCACAGTGGCGCGCGCCGCTTGCGGTCGGCGCTTTGATGAGCGGCCGTTTCGTCCAAACGCGCCACGCCGCGCCACGCCGCGCCGCCCTCGCTGCGGCTGCGGACCGCATAAACGCTTTATTCGACGCGCGGTCGCTACACTGCAGCACTGGCGGCAGTGGCGGCGCGGACCATCCCTCTGGTGGTCGACGTGACCGCCGTCGTCGTTAACTATTGATCGTCTCCGAGCGACCGTCATGTACCTGCAGGCCATGCGGGCAGGACCGGCATCGGAGCCACCGCGGCCGCTTTGGTGGCACGTCGGACACGCCGGCACGTTGCACGCCGATTGGCCGGTCATGCAATAACCAAGGCGGCACGGAACGGTGCGGAACGGTGTGCACTGCAAACGCAGTGACGCACCCCGCTCGTCTCGCTGTGCCTGTTCCTGGAGGCTGGGCGCGCTGGCCGCCTCGCAGCATCTATCTTAATTCGGCGCCCGCTCGCTGCACCGCCCGGCCGCGCGGAATAACACAGATGCACGCCATTCCCGCAGAAGTGGCGCCGCGGCGCCATGGCGCGCCAGGGTCATGGGTAGCGGTGCCGCTCCTCGCCCGCGGCGGAATAACGCGCACCAGGTATTCAATTACAACCGCCTGCGCGGGCGTGGCGCGCGGGCGGGGGCGGGGCGGGCGGGCGGGGCGGGGCGGGGCGGGGGCGGCGGGCGGGGGGCGGGGCGGGGCGGGGCGGGGGGGGTGCGCGCCGCAGCCCGCCCAAAGGCCCGGGCGTGGTTGTGGCGGAGGCGAGGGCGGAGGCCGCCAGGACGCCGCCGGGGCAGCCCGTCGCACTTTATTCCCCCCTGCCGAGGTTCGAGGTTCCCTTCGCTTCCCTTTCCCGAGCGAAGCGGCGGAGGCCAATTCGATTTTCACAACGAGTGGCTTCCCTCTGTTTCCTGGCCAGGTCAGTGATCCCCCGTCGCATTGGCGGCGCGGCGCTGGAGAGGGGCGGGGAGGGGAGAGGAGTCGATCGCCGTGGAGCGGGGAAAATGTGTCGGGGAGAAAGGCGCCCTGCACCGCCTTGCAGTGGGCCGCCCCGCCGAGGCACGCCAAGGCACGCCAAGGCGGCATACAAATCCGGGCCGTGAGCCCTTAAAAGCCGGCCAGCGAGACGGGCGCCGCGACGCGACAGCGCGACAGCCGGCGGCAGCGGTAATGGCGCGTGCTGAACAGGAAGCGTTGGGAAAAGCGCGGGAAAAGCGCGGGAAAAGCGCGGGAAAACAACCCGTCCACGTGTATGCCGAACCCTGGCCGCAGCCTCCCGTAAATTTGGGTCACGTCATTACCGGTGTGTTTTTCTGCTTCCTCGTCTGCTTGGCTCAACACACACACACACACACACACACACACACACACACACACACACACACACACACGTGCAGGGCTCGACTCGGCCGCGACACGCCACATTGCATCGGGTTGTGGGGGTGGCGCGCCACTGGCGGGAGGCTGGCGGGAGGCTGGCGGGAGGCTGCACCTGGCGCAGTGGCGGCGCTGCAGTGAGGGGCGGGAGGGGGGCGGGGGCGTACGGAGGAGGGAGGAGGCCGCCGACGACCAATACTCGTGACGGCTCGACCGGGCACGCACGCGCCGCTGCGACACCGTCAGGACCGTCATCAGCAAAGTCGCGCACGCTCACGCACACACACACACACACACACACGCTTACCGCCACACAGACGCGCGCCACGCCCCGCGCGCATCTCGACTTTATATTTCGGTCACACGCACGACACACACACACACAGACGCACACTGGCGCCTGCGCCACGCACACACGCGCGCGGGTCTCCGAAAATATAATTTGCTCCGTGTGGTGCGGGGCGGGGCGGGGCGGGCGTCGGCCGCGGCGGCAGTGATGAGGCGGCCGAACGACAGTAACGGCGGAAACGTGGGGAGACGAGCCGACGGGTTATTTGCAAACCCAAGATTCGGGCCGTCTCTTCCCGTCCGCCCGTCCGTCCGTGCGCGGCGTACGCCCTCTAGGCCTCCATGGCCCGGTCGCGGTCCGCGCTGCCGGGGGGTCACGGCGGGTCAGGCGGCGGTTCGACCACCCCGTCGTCCCCGCGCTGTTTCACGCTCCACGCCCCGCACTGCGACGGCCGAGCCGCGCCAGGCACGCCAGGCGCCATCGCAAACCAATCGCCGTCCGCCCGGGCTTGGGGCTCGGGGCTCGGGGCTTGGGCCGCAGAGACGAACAATCTATAGGCCCGGATTACGAGGCGCGCGCTGGACCGCTTCCAGGTCGTTGCGAGCGCGGCGGGCGCCACTCCGGAGCAGGCACATTTTTCTCTCAGACTGACGACGTCAAATAGGGTACTTTCGTAGAATCCTGAACCGGAAGCAAGCAGACCAGCAGACGCCAAATTGGCCGGAAACTAACCTCTCTTCGGATCCAAAACTATAGCCGAGCTGTACAAATATTGCTCGCGAAACACATATGCACTGCAAACAAGTATCAAACGACTGTTTATGTTCAAGTGTGGCCGATACCTTTGACGAACGTCTCTTTCCCATGTCAAGTTTGGATCTACTTCCGCCAACATGGCGTCTGTGTGCTTCCGGTTCAGGGATCTACGAAAGTACCCTATTCACGTTCAAACGCGCGTAGGGCACCGGATTTACAAATCGAATCCGAACAGCCCCCGCTGGGGCATTAGATTTCCTTCCACACTTGCTCATCACAATTTTTGTTTTTGTGTGGGTGTTTTGTTGGTGTTTTGGCCGTTGCTGCTTGTTTTTGTCGTTTTTGCGCGTGTGTTGCCACGCAGCACGCAGACCGGCCCGCGACCTTGCTATTCACTCCAATCCACGTAACGGTGGCGGCGACCTGATCGATTTCGTCGCCTCGTTCCGCGGAGATAGGGATAAACCGGTGGCGGTGAATGGCTGGGCTGGCTGGCCTGGCTGGCCCAGGTCGCTAGGTTGGCGACACTGCGCCGCGCCTCGCTGCGCCTCGCCGTTAATTTGATTCGATTCCCCTCGCATTTAAATGGGCGCGCAATAATTACGCGTCCAATCAGCGGCCGGCAGGAGCCTACAGTGTGGCGCGCACGTCGGGGTGCGTTGGGGGACAACGGCGTCGACCTCTCGCGTTTCCATTTCGTCTCCGTTGGCGGTTCGAGAGAATCGATCCACGGCGTCGTTTCGGTGCATCAAGCGTCGCGACGCCGCGAGTGGCGGAGTGCCCGCGAGGCGACACGGCCCTGATAATGGGCGCGAAATGACGGACAACAACGGCTGCAGCGGCCATATCGCGCGCGCGCGTTCGGAAGAGAGACCTCGTCGCCCTTTTTTTTATGATTTATAAAAGTGCAGAGTGTGCGCGTCAAGACCCTTTGCCCTGTCTTCCGTTGCGCGCCTTCCTGACAGCTGCAAAAAACATCCTGCCGCCTCGCCGCTGCCGGGGCCGCCGGGGCCGCCGGGCCGGGGCTGGCAAGACGGCCATTTCCCGTACATTAAGGTGGGCCGGCCGGAAGGCAGAGATGGAATAAAACGGCGCCCCTCCGCCCCGCCCCGCCCCGCGACGGCGCCGGCGAGTTCACGCCTCGGCGGCGACGCCCCGACGTCACAAGGGTCGCCTGGGTCGCCTCGTTTTGCAATTTTTGCCCCCGCGCGCTGCTGCTCCGCCGTGCTCCTCCTCGGCACGGCAACGGCCTACTCGGCCTGCTCGGCGCGCTGGCCGGCCTCGTTTGGCCCTCGGCCGCCCTGGGCCGCCCTCGGCGGGGGTGGCGAGGAGTGAGGCAGCACGTCGCCCTGGTGGACCTGGGCGGGCAAGCCCCCTCCCTCCTCGACCGCCACGGCGCCACGTGTACCTGGCTGGAACATCAAAACTCACGGCCGACCCGGTGCGGACCGGCCCAGGGCCGCGCGCTGACCGCACTGGGTCGTGGTGATCAAAGCCACCCTCAAGGCCTCAGGGCTGCGCCCGACCGCGCCCTCCACGACAGCACGCAGCACCCCTCCATGGCCGTATCCAACCCCGACCGCCACAGCGCAGCGCAGCCAAAAATCACTCGGCATACCCGCCTTCCCGCCCCCTCCCCGGACGCCCCGGACGGCGGCCCCTCTTACGGAGACGCTTTTGTCATCCGGGTCCTCCGGGGCCCGGCTGCAAAGGACCGCAAGGACCTCGGCGGCACCGGGGCGAGGCGGGGCGAGGCGGGGCGAGGCGAGGCGGGCTCTCCCAGAGGATCGCCGGCCGGCCCGGAATCGCATTCACGGCAGCAGGGCTGGCCGCCAGGTCGCGGGTTCGACTCTGACCCACTTCCTCGGCGGCACGTCCGCGTCGTCCGAAATGAAAGCCCGCTCTGTCCGGCGCCGCAATCAAGGGCCGCGGACACGGCGATCATCAGCTGGCCGGGGATGCGCGGCGGCGTGGCGGCGCGACGCGACGCGACCGAAATAGCCGTGGCACGCTGACACGCTGACAGTGACGGTGAGGTGGCCCAGCCCAGCCCTGCTTTCGGGAGAAAGCCCCCCCTGCCGACCCGGCTCGGCCCGGCTCGACCCGACCTAGGAGGGCGTCGGTTGGCGGCGGAAAGCCGAGGTAGAAAGCCGAGGCGGAAAGCCGAAAACCGAAAGCCCCGGGCCGGCCGCACAAGGGGCACTAACGACGCCCCGGCTTGTCAATCAGACAAAGTTTGGAACCAAACCCGGCAACGCAAAATGAGTGGCCCGCGCCCTTGCACCTCCAGGCCGGCACTGGCAGCGCAGCAGTCTCCAATTAAAGAGGGTCGTCTGAGCTGAACCCGAAACTCCGAGTTCCGAACCATCCCAGCGTGATTGTCGGCTTCGTCGCCACGCAGCCACGCGCCGAGTCGGTTCAAGGCTGTGCCTACAACGCTGCTCAGATTCCACCGCCGTCGTGAATTTTTTTCCCCGGCAGGAGACTCCAGCCAGCCGGTGTACGCACGCGGCGTATAATGAGAGAAACACAAGTTCGTTTACCTCCTCCTCGTCCATGGCGAGGCTGCTGCTGCTGGTGCTGAGGTCGGCGCGGCGGGGCGGCTCGCCACGCGGACACCCCGAGGCGAACAAGCGGCCCCTGGAACAACACAGAGCACACCGTTGAGGCAACAGAAGAGCAACCCGTCATACGTACGTCAGCCCTCAAGGACAAAAATCTCCCCTCTCGGCGCTCGGCTCGCCGTCCCCGGCCGTATAACCGTCGGCGGGGTCCCCTGGCGACCGTCCGGCCTTGGTCCTTGTCCTTGGCGGCCGCACGCGCCCGGCCCGGCGGCCCGGCGACTCGCTGTAGTTGCGGCCAAGTTCGGACCAACTTCTACTCCCGCACCTTCTCCGGCACCGCGGCGAGGCGCGGCGAGGCGCGGCGCACGTAAAAAGGGTCTGAAGCAAATCTAGTGGAAGGAGCGGCGGGGGACGCCGGCGCCGCGGCGGCACTGCCTTGGGCACTGCGCGGCACTGCGCCCCGGGGACGCCCTTGGCGAGGCCCTCGGCGCCGGCCTCGCGGACCAGCGGCCCGACCCGACCGACGGCCTCACGGCCAAAGTTGATCATTCCGCTGCTGGCGATGAGCGGCGCGTTATCAGATTCCAAGTTTGCAGCCGCGGCCGATGACCCGAGCACCGCGCCGACCACCGCGCCGCCGGCCTCGGTGGGGGCGGCCCGGAGTCAACACGACGCCGCGCAATTAACAGCGTGCATCCCGCCGCTGCACCGCCAACTTTTTAATTATCTCATTCAGCCGTCAAATAAAGCCAGGCGGGCGGGCCGGGGTGCGGCGGGCCGTCGGGCCGGATTTAAGTTGGAGGCGGCGGGCACGGCGCGCGGCCTCCGCGGGGATATTAAGGTGCGCCGGCCGCGCCGCCGCGCCGCAATCCAGGCCGTCATCCTTCGGCGCTCCGAGGGCCTCGGCATTGTGGGGTGGTGCGCCCTCCGCGGCGATTGTTGCTAAATTGGTGGCAGGGTTCCAAAACTCACCGCGCAGCAGATTGCTTGCCATGCAGGCGGCTGCACTGAAGCGGGAGCGGCCCGCCCGTCGTCCCTGTCCAGTCCTCTTTGATTGTTCAGCGAGAAGGCGAAACCAGTGTACCAGTGTTCTTTGGCCTGGAGGCGTTTTTCAGCCGACCCAATCCCTGCGCGCTTTCAGGTTTCCAGGCTTTCAGAACCTTCCAGACCTCGTTCCAGGCTCTCGCGCTTCTCCGCGCGCCTCACACATCCGCTTCCTTCCGGCCTGCCGACAGCCGCGCCGCCGACGGAACGCCGAATTCCGGCAGTGTAATGACAGCCAGGCAGTCAGGTGCAAAAGCGACGGGGCACGGCGCAGGCCTTGGAGCGGGCCTTGGAGCAGGCGGAGGCAGCCAGGTGCAAAGGGGCCACCCCGCCGCGCCCCGCCGCGCCCCCGGCTGTTCGGGCGACAATTTCTCCCTACTACATTCGTGTCGCGCCCCGCCGCCCCCGCGCCGCCCCTTACATTCAAAGATCAGCCCCGCCCGACCGTTCGCCCCGTGCGCCCCCGGGGCTTGGGCCCGGGGCTTGGGGCCGTGCGGCGGTGCTTTGCTGATATGGGATTGTGCTGCGGTCGGCGGTGCGCAAGGTGTTGTATACAAATGGGGGGATTAACGGACGGACTGGCCTCGACGAACCGCACAGTCAACTGCCTTCGCTCAATCGTCGGCTCGGCCGAGCGCGCTTGTGCCCCTGCATTCCAAGAGGAAGGTTCCGAGATCGAATACCGCTAGAGCCAGCACCCCGTTTTGTGACTGAAAACAGTCATTCTTCCAGTCAGGCGCTGAAGTGAGCGCAGAGCTTCTCTTCAGCTCAGGAGCATTTCTTCATCCTTCGAGCCTTGTCGCTTCCAATGCTTCCTCCAGGTCCAACCATGGACACAACCTCAATTTCCTCAGCCAATAGTCACTTGAGAGCGTCGGCACACCCCAGTGGATGTGCCAAGGTTTTGATCGAGAGGCAGCTTTCCTCCGGACCACACTGTTCAGGCCAAATTACGGCGCTCCGCTGTCGGCGGGGAGAGTAAACGCCCCTGGCAGGGCGGGGCTGGCGGGCAGCGGGTCCACTCCGCCCCGTCCCGGAGTGGTGGCTCGGACGGCTCGGACGGCCCGGCCGGCCCGCTGCTCATGTCTCGAGTTGCAATAGCTTCTGGCGCCGAAGTCAGGCGAGGAGCGGCAGGAATGGCGGCGGCAGAATTGACCGGTGCCTTTCGCGAGGGGCACTTCCACGGCACTGCCAGAAAAGCGTGGCCGAGGCTAATGGAGGATGCACAGTGAATGCGCAGTGGCGGGGAGGAGGAAAGGCAAAACCGCAAGGGGAAATCACTGTGAATTTCAGTGTACAAATCCAATGAATTTCGGTCAAATTTTGATGAATTTCAGTCGCATTTCGATGACATCCAGTCGAATTTTGATGAATTTCAGTCAAATTTCGACGAATTTCAGTCAAATTATGATGCATTTCAGTCGAATTTTGATGAATTTTAGTAAATTTTCAGTGAATTTTACATGTTGGACGAATTTCGGCGTACAAATTTGGCTGCAGTTTTTTCCCCCTTGGCAAACCGACTGGCGTTTCACTCGTCGAGGCAACGACAGTGTAGGGTGCTGGCTGGGTTGATCCGTTGCCGCCGTCACTGTCATGCCGCTGCAAACAGGGTATGCCAACCTTCAGGGAAGAAAATAACAATGACAGAGCGACATGCGCACCATACCGTCCGTGCAGCGCTCATATTAAGGCTGGCTCGGCAACAACGACGACAAACAACAACAACAACAACAACAACAACAACAACAACAATGGAGTCGTGACGTCGTTGAGCCCGAAATCTTTCGCAAAGGAGTTAATAAGAAGGCGGGCCGCACTCGCCTCTGCGGACGGGGGGCCGGGGGGCTCACCACTGGGCGCGAAAACGGCGGCGGATATTTTACACAGCGTTGACGATGCTGTCCCCTCGCCGCCCCGCCCCGCCCCGCGCTCAGAAGTAATAAATTAGCCTGCAAATTGTCGGGTCGGGACTCTCCAGCCGCTTCGCCGGCGCGCCCTCCCGAGTCCTCGGCGCGTCCGTCCACCCCTGCCACGCTGCGGCCCTGCGGCCCTGCGGGGGCCTCTTCCTTGTAACTATTTATTTGCTAGAAAGGGAAACACACTGAGAGGGGCCGGAGGGCGCCAACAGATGGCCCCGCCGGGCCTGGCCGAAAACGGCCGCCCGAGTGACACGGGCCGTCCATGCTGATGTGGAAGACAATACGCGGCCACTCCACTGGAGGATCAACCGGGCCGTCATTGTTGTCCGAAAAGAGAGCCAACAACGACACGAGTTGGGGACAAAGGAGTAAAATATTATGTCCTCCATCGAAAAAACAAACGAAAAAGTGACAGGCCGGGCATGTCGTCGCGTGCCACACGTGTACACTCGCTGTGAAAAGCGATGAGAGGGACAAGCGTCAGCGGCATGGATGATGATGGTTGGGAGCACATCATTTTCACATCTTGGGGCAAAATGTCGACGCCATGCGCCGCCGCCGGCAAGGCCTCCGCGCCGCACGTCCTCGGATCAACACTCCATTTGTTTTGCTGCAAGTGCTGGGGACTGGCCTTCGCCCCGCACTTCATTGTGGCGGTGGTGATGAATGGCCGCCCGATGGCCGAACCGGCCGGCCTTCCCGGTTTATCCCGCCGGTTATCCCGGCCCCGGCACCTCCATTGTGGCGGCGTCACGCCGGAGGGCCTCCAGGACGACGACGAGGACGGCGACGACGCGCTGCTTTGTCCCGGTGTGTCATTAGCGCCGGCAAAAGTGTGCGGAATTCGGGCCCGGCGGGTTACGACGGCCCGGCCCTGGGGAGCCCTTGGCTCGAAGCCTGGAGGCGCCTTGAGGCGACGCCGCCGAGCCCTTAGGCCCTCCGGGGACAGCTAGCGGGGCGGCAGCGTCCTTGAGGGCCTGGCCGAGGCCTGGCCGAGGCCCTTTCCAGGGACGCCCTGAGCCCCGCAGCGCCCCGCACCACCGGCCTGTCCCGGCCGCCCCGTCCCGCGCAAGCAAGGCTCTGGGAAAGGATGCAGCACGGCCGGGACACGGCCACGTGGAGTCTCTCCCTCCACGTCGCCGTCCGCGGCCCCGGCGTCACGCCCGGGACCGCTTTGCTGCGCGAGATCACTTTCCTCCGCGCGGGCGGGGCGGGGCGGGGCGGGGCGGGGCGGGGCGGGGCCGCGGCCCAACTTCGGGGACGCGACACTCTTAAAGTGCGCCGTCCTGCCGGTCCAGGTGCGCGCCGGCGACGTCGTCTGCGCCGCGAAGACATTGTCCCCCCCGCGGCGCGGCCTTGCTGGCGTGCTGCTCCACCTCGTGCCAGCTGCACGCGCCGCGCGCCACACCGCGCATTCTCGCGTCAAAGAGTGTTTGCGGGCCTCGGAGCCGCGGAGCCTCGGCCGGCAGACGGGCAGGCGTCAACAAACACACGCCCCCGCGTTCCGCGCCACGCAACGACCGCGCCGCGCCGCGCAGGGCTGCCAACTCGGCGATGGCCATATCACGCGCAGGAAATGAGTCGCGCGTTGCGTTGGCAGCACTGCGTGCGCGGGGTTGGCGCGGCGCGGCCGCCAGGGAAAATACGACAGGGCAATACGCCCACCCAGCGGCCCGCGCCCACACTGCAGCCAACACAAAATCATAAAACAATTTAACGCCGGATTGCATCGTGGCAGTCAACGGCCCACGAAACCGAGTCGCTCCGAAATTGGCACGCCTGTTCTTGTTGACTTGGGCTTGACCCTCGACGCATTCGGATTCGAGCAAAGTAGAGCGAAGGCTGCTAAATTGAACGCCAAAGCGACCAAAAACACGTCATAATCCCAAGTCGAGTGCCGCGCCGAGCGGATCGGGCCAGCCTGGGAGGTAGGCCGCGCGCTCGCGGCGGGCGCAGCCGTGTCCAGAGGGTTGCCTATGCCGAGGCTCGCAGGCGCCCTGGAGGCCGGACGGACGGAACGAACCGGGCCGAGTCGTTAAGCTCAGCCAGGCCTTGAACGGCAGGCCTTGAACGGCAGGCCTTGAACGGCAGGCCTTGAACGGCAGGCCTTGAACGGCAGGCCTTGAACGGCAGGCCTTGAACGGCAGGCCTTGAACGGCAGGCCTTGAAAGGCAGGTCTCGGGCAGGCCTTGGACGGCACACGGAAGACAGAAATGAGTGCACTCGGCGCTGAGCGCTCGTCTCGTTAGGAGACAATAGAGAGAGAGAGAACGAAAATGAAACGGAAAGGGCGCCGCTCTCTCTCATCCCGGCCAAGGAATTAAGAGGACCCCGACGACCACCTCATATTTCTCCCCTTTTATTTTTTCCTCGCCCCATTTCTCCCTTTCCCCCCCCTTATTTCCATGGCGGGACAAAACTTTTTGGCAAATGGCACCGATTCCTTCCCCTCGGGACAGACGGTGCGAGTGAGTAAGGAGATTCATTATCGGCGTGCTGTTGCTCTGGCCGTGGCGTCAACAGGTCCAGGCTTAGCCTCGCCGTGTAAATCGCAGCCAGCGAGGACGGGACGGCCCTTCAGCGGCTCTGGTTACAAGTCAGTACACCTCACCAGAAGTGACACTGTGTCCGACGCCGACAAAGAATATAAACTTTCCCCGCCGAGTTGCTCGCCTTTGACGTCAACTTGGGGCACATCCCCTGCCGCCCTGCCGCGCCCTGCCGCGGGATGGAATGAAATGAAATCCAGACGCGGCGATGAGAAGGCGCGGCTCGTCCGAATATAATTAAATTTTGATCTCCGGCCAGGCGACGCTCAACTTAAACGGAGTGCTTATGCACCGACCCCCTGGCCAAAGTTTGCGCCTCGCCTCGCCAGGGCCAGGCCGCGCCCTCCAAGTTCTCGGAGTAAAAGGTCGAGTTCCAGTCGCATCCGAATCCCTTTATCATAAGCGCTTCCAAAGAGGACTTTGTCACTTATCCGGCGAACGCCGCCAATCCAGCGGGCCTTGCTACGCCACGCCCCGCCACGCCCCGCCACGCCCACCGAGTTGGCGCCTTGGCGGCGAGTTCCCTCATCGCTCATTATTCAAGGCGTTCGTCATCGAGGCTCTTTGTCTCGCGAGGCGACGCGACGCGAAGGGAGTCCGGCATTGTCGCGCCGTGAGGGCTTATCGGGAAAGAGAAAATGGTGGCTGCGCCCTCAGGGTGAAGGGCGGCCAGGTCGAAGGGCTGGGGCGGCGAGGGGCCCGGAGGGGCCCGGCCATAGAAATAGCGCCATGTACGTGAGCATCGCGGACGACCTCACGGCAATGTCACTGCGAGTATCGACCGTCCTGATCCGCGGCCATCCGCGGCGAGTCGACCGACCGCGCTGCGCGGCGCTGCGGATGGCGAGCAGGAGAAGCGGGCGGAGGACCAGACCAGGCAGCATCCGCGCGCAACGCCGCCCATGTTTGACTTGGCTTCCAAAGTTATTCTTCCGCAGATTGGAGTCGGATTGGAGACTCGGCGCCACGGTCCCCCCCCCCCCCCCCCCCCCCGAGTCCGAGTGCAGCGGGCGGTCCGGGTCCGGTCCAGCATCTGCTCCGGTTACACATCGCCAACTCGGGAGCTTTTGGCTCCGGGGCTATTTTGGGACGGAGAGGAAAAAAAAATTGTGTATCTTTGGGAAAGTCCAGACGGGAAACGCTGACCACGGAAACGGTGGCGTCTGTGCAGCTGGACCACTCTGAGCCTTGCAGGCGGCCAGGGCGGCCAGGGTCTGTTGGCTGGAAGCGCTGGAAGCACCACGGAGGCAGTGTTTGCCTTCCCATCAAGTCCATCTCCCCCCCCCCCCCCCTCTCTCTCTGTCACTCTCTTTCTCTCTGTTTCACACACACACACACACACGCGCGCGCGAAGAAAAGACCCAAACACACAAACGCCTCCTAAGGCTCCTTCATCCCCAACTCTCGGCCGTCTTTGGCACACACTACCACACGCACCTACACGCCCTCTCCGCCACATACACGCTCAAAAAGGACGAGTTTAAAAAGAGCATGCCTCCCGGAGCAAGATGAAGACGACTTGTCCTGGACAGCGTCCCATTTGCAGCGACGGGGACGACGGCAAAAAACCCCCAAACCAACTAGGTCACTGCAACAGTTGGCCTGGCTTCTCACCCAACCCGGTTACCGCCGCGGCGCCATGGCGGTGCCATGGCCGTGCTCAAGATAGTTCTTGTTCGGAATGTACCGTGTAAGTTGGTCGCGACTCGCGCCGCGCGCCGGCAAGTTTGTCGCGGCGAGGCGAACCCTTTTCGCCCGAGGCGGGGTGCCTCCCAGCCGCTTCCAGCAGACGGAGCAAGTCTGGGGATCAAATCTCGGCGCGGCGCCGAGCAAAAAAAAAATCAAATCATCTCAGCCCTTGCCATTGTTTTGTTGAGCCTGATCAGGGCGGTCCAAGCCGCCGCCGGAATTGAGTGGCGATGCTTCTTGCGGACGCACTGCTCCGGCGTCCTCGCCGGCCTCGGGGAAGGGCGGAGGGTGGACGTGTCTGGCGCCAAAGGAGGTTAGTGGGCGCTGGGCACAAAAAGAAGAGCCCAACAGTGGAGTGACGGCTGGCTGGCTGGCTGCGCGGCCTGGCTGCCTGCACCATGCACCTCGCATCTCTCTTCGCTGTCCCCGTCGCTGTCTCGCAGCGGGCCATTCACATTGCAATGTGGGGCGAACTGCAAGAGGGATTCCCTTTTTTTAAAAACTGACAAAAGTAATAACCCGCCGGCCCCGTCGTCTTCAGCCCCGGCCGCGACGCGGCCGCAATATTTCGATTCGTGAAAAGGCTTTGGCCGGGGAGGGGCAGAGCAGGGCAGAGGCGCCACCATTCGGCGCGGGCACGGCAGCGCGGCCCGGGTTGGGGCTGCTTGGAGGCCACAGCGCCACAGCGAGACAACACAAGCAGTCCCTCTGGAGCGAGGCGGGGCGGGGCGCGGCGGTGTCAGGAATAACACGCAGGGCGGGATGGAAATGTAGGGGGTGTGAAGCTGCCACCGAGGCTGCCACCGAGGCTGCCACGCCACACAAAAGGGGATTCTCTTTTTTACTCACCGAGCACGTCAGCGGGTGCGTGGAGAAAGACACGCGCGCGGGTCCCGGTTCAATGGCGACGGGTTGACTGGGGCGACGGGTCGGCGCGGGTTGGAACCCCAAGCCCTTGCAAGCCCCGTCGGCGAAGCACGGGAAAGCCCCTCGCCGAGCCTGGCCAAGCCGCCCCGCCAAGCCGAGCCCCACCGCGCACCGAGCCAGTGGCATCCCCGGGCCGGCATGCGGTGCGTGGGGCTTCGCGCTTTGGCCTACAGCGCCAATGCTTTATCGACAGGGAAGCATCGGCGGCAGTCGTCCTACTGCTTTTTAGAGCGCGTGTGTTTTGTTTCAAGCAAAATACGACAGCAGCGCGCTGCTCGCCACCACATGTCCTCGGCGGCTCGCCGCAGTTCTGCGGCGCGGCGTTGGAATCCGGCTCCCCGACAGCGCGGCACCACCCCGTTGGCACTGACGGGCGTGGCACGGCACGGCAAGGCACGGCACGGCATGCAGTTATGCGCAGCACACCATACTAGATGGCAGGGAATGCCGGGTAGACGGCCCCGCCCCGCCAGCGAAATTCATATCGTGTTTTACACAGCAGCCAGCGCCCTAGGCACACGCAGCCAGTCTGCCTGCCGGGCCGTCGGCAAGCACGGCAAGCAGTGCGTCTGTTTGCGCCTCGTGGGCCGCAGGGCCGCCCGGCTGGGCCGCGCTTCGGGCCCCGGGGGGCGGTTACGGGTCCATTCCAGACAGCCCCGCCGGCTCCGACCGAATCCTGCGCACCCCGCCCCCGCCCCGAGCTGGAAAAAATACTTCTTACAGAATGAATCTCAAACGCCAGACGACACACACGAGGCTCGCAAAAGATGGGACATTCCTGAGGCCAGCCGACGCATCGCATTAATGACCCGCGGTGCGGTTATTGCGTGTGTCCGACGCAAGCCAGCCTCCTTTCCTCGCCATTTTCCCGTTTTTTCTTTCTTTTTTCCCTAATTAACGCCGACCTTCTTCCCCCTCCCTCCCTCCCTCTCTTCCTCCCGCGCGTCGACGATGACGTCTATGAGGACGGCGATTTGACAAGGCGCCGGAGTCCATTCCGGACGGACTAGGAAACCCAATAAAACTGTCCAGACGAGGGCGGCGGCGGCGCGCCGCGGCGGGGTGGGGGCGGGGTGCGGTTGCTGCCGAGCAGAGGGAGAAAGAGAGAGAAAAGGAGACTGGCCGAAGAAATCGCCGAGCTTTTTAACCGCCGGACATAAAAAGGGGGAGGGGGAAACGGCGTCGCGATCATATGTGGACAGTAGGCCGCGCCTTTACAGTGTGGCGTACAGCCCCTCGGCGACTCCAGGGCGACTCCAGAAGAACAGCCCTCGCGTGTGCAGCCTCTCTCTGGCCGTGACCGTGGTGACCGTGACCGCGGCGGCCCTGGCCTTGGGGCCACGCGCTGCCCGGCAGCAAGCGGCAGCGAGGCAGCCCACACCCCCCGTCTTGGCCATCAAACACCTCTCTGTGTACGTCTCGCGGCCCCGCGCAGCCCCGCGCAGCGCGCCCGGCAAGTGCCCCTCGTAATATGGGTATACAAATAGCCAGCCGGCCGGCTCGCGGCTTTCAAGGATGAGGCGGGGCGGCGAGCGTGCCCCACACTGAAAAAAATGGAAACCTGCAATCAACGGCGTATCGGAGTCGGTTTCTGCCGGCGCGAGCCAGGCCCCGTCTTGAAGGCGGTTTTTACCGGCGCGCCGCTCGGCCGTGAGCGCGGGCAGCAGAGCCCGGGCTTCGAAGCGCGGAATCGTACATCAAATTTCGAACGACACAGTCTGCCACACCGCATGGTCGCAGCAGCAGAGACGCTGGTCTTCAATTCGTAGCACTGGGTTCGACTACCGACTGCTCTGTCAACTTTTTCACCTACTTACACGGAAGACGGTCAATCGGTGTATCGGGTCAGGTAAAACAGAACTTTCCACGACCCTTTTTCCTTTCCGTCCTCTCCCTTTGTTGCCTTCCTCACCCGCCGGTTCGTAGGAGTCCAGCCCGCTACCTCCAACACGAGGCGCACCCAATTAGTGCTTCGCGCGCAGAGCGCAGTCGGGCGGTGGCGCCGGCGCCCCTGTGCCGCCACAGCGCCGCCTAGATTCGCCTGTACTTATAACTTGAATGAGCCCCGCCCCGCTCCGCCCCGCCACACCACGCCACAGTCGGCGGGCTGCGATAGCGGCGGGGCGGGGCGGGGCGGGGCGGGGCGCAACCAGTCGCCAAGTTCCGCTGAGTCCAAAGCAAACTGTGTACATGTGTGTGGGTAGGTCTGCGCGGTGCTGCGCGGTCCGTGCGCCATGTTTGCTCGACTCAGCAGCGTGTGGTTGGCACACTGGCTCGCTCCGTGCAGTCGTCCGCGCACGCCGCGCGGCGTCGCGTGGCGCTGGGGCGCCAAGACACTGTGACGGCGGCACAGACCGCCGCCGCGGCGCTCCGCGGTTTCAGTCGGAGGCCTGGATGCTTGGCGCGCTGGCGGCGCTGGCGGGGCTCAGGGCTGTGCGGTCTAGTGAGGTGGAGATAGGGAGCCCTGTCGAGGGTGGCGACGGCGTGGTGGCAGGGGAGGGGGGAGGGAGGGTGAGACGCCGGCAATGAAAGGCTCTGTGTGCCTGGCCTAGTGCCCCAGTCCTCGTCCCCTCCCCCCCCACAGTTCCACGGCCAGCGGGACAAATTTCCCTCGCAGAGGTCTCAGTCCAGAGCAGACAAGGCAGCCGATTCGACATGAATGAGCTCCCAGCGTAGCCATATTTCCTCCAGTTAGTGCACTAGCAGCCTTCGAATGTCGCCGAAGTTTAGCCTTTTCTAGAATCCCCCCGCCCTGTTTACGGCCGAATTGCATACTTTCGGATGAGGCCGCGTGCTGCCACGTGCTGGCGTGTGTACGAGTGCAGGGCCGAAACTAGGCCAGGCCGGCGCTTGGGGGCAGGCTTGCGAATCATCATCTGTCAGGGCACGGTCGGTCGGTGGCAGCCTGGTGGCAGCCTGGTGGCAGCCTGGTGGCAGCCTGGTGGCAGATAGCAAAAATAAGCAAGTCCCCGGGGAGACGGCGCGGGGCGCGCGGGGCCACGGGGGCCTGCGTCTTGACGTATGGGCCGCGGCCGCCATGCCTTATTGCGCGCCTTATGGAGCCGCGGGGGACCGGGCGACTGCCGCGACCGGGCCCCAAAATAAAGCAAAGCAGCCGTCATTCATCGCCGAGCTCGACTCCAGCCTCTGAGGCTCGGAGGGAAGCCCTGGCTCCTCAAAGACCGCCGCCATCCCGGCCTCGGCGCCTCGGCCTCGGGGCGGTCCGTTTTCACGCTTTATTCGTGGGCTTCCTCGAGGCCAGGCTTCGCTGGCATTCCGGTACAGCACAAACCCCAACGGGGCCCAACCCCAGGTGGCGGCGGCCACCGTGGCGTCGAGGGTCATCAGGGCGATCGCTTCCGCTTGCGCGCAGCAGTAGCTTATCTGGCACCGTCACGGCGGTGTATTATTTCCGCCGACTCAGCAGTGGGCCCGGCCGGACAGGGCCAGATCGGCATTGTTTGAGCGGCGGACCGTTCGGGGAGGGCCGTGGACCGTGGACCCGTCCTTCGGGGCCTTCGGGGCGGCCTGGCAGTGCCCACGGCCCACGCCCTGCGCCCTGAGGGCTCGCCGGGTCGCAGCCCAAGGGCCAAGGGCCCAAGGGAAGGGCGCCGAAAACGCGCGGCCCGCAACAGGTGGCCTAAGCGGCGCCGAGCGGCGCGGCCGGTGGGGGTAGCTAGCAGTCCTAGCAGGCGTGGCTGGCGCGAGAAGGGTGCGCGTCGCGGCGTCGCAGCGAGGAGCCCCGAAAGTGTTCCCTTCTGGCCGGGCCGCCGGGGCCGCCGGGGCGGTGACGGGGCCCCCGAGGCCGCTCAGCAGGCATGCGAGGCGCCCCGGGCGGAGCGCGCGGAGCCACGACGCTGTACTTTCGTCTTCGACCCGCGAGATATTTCCAAATGGGGCTGGGGGGCGTCCCCCTCGGGACTCGCGCGCCGCCTCCACGCCAGCACCGCCGCCCCGCTGCCTCGCCTCCGCTTACGCCCGGACGTCGTCGACGTCGTCGTCGACGTCATCGAGGGCCCTCCATGCAAGAGCGCGCGCACTTCGCCAAAAAGTTCGGCCCACTTGGACACGGCCGGCGTCCTCACTCGGCCGAAAATCGCGCGGCGGGGCGGCGAACCGCTGCCAACTCGACTCGCGGAAGAGTAATTATTCTCGTGTCCCGCCGCGGTGGTGGTAGCGGCGGGGCGCGTCTGATGAACGGTCTGTTTTCACAACATCTCGGCCCCGTCACTTCAGTTATCGTATCGAGTATCGCCGAGTGGCGGCTGACAAATCACGGTGCTCCCTCTCTTTCTCGCTCCCCCTCCCCCTTCCCCCTCCCCTTCTCGCTGGCGGTGCCAACACGGCGACGCTCTTTTTCTCCTGCTGCTCGTAATTGGTCCATTTGGGCACGCGCCAGGCCGCCGCCGCGGATGATACAGAGTGGATCATCATCAAGAAGTCCGCCGTCTTGGTCGTCTTGGACGTCTTGGGGGCGAGTCGCGGACGTCGTCACCGAGGCTCCGCCGCCACCGGGGACCGCGCGGCTAAAGACTTTTGCGTGTCCTTCATCATTGTGCGGATTTCGGAGGGCCGGGCACGGCCGGGCAGGAAGCACGGACTCCGGAACGTATTCCTTGGCCGAGATCAAAGACAACGCCCACCCCTCCCCCTCCCCCTCCCCTCGCAGCAGCCCCGCCGGTCCCTCCGGATCAAGGTGCTGCCCCGTCGGAAATGATTGTGGCCTGGCTGCCCGCGCTCCACGCTCCACCAGAAAAAAAGGGACAGTGAGAAAAACGTCGTTGAAAATTTTCAGACTTTAAACATTTCACGCGTGCACTGATTAGGCTACTTGCGTACACTTGTGCGGCTGAAATCTTGGGCGACCTCTTGAAACAGCACATAATCTCGACCCAAATCTCGCGAAATTTCATTCAAAAACGAAGAAAGAAATGAAAAGTCGGAAAACCCTGCGAAATCTCCCAGAGACTGCGATCTGTTCCTTCGCAGAATCTTCTGTATAAGGAATTAAGCCGTGGTTCCCCTTCTAGGTGCGGTGAGACACGATCGAAAGAATTGCAAGAATTCGAATCTACAGAGTTATAAATTCTCTTTCGTTTCCGAGCGTTCTTTCAGGTGGCTCTTTGGATCCACCACCACCGTTGACTGAGCCAAACATGATTACAGTACCTTGCCGCGTGTTTGACAGGACCGCTCTTGTCGCGAGCAAGGCTCCAATCTGTTTGTTTCTGCTTTTTTCTTGTTCCTTTTGTTTCTTTTTTTTTCAGCAGGCTCGCTCCATTACTCTGCCCGCCTTTAAATCAATCATCGCAAACTTTACCCTTCAGGACCCTTACTCCTGCAGACACCGCGCGTGCCGCGCCTCTCCGTTTTTGTTTTGTTTTTTCGCGCGCCTCAGAGCGCTGCCGCGGCAATGCCGGCAATGGCGCGGCGCGATCGGCAGCCTCTGATTGGCTGATGGCCTGTAGTGCCCCGGTGACGCGGCGTCGCTGCCGGTGTCAGTGGGTGTGACACGGTGTGACGCGAGCGAGATATCGAGTGGCTTTCGCCGCCTATCGCGGCCCATCGCGGCCCGACATGTCAATGGAGGACACTAACGGCGCGCCGGCCGAAACCAAAACAGAGGGAAATTGGAAAACGGCTTCGAAAATGTTGTGTACGTACTCCGCTGAGGGTTCAATTTTCCAACATGTCCTGAAAATCGTGAAAACGGATGTGTCCATTCTGCGCTATTTATCTGTGCACTGCTGAGTCTTGTGATAGGTTGGGTAGCCCCTTGCATTGGATCCTATAGCAAGAACGGAAGTGAGGATAGCATAGTTACTCACAGCCACAACAACAGCAAACCACCACCACCACCACAACAACAACAACACCCTGGCGGACGAGTCCGGGACACCCTGCCACTGCTAAACCCTGCCACTCCCTCCCCGCCCCGCGGCGCCAAGGCCGTTTATTGCGCGCGTAAAGATGCGTGGCGCTGCCGCGCTGCGCTTGGTGGCCCTGGAGGCTCCAGCCTGGAAGGCGACGCCGGGGACGCCATGAAGGGACAAATAGGACGCGGCAGAGTCCCCCGGCCAAACAGCCAGCGCCCCCACAGTGGGCCAGAAGACCGGTGGAGGCGGCCAAAACTCTAGACGCGTTTTGAGCTCCAGAGTCGCTTAATATGACTTGAACCGAACGTGTGAACCCACCAATGGATACCTCGGTCGGAGAGCAATCCATTGGTGGGGTCACACGTTCGGTTCGAGTCCCATTTAGTGACTCTGGAGCTCAAAACGCGTCTAGAGTTTTGACCGCCTCCACCGGTCTTCTGGCCCACTGTGGCCCCGCAGCCCCGCCCCCGAGTCCCTAAACGCCCGCAAGTCGCCCGGAGTCCCGCGCGAATCTCGGGCGCGCCATCCACGCCCTCGGACTTCCCTCGACGGCCACGTGCCGCGTCGTCGGCGTGCCTCCCCTTCCGGCCGGGAAATTGAACCGAGGGGCACCAGGCGGGTGTTGTTGATAAAGGCGCCCCATTCGTGACTGTCACGTGGACAGTCGGCGGGGAAGGGGGTGGGGCACTTAGCAATAAGTGAGTCCACCGTCAGGGGGCGGTGGAGGCGTCGCGGGGGCGGAGCGGGGGCGGCGCGGGGGCGGCGCATGATAGAGGACGAGGGGGCGTCGGCCGGTTCGCTGCGCCGTGGCTTTCCCCAGGGTTCTCTAGGCTGCGCCGCTTCGCCCCCGAGCAGCCCGAGCGGCGCTGGATCATCTACTTGGCCGAGGCGCTGGATATTTAGCTGCAAGGCTAGCAGTTTTGCCTGTTGGCTCGCTGCCACGGCCCGGCGAACGGCGCGGCGGCGCAGCGGCGCGGCTCGGGCGGTGACGAACGGACGCCCGGACATCGACGCGACGCGGCGACGCGGCGGCGGCCTTCCCCCTCGGGCCCCTCCGCGACACCACCAGGACCTCGGCCAGGGCCGCCAGCACGGCGCCCAGTCACGCCAAACGGACACGCGGCACGCGTGCGGCACGGCGGGGCAGGGCCAGCCCAGCACAGCGATAAGCTTGGCCAAACAGCGAGATTTTCGGCGCGGTGTGACTTTAGGGTTCCGTTCCGTAGTTTTATCGCTGCGGTGTGCGGTCTCGTTAATAAGTTAGTGTGACCTGCGGGCCCCGCGGGGCAGGGCGATTCCGCGGCCTGTCTCTCTCGCACCCTCACGGCCCCGCGAGTGCGAGAGAGACGGCTGGCCCTGATAGCAGGGAAGCCCCTCTCGCGATGCTCACGTGTCCGCTGCGGCTCGCGTGAGGCCAGCACCGCCTTCGTGCACTTCCCGGCCGCGATTACAACGGCAGGCATTCGTCCTGCGGCCCACCAACGCCGTGCTGGTGCCCAATTTAAAGGACTACTTCCGAAAAGGGAAGGGGAAAAAAACATTTCGAAAGAAGCGGTCGCTGTGCACTGTAAAAAATTTTGACACGAAATTCCGTGTTGTGGCTAGTGAAACGCCCCTTCTTAGTTATACTTCTAATGAATTTCGTGTGCCAGTGGCAATGAAATCTCGTTCGCCATGGCACACGAAATTTTGTTGGCCACTGGCGATCAGAAGGCTTCTTCCTACGCCAAATGGCAATTTTTGAGTCGTGGCGCTGGCAAGGATACTCGGAACCAATATTGTGAACTTTCTAGTTGTGGCGAGGAGAATTCGTCTCGGGCCGATGAAAAAAGCGGCACGCGCGGTTGGCATAGAACCCCAAACTTCAACTTGGATGTCTTGTGCCCTGACCCCTCGGCCACCGCACCGCTGCTTGGCAGAGCGCTCGACGGAGCTTCATCATGGACTCGCGAGGACTAGTCTGGCCACCACCAGGTGCGGCGAAGCAAAGCATCCTTCCCTTAGCCACGACTTGAAATTTCATAACTGTCGTCAGGGTAGGATGCCTTTTCAGTGCCACACCTATGATTTTTCTTCGCCAAGGGGCTGTTAAATTTAAAGTCTTGGCTGAGGGAAGCATCGTTTTGTTAGCCAAGCGGTAAATTTCACGTTTCGAACTTGGAATTTCATAAGCCACTGGCACTATAAATTCACTGTCGCGGTTTGGAAAGTGACCTTTCCATAGCCAGTGGCGCTTTAAACACACTTTCGTGTCTGGCTAAGAAAATTCAAGAAGCCATTGGCTACATAAATTTAATGGTATTTTTTACAGTGTGGACTGCTTAGAAAAAGGTCCGAATCGGGACTTCCAGCCAACACTGCGGCGAGGACGATACTAACCACTGAACCCTAGTTTAACTCCGCCAAAGTTCCTCTCTTTGATTGGAATAGTTAGAACGTACTGATGCCACCATTATCGAAAAACTCGACCGGGTAAGGTGGCGATACGATGAACCCACATATGGGTTCAGCTGCCAGATGAACATTCTGCTGTTTTTTTTTTTTTCGACCTTTTTATATATTTGTCACAGTTCGCCGCGCAGCAGCACCATCACCATGGTAGAGTGGCTTTCCCGGCACTAAATATTAAAACCCCAGCCCAGACCGGCACACGCGCCGCCACAGCCTGCCGGACGCCACTGCGCTCAGTGCGCCGTTGTCGTTGGTCAGCCAAAACGGCTCCAACCAGACAAAAACAAAAAACAAAACAAAAATTTAAAAAAAAATTGAGCTGAGCTAACGGACCATAAAGGGCGCAGCGCGGCCGGCTGGACGCGGCTGGACATCAAACCGACTCCGTGACACGCGCTGCATGTTTCAACCGTAATGACTCGGCATTTGGACGTAATCAGGGTGGCCAATCAGGCTCATCCTCCTAGCCCGCCATAACGACCGTAAATTGGTGGATGCATCCCACGGCGAGGCGAGGCGCGACGCCCGATCGGTACTGATACGCGGACAACTACCGGCCGGGCCACCCGGGAAGGCCCGGTGGAAAAACACCCGAAGCGAAATCAATTTAGCGCCACCTGCTCAGTCGTCGTTACGGATTTGCCGTGGGACGCGTTATGCAAAGATGACTGGAGCAGGGCGGGCACTGCCAGCACCGCCAGCGCGGCCAGGGCTTCTAGCGGCGCGACTTGATGCGTTCCCACGCAACTGTCAGATTTATTGCTATCAGATACGCCCCTCTTCCCCCTCCACCGCGGTCAATCGATTAAACTCCCCGGACGCTTCGCGAAGCTGGCGAAGCACGACCGCCTTGACCTAGAGGAGGGCCGGCCCCTAGCGTTGCACCATTTTCACGCCAAATTTCGGGCATACGTGACTGACTCTCGGGAGCCGTTATTAAGCCTGCTGAGGATCGGCGGCAGTTCGAAGAGAGTGCCGACTCTTGTTGCTGCAGGTTGCACTCGACATGGGTTCGACTCCGGATGAGGGCTTTAAAATAGACGCTCGGCGCCGGTTTCGAAACGATTTCGACGAACGAAAGGTATCAGTTGGTTTGTTTTAATGTGATGTATTCCATTAACTTTTTTTTTTTTGCGGGTCGAAACACTGTTGGCTGCCGGCCACGCGGCCACGTGGACTGTTATTATGGTGTCGAACGCGACTTGACGGTTCGCTTTGCGAGACGAAACGAAACCGGCCCGTTGCATTAGTGCAGCTGCAGCCGCGCCGATGCGCCCCGCGCGGGTCAAGAGCAACGCCAGCGCCCCGCCCCGCCCCGCCCCGCCCCGCCCGTGGCCCCGTCGTGCCCATTGCCAATGGAGAGGTGGCTGCTGGAAGCGACAGCCCGCCTCACCGCACGGCCGGGGCTCCAGGCCGGGGCTCCAGGCCGGGGCTCCAGGCCGGGGCTCCAGGCCGGGGCTCCAGGCCGGGGCTCCAGGCCGCTCCCACAGTGCAGGGCCATCCCCACACCAGCAGGACACTTTCAGCCGGAAAAGAGCGTATACCGAGTGCACACACGAAGCACTCAAGTGTTCGTTCAAAACGTCCCAAAACAACGTTTTGGGCCAGACAGTCTTTTTACGGCCAATAACATTTTCATTTCGAGTCCATGACACATGTTGACATTTTTTTTTGTTCGTCTCGTCTGGAGGAATCCATTTCTATCATTGGACTCCCACTAAAACCACTTTGGTCTTTCGGGCGCCGAGCGCACTGTCAGAAAAGCACAGTGAATCCTGGGCCTCAAACTACAGCACAAAAAGTGACAGTTATTCACTGCAGTTTTTTTTTTCTGACAGTGCGCCGGTCCTGGCTCCGGCTGCACCACGCGGAGGCCGCCCCTTCGATCCGCGCCCCGTTTAAATGACACATCCATTTAACTCGCGAAGCGCTTACGACTGTACGCGCCTACACTGCCGCCCCCTACTTTTATTGCGCGGCGGCAGTGTGAAACACCGCGCTGAAACACCGCCCGCCAGTCGCCATCCATCGCCAGGAAGAGCCTGGAATCGCGAGGAACGCTCACACACACAAGCACAAGCGCGCGCGCGCACACACACACACACACGCACACACACACACACACCTGGCCCTGACGTGAACCCTCTCCAATTACCCCGCGCGCGCCGCCACACACACATACGCGCGCGCACACACACACAAACACACCTACACACATTCACACACACGCACAAATCGGTGGCCAAACAGGTCGCTAATCAAACTGAGCAAGGGCCGCGCCGCCCCGCGCCGACGATTAGCCATCTCGCTATCTCTCTGGGAAGCCTGGAGTCGGAACCAGTAAAAAACGAAAAACGATGAGCGGGGAGGGGGGAAAGGGGGGGGAGAATAAATGACCCGGTAAAAACGAGCGAAAACGAACGCTTCCCGATGCGGACGGCGTACGTACTCGACACACACACGCGCACACACACACACACACACACGAGCGGTGGCACGCTGTGCGAGTACGACGCGGGGCGCACGTACGTCGCGGTCCTCGCCGAGAAGTACTTTGGCACGGTCCCTGTCTCGGCTACGCGGCCGGCCAAAGATGATAACGAGACCCGTTGGGCGCGCGCACCGCCACGCCTCGCCTCGCCGGAAATGGACTGAGAAAACGGGGGTATAAATAAAGCAAGCCGCGTTCTCCTCCACCTCGAGACCCTTCTCTGCTTGCTTGTCGCCCAACCTGCTGCTGGTGTGCAGGCCGTGCACCCAGCAGGACCGCGCCGCCCGCCGCGCATTCACGGCGCACCGCCATTTGGCACGGGCCGCTGCCTCATGGCGGGGCGGGGCGGGGTGCAATTCATGGCGGGAAAAGCGGCGCGGCATACGGCGCGCGCGTGCCGCCAGAATAAGATCCGACTGACAAGTAAGCCGCATACACATGCACGACGCCCCGCCGCGGGCCGGAGGGCGCGGGGGAGGAGGCGGGGCGGGGTGGGGCGGGGTGGGCCCCACCGCAGTCGGAATGAGGCGGGCATCAACCTGTCACCAAAGTGTCTCTGCTGGAAATTTGGCGGCACACACGTTGCGCCTAGCTCGGCCTGGCTGCGTGGTGGCGCGGCGTGGCGGTTCAGCACCACGACGTGCCCCGCGCCCTGCACCCCCATACCTACCCCTGTCCTTGCCTATCAACTTTCAGGGTGCCCACCTCGCCTCGATCTAATTGAACACCGAGTCGTCCTCGCATCGCACCGAACAAATACCAAAAAAAATGGAACACATAAATAAAATGAAAGGGGAGGGCACGCCACCTTCTTACTTCTCCCCGCCTCGGATCACGCGGATGTGCAAAGCGCGTGCCGGGCGTGTAAATTGGCGTCTGATCGCCCCCCTCCCCTTTTTTCCCCTCCCTCTCGGTGGTTTGAAATGGAGAAAAAAAGGTTTTTTCCGACGGCGCTGCGTTGCGCGAGCCGGGCTGCCCAGGGGCTGCCGGGGCGCGGGAAGAGATCCCGGCGCCAAGCTGCCGGCGAACAACAAACTACACTACGCTGCACGCGCACACGCCTTTTTACTAGGTTACTGTCGCGCGCCGCCCCGCCGTGCAAACGTTCCGTATGAAATATTCAACACGCTCATTGCCTATGCCCTGCTCGTGCCCGAAATCACTTGAGTCGGATGAGGGCGGTAGCGACACACGCGAACACGCGCGCGCACACACACACGCACGCAGGCCGTACGCACGCGCGCGAGAGGCACGGGCGAAAGCCAAAGCCAGTCCGCACGGCGGCGCGGCTAGGCGGCTCAGCGGCAAAAAGGGCTTGTTTTTCAATCTATTTTCCGACCCTTATTCATTCCAATTCGATCCCTCCTTACATCCTTCGCCACCGGAGGGAGGGGGGGGGGGGAAGTTAAGAGGGCGGCGATACGGTCTCAGAGGGGCGGGAATCGAACAGGCAGGGCGTGGCGGGGCGGGGTGGGGCGGGGCGGGGTGGGGCGGGGCGGGGCGGGGTGGGGCGGGGCGGCCCTTTGCCTTGTTGCCTTTTGGCCGCAAAGTCCAAGCGGAAAACGCCACCGCCACTGGCTTGCCTGGGCTGTCCTGCTGGTGGTCCTCCAGGAGGGAGAGAGACAGGCAGAGAGAGAGAGACAGAGAGAGAGAGAGAGAGAGAGAGAGAGAGAGAGAGAGAGAGAGAGGCGAGTCCAAGAGAGCGAGTCGCGGAAACAAGCCGACTCAATTTCACTCCGGGGAAATGTCGGGCAGGCCGAGGCAGCCAGGGCGAGGTCATAGCGCATTCAGCAGACGGAGCGGCCGGAGCGTCGCCCCCGCGTCGACGGCCAGACCGGCCGACTGGCGGCCGAGGCGGCCGAAGGGAGCGAAGGTGCTTCACGTGCTTCAGCGCCAACAACAACAAGGACGGCAACAGGAAGGCGAGCCGGCCGATGGAGCGGCGAAGCGGCCCGGGGTGTGTTCGTTATCGTGCGCTAGGAGCAGAGGCCTTGAAGGGCGACTTCGCCGCCCCGCCCCGCCCCGCCACCAGAGCCCCGCCCCACGCCGTCAAGTTCAAGCGACGGCAATGGCAGCGGGGACCAACAGGCGTCAGAAACTTGATATCAGACGCGCCCCAGCTACTGCCAGCACCTGGGAGGCTGCCCGCCCCGCCCCGTCCCGCCCCGCCACGTACATACAAAAGCACGCACGTTTGCTTTCCAAAAGGCCGCTTCGCTCATTAGCACAGGCCGACTCTCAGCCCCGCCCCGCCACTGCCAAATCAAACGGCAAGTGTTTTCCTCCGAGTTGACTAATTTCCACACACACTCCTCGAGGCCCGTCGAGGACGCCCTCCGCCCTAGGCCCGCCGTCTTCTCTTCTCTCCCCGCGGTGTCGTGCTCCTACACTCGTTGTTTGCCGTTCACTCGCCTCCCTGGAGACACAATCAGTGCCGTCTCTCCCCTGCCTGGCAGCCCGCCCGCCAGGACGCCTGCGCCACCACGGGCAAGACAAGGATGGCGAGGCCTGGCTCGCAGCGTCGGGGCCCCACGCCCCGCCCCAGAGCACCCCAGAGCACACAGGCAGCCCTTGACCCAGCCTCGGCGCACCCGGAGGAGCCCTAGCCCTCCCTCGCATCGGCCAAGGAAACGTCAGCAGAAGAAAATTTGAAACTTGGAGGGAACACGAGGACGTCGGCGTCGTCGACGGGGCACTTGTGCACGCACGCTGCCACCACCGCCACCACATGTGGCGGCGTCGCCGTCCTCCCTACAGTGCCCCGCCCCGCCTCGCCCCGCCTCGCCCCGCGGCCTCGCCACCCCGCCCCGCCCCGCCCCGCCCCGCGGCCCGTCCGCACGTGTGCCCACCTGGGAAACGACACCTGCCATATATTTGAGGCGCACCGCCCGAACGCGAGCACGCACCGCGCACCCCACGCCAGCCAGCGGCAGCCAGGACAGCGAGCACGGCGAGTGCGAGCGCCGCGGCACTGTTGATTCAATTTCAATAACGGGGAGATGGGCCGCCCGCCTTCGTTGCGCTGCTCCACGGCCTGCTCCACGGCCTGCTCCACGGCCTCGGTAATCTCATCGCCGTCCTCTCGCCCCATAATCACCGCCTCATTACCGCCATGCGACCCGGCCGACGGGGGCCTCGGAGGGCTCGGAGGAGGCGGAGCACCCCGTCGTCGCGCTGGGCGGCCGGACAGCGCGCCGCCGCGCCGTCAACAGGAAAATGGCCACCTTGGCGGCGGCGCGGCGGCCAAAAACCGAGACAATGACACACTCGACTGCGCACGCCCTGGGGCCGACGCCGACCGACGCCGTGGCGTGGCCAGGTCGTAAACATTTATGCCCTCATCCTCCAGCACGCCAAGCATCCCTCCGTCCAGGACCCGTCCTCCGGCCCCGGGCCGCCCCGGGCTTGCCGTCGTCCTGGCCGAGGCGGTGACGTCACACGCAGCCACCTGATGAATAAGCCGCCGCCAAATATGTCGAATTTCCATAACGCTATGCATTTTAAAGCAGAGGTGTGGCGGGCGCAGCGCGCAGCCCTGACGCAGCGCGGCACAGCGCGGCCCCAAGCACCCCTTTCGGCCCGTGAGAGCCTCCCGAGGGCTGACGGCGTCCTCAGGGCGCGCCACGCCCACGCCGTCACGGGCCCCACGCACGCCGGGCCGCCGGGCCCCGGCTGCCGCGCCACGACAGCGAACGCACGGCGCTTACAAAGGTGGCCTCGGTACAGTAGTGGGTGGCACTCACGACCTCGGCCCGCCGCGCCGACCCGCCGCGCCGCCAACAAGTGCGAGCTGGACCCCAAATAAGCGACGCCGTCGTCCGTCCCGTCCACTGCCCCCACGAATCTCCATTTCAAAGAGCGCGCCGCCCGCTTGCGGGGCAAAAATGACTCAAGGCGTGTGTGTGTGTGTGTGTGTGTGTGAGCACGCGCGCGCTTGTGTAGGTGCGTGTGCCGATGTCATCATCTCATCAAGGGTTGAATAACCAGCGACTTGTCAGCGAAGGCAGCCTGCCATAAATCTCTGAAATATAACTGCCCCCCCTTACTCCCCCTGATACACATTGGACGTACCCGCCTCCCCCTTCCCCCGCCATCTATCCAATCACAGCCTTAATTATCTGGCAACGTTCTGCCGGAGTAATCCGGTCCCGGGCCCCCGGGATTCGCAAATCGCTCGGAAACCACTTGCCCCTCTAACCCCCGAAATCCCCCCCCTCCTCCCCTCGGCGGCGCGCCCCTCCAGACTGGTACTTCATGCGTCATAGGTGGTGGCTGCGGGCTGAATCGGCTGAAGAAGGGCCGAGCACTGCAGGAAATTATGGCACTGATAATATATTGGGTCTGAAATCATTGAGCGGCGCCCCCGGGCGCCCCGCCCCCGGCATCGCCCAGGCATCGCCCAGGCATCGCCCCCACTCGCAAGTCGGCCCCCAAAAGTAGCGTCCGCGCGCTCCGCCGGCTCCGCCCCACCCCCGGTGTCCGCCAAGTACTTCGCGAGTCGTACAATTTAGCGGAATTTTAGATTCCGCAGACAAACAGGCGAGGTCGGCTCACCCCTTGCCGAGCTGCCGAGGCTGCCGTCTCAAGGTGGCCACCGCCAGCACTGTTTACTCGGCCGCGGACTATTTCAGAGGAATCTTTCCGTTAACCTTTGAGGCCTGGGCGCTCCCTGGCCGGGCCGCCGCCGCGCCATACTTCTGTTTGTCTGTCTGTCCGTCTGTCTGTCTGTCTGCCTGTCTGCCTGTCTGTCTGTCTGCCTGTCTGTCCGTCTTCCCGTCCGTCTGCAGCCGAAGAAGCTCGTAGCGCCACGTGGCGACATGGCTGGAAGTACTGTACACGGTTGTTGGCTATCCGGTCACAACAGTTCAAATATTGTTAATTCGATGGCCTCGGTTGGCCTTCACTGCACTAAAGAAAAGTTTCTGCTTTCCAGTGCCGTTTCAGTGCCCTAACGAGGTTACCGCTGTTGGTTCGGCATTGGTCTGCGAGTGCCTTGTCTGCGGTTCGAATCCGGCTGTCCCCGTTTGATTTTCTTTTTTTTTTCGGCCATGCCGTTTGTTTCCCCTAAAGCCCATCACTGCATAACCCCAGCCTCCCCTAATCCCCGCCGAAGACTTGCCCGGCGCGGCGCTGCGCAGCGCGTACCCTTTCCGCCGGCCTAATCACATCGGCCGTCCGATTGGTCGCCGGCTGCGTCCGGGCGGCGCCACGTGCCCAGCCTGGCTCCGAACCGCGGTGCAGTCTCTCTCGCACTCCCGCGCCACGCCCCGCGAGTGCGAGAGAGACGGAGAGCGACGAGAGCGGCGCCGTTCGGATTCGGCGTTTTAATTTGACGGACGCGGCCCGGCGGCACAACAATCCGATTCCACCATTCCGCCGTGATTCGGGCAGATTCGGGCCATAATGGCCGAGCAGCAGCAGCAGTCGGCTGGATCAGGTTCGGGACGCGCCATCGGCGTGGCGCCGCGGAGTACTTGGCCGCCAGCACCGCGGTGGACGGCGCGGCCTCGGACCCCTCGGACAGGCACGCCTTTGGGCACGCCGCGCGCGCCGCGCCGTGGCATTCTCAGGGAAAACCTCCTGGATTTCAATAACGTCCCCGGCTTACGTGAAGCCGCCCCGCCCCGTCCCGGCCGCGACGAGGGCCGCGCTGCGCGATGAGGGGGCACCGCGACGTGCCCGCGGACTGATTCCGAGAGTCGTTTGCGTCACTCTGTCTCTCTCGCACTCACGGCGCGTCCCGCATGGGTGTGAGAGAGACAGAGCGACTCTCGGAGTCAACCAGCCCGCGTGATTGACCGTGAGGACGCCCTAATAAATATTGCGGACGCACCGCACGTCCGTCACGGCGTCACGCGCCTTCTCTTTTTATTCCATTAGTCCCCCACCAGTTTGGTCGCTCACTTTCTTTTTCCGTAATTTTACGTGTTTTTTTGCTGTTTGCCTTTTGCGACATTTCGGACGCCGCGCCGCATCGCGCATCGTCGTCAACATTCTGTGTTTGGTTATGAAATTAAAATTCATCGCACCGACGCGGACGAACCGGGACGCGTTCCGCTGTCATGCAAACAGCAAAGGGAAAGAACGCGATCCGAGTGACAGACAGACAGACAGACAGACAGACAGACAGACAGACAGACAGACGGACAGACAGACACAGTGACCGCCCAAAGTCAGCAAAATCAGAACAGTTCCAAGATTCGACCACTTTTTGACCAACTTTGGTCCCAAAATCGTTGCGGTCAAAGGCAAAATCGTTGTGGTCAACGTCTTCCCGATTCAGGGCATGAAAGAGTAGGGTCTTAAGAATACTAGGACGTCGAGGGAGGCCTTTTACGGCAACTAGATTGGACACAGTGGCCACCCAAAGTCAGCAAAATCAGCAAATTTCCGAGTTTCGACCACTTTTTGACCAACTTTGGTCCCAAAATCGTTGCGGTCAAAGGCAAAATCGTTGTGGTCAACGTCTTCCCGATACAGGGCATGAAAGAGTAGGGTCTTAAGAATACTAGGACGTCGAGGGAGGCCTTTTACGGCAACTAGATTGGACACAGTGGCCACCCAAAGTCAGCAAAATCAGCAAATTTCCGAGTTTCGACCACTTTTTGACCAACTTTGGTCCCAAAATCGTTGCGGTCAAAGGCAAAATCGTTGTGGTCAACGTCTTCCCGATACAGGGCATGAAAGAGTGGGGTCTTAAGAATACTAGGACGTCGAGGGAGGCCTTTTACGGCAACTAGATTGGACACAGTGGCCACCCAAAGTCAGCAAAATCAGCAAATTTCCGAGTTTCGACCACTTTTTGACCAACTTTGGTCCCAAAATCGTTGCGGTCAAAGGCAAAATCGTTGTGGTCAACGTCTTCCGGATACAGGGCATGAAAGAGTAGGGTCTTAAGAATACTAGGACGTCGAGGGAGGCCTTTTACGGCAACTAGATTGGACACAGTGGCCACCCAAAGTCAGCAAAATCAGCAAATTTCCGAGTTTCGACCACTTTTTGACCAACTTTGGTCCCAAAATCGTTGCGGTCAAAGGCAAAATCGTTGTGGTCAACGTCTTCCCGATACAGGGCATGAAAGAGTAGGGTCTTAAGAATACTAGGACGTCGAGGGAGGCCTTTTACGGCAACTAGATTGGACACAGTGGCCACCCAAAGTCAGCAAAATCAGCAAATTTCCGAGTTTCGACCACTTTTTGACCAACTTTGGTCCCAAAATCGTTGCGGTCAAAGGCAAAATCGTTGTGGTCAACGTCTTCCGGATACAGGGCATGAAAGAGTAGGGTCTTAAGAATACTAGGACGTCGAGGGAGGCCTTTTACGGCAACTAGATTGGACACAGTGGCCACCCAAAGTCAGCAAAATCAGCAAATTTCCGAGTTTCGACCACTTTTTGACCAACTTTGGTCCCAAAATCGTTGCGGTCAAAGGCAAAATCGTTGTGGTCAACGTCTTCCCGATACAGGGCATGAAAGAGTAGGGTCTTAAGAATACTAGGACGTCGAGGGAGGCCTTTTACGGCAACTAGATTGGACACAGTGGCCACCCAAAGTCAGCAAAATCAGCAAATTTCCGAGTTTCGACCACTTTTTGACCAACTTTGGTCCCAAAATCGTTGCGGTCAAAGGCAAAATCGTTGTGGTCAACGTCTTCCCGATACAGGGCATGAAAGAGTAGGGTCTTAAGAATACTAGGACGTCGAGGGAGGCCTTTTACGGCAACTAGATTGGACACAGTGGCCACCCAAAGTCAGCAAAATCAGCAAATTTCCGAGATTCGACCACTTTTTGACCAACTTTGTGACGTTACTGGTCCCAAACCCGAAGGCCCCAGCAGATTTTTCTGCCTGTCTGCCCTGGCCATTCCGAGCCTGGACAGACAGACAGACAGACAGACAGACAGACAGACAGACAGACAGACAGGCAGACAGACAGACAGACAGACAGACAGACAGACAGACAGACAGACAGGCAGACAGACAGACAGACAGACAGACAGACAGACAGACAGACAGACAGACAGACGCCTCGCCGTCCCGTATGATCCGTTTCCGACAAAGGAGCGGCCGCGAGCGCGGCGCCGGGATTGCCGGGGTTCGACTCAAGTTGGGGAAGCACGTCCGGGCGCACCGAGTGCCCGCAGAGTGGCTGCAGAGTGCCTTCAAAGTGCCGGCCAAAGTGCACACACATGCACCCGCCTCGCCGCTGCACCGCGCACTCTCGGGCCAGCCGGGCCAGCCGCAACTTTTGCAAACTGCACGCCGAGACGCCGTTATTGTCGCAGCACAGCGCGCAGACAGAGAGAGACACACACAGACAGGCGACCGACAGGCATACAGAGACACACACACACACACACACACACACACACACACACACACACACACACACAAACGCGCGACGTAAAATGATTTAGCGGTCCTGGTGGCGCTGTCTCTCTCTCTGTCTCTCTCGCACCCTTGCGGAGCGCCGCGTGAGTGCGACGGAGGTGGAGCGACGCAACGACTCGGCGAGGGTTGGCCGTCGATGAAGGCGGCCAGCGCCTTGTGCGTGCTGGCGCTGGCGGTGCACGGGCCAGAAGACCGGTGGAGGCGGACAAAACTCCAGACGCGTTTTGAGCTCCAGAGTCGCTAAATGGGACTCGAACCGAACGTGTGACCCCACCAATGGATTGCTCTCCGAACGAGGAATCCATTGGTGGGGTCACACGTCCGGTTCGAGTCCTGTTCAGCGACTCTGGAGCTCAAAACGCGCCTTGAGTTTTGGCCGCCTCCACCGGTCTTCTGGCCCACTGTGCAGTGCGGGGGAGGCCCGGCGGTGCGGCGGTCCTTGAAGGTGCGGTCATGCAGCAAGGGAACGTGGCCGTCGTAAACCTGGCCGAGCACAGGCCACGGCCCACGGCGGCCCACGGGCCCCCACGGCCCCGCCTTGGATTGACAGATTCTCCAGTCTCTCCGGGCCGGGCGCCGGGCGAGCCGGCTAGGGCGGCCGGACCCCTCCGCCCTCCCAACCCCTTCCCCATCCCCGCCGCCCACCGTGGTGCCTTTCCCTTCCGCAACAACGCGCTTCGAGGCTTCGGGGCCCGCGCCATCAAAAGGCAATATCCAGACGCGTTAAGGGATGGCCAACCCTCGGCCAGGCGGGGCCCGGCCCGTGTGAGCCCGGCAGCGCGCCGCCCTGCTTCCCTGAAACACCTCCTTGTCCTCGAAGGCGCTCCGAAAGCCGCAACCCGCGCAGCGCGCTGCAGGCTGAGACGCACAGCGCTCCTCGCCGCTCCGAGTCACTCTCTCTCTTTCTCTGCCTACCTGAGGGCGTTGCGCGGTAGCGGTGCGAGAGAGACAGACGCATCCCCGTGTGTGGAGTCGGGCTGGCTGCAATTTGCCGGTCGCGGAATAAAGAATGACAGTCAAGGCGCGCGGGAAGGAAGGAGAAGAAGAATAAAAAGAAGAAAAGGGAGGAATGTCCTTCTTCCTTTTCTTTCCCCTCGCCATTGGTTCAAAGTGTCACGAAGTGCGTCGCTGCGCGCCTCAGCCGCATTCCACTGCCCTCGCTTTGCCGCCAATTATTTGAAGTAAGGAGGGACAGGGCGGCGGGGGAGGGGGAGGGGGGGGCTTCTCTCCGTGCCAAGGACTCCCAAACAGCAGCGGCGGCAGCGGCGCGGCCGGAGTGGCGACAGTCCCGGTGTAGCGACACCTGTTACGGCACGGCGGCGAGCTGCAGAAAGGGGGAGGGGGGTGGGGGCCTCTAGCGGCTGTCACAGCCCGGAGCCATGTAGCGGTTCCTATTATACGCGAGGCCCGACCGATCAGGCCAGACGAGATGAGATGAGGTGGCCGCCGCGCCCTGCCTGCTGGGCCTGCTGGGCCTGCTGGGCCTGCCCGCTTGCCGGTCGCGCAGCCTCCGCCGTGCCACGCCTGCGATTGTCGCCCGGGCCGGTGGGGGCCCCGCCACGCCCCGCCACGCCCCGCCACGCCCCGCCACGCCCCGCCACGCCCCGCCACGCCGGCCCCCTCCCCCCGCCACGCCCCGCCACGCCGGCCCCCTCCCCCCGCCACGCCCCGCCACGCCCCGCCACGCCCCGCCACGCCCCGCCACGCCCCGCCACGCCGGCCCCCTCCCCCGCCACGCCCCGCCACGCCGCCCCCCCCCCGCCACGCCCGCCACGCCGGCCCCCTCCCCCCGCCACGCCCCGCCACTGCTATTAACATTGCGCAAGCTCACCGAGCGCGTTCTCACCCAAGAGAATGAAAATTGTGTGGGTCGCCCAAACGAGCAGGACCAACGGGGAAAAGTGGAATGGAATGCGCCTCTGTGTGTGTGTGTGTGTGTGTGTGTGTGTGTGTGTGTGCGTCGTCCGTGTGCGTGTGTGCCAGTGTGTGTGCGTCGTCCAGGCTGCACGGCGTGGACTGGACGTGCTGCACTAAAGGGCTGGCTGCAGTCTCCAGCTTCCAGACGAATGATTCGGAAGAGTCGCAGTGTCTCGTCCGTCTGTCTGAGTCCAACTCACGGGGCGTCCCATCGGAGTGCCAGAGAGAGACGCAGAGCGACGCTGCGACGCGGTCAGAGCGCCCGCGAGGTAGGCAGCCGGCGCGCGCTCCACGCAGCCGCGTCGTGCAGGGCGGCCTACCCCGGGCCCGTCGGGCGCTAGAGCCGCTGGGGCCGCTGGCGCCGCTGGAGGCGCTGGCACACTGGAACCGGAGCGGAGCGGGCCTTGGGGGTTTTCCAGTGCGGCCACACAATGCCATCATTCATTCATCGAGTGGCTGTGCGGGGGAAGGCTGGGCCGGGCAGCCCACGCTGCAGTGTGCTGGCGGTGCTGGCGGTCTAGTCCGGGCGGCACTACACTCGGCAATGCCTTGGCCGCCGTGCCCGTCCCGTCCCTCTGCCTCATTGAGACATCGAGGCCCCCGCTCTAATTACTAGACTGGCAACCCGCAGCTTGCAGCGTACGTGCCATTTGCAGCCAAGTATGACGAATCAAGCGCTCAGCGGGACGCCCTCCTCGCTCACGCCCCCCCCCTCACACACACACACACACACACACACACACACACACACACGAGTTCCCGGAGGACCAGCGCGCGCCAATTTTCCGAGGGCGCGGCACAATCCGATCCGATGGCGCTGCTGCGCCCCCGCCCCCCCGACCGAAAACCCGAAGCGCCCGAAGCCCCCGGCCGCCCCGCCGGAATTGCCTTATTTATTGCAGTTGTTAGTGATTTCGCACCTCGGCAAACTTAGGCGCCGCTCAGCGCACTATTATTCTCGCTCCAAATATATCCACTTCCATCCGCTCACACCGACACACACACACACACGGACACAGGCAGACATACGCACACAAACGCACACAAACGCGCGCACACACACACACACACACACACAAACGCGCGTCTACGCATAGGGAAAGGAGGGAGAGAGAGAGAGATGCGCAAAAGCGCACACGCACGCGTCCACAGAACGAACTTTCGGTCCGCCAGAGGCTATAGGCTCCTCCCCCCCCCCCACCCCCCACCCCCCCCCCCCCACCCCCACCCCGCCCCGCTTCGTGTGTGTGTACGAGTCAGCGAGTCAGGCGCAACGCATCGCAAACTTGGCCCAGGCATAAATCTGCACGAGGAAGTAAGGTGGCGATGTGCGGAAACAGAAGAAAGTCGCTTATGTGTGGTTGGGGGGGAAAGGCGCGGCGAACGGTCGTCTTATCCCCGCGAGTTATGGCACACAACGGCCTCGATACATCCCCGGATTTCATTGATCTCTCGTATTTTTTTTAGATATTTCCCATAAGAACCCCACCCTGAGTTCCTTCTTCAATATTTGTTCAAGTCTATCTATAACAGCAAACAAAGATGGAATGCGGTGAGCATGAGGCAGGGAGAAATTCGCGATCGAACTAGCAGTGACGCTGTGTGCATCTAGCGAAGGCCATTAAGCTAAGCTTATGGCGCCCGGTCAGCGAATATAACATGATTTATGTAACACCTCCGTGCCCCCGCCCGGCTGTCTGCCGATGCCCATCGCGCTGTCTGTCTGTCTGTCTCTCTGTCTGTCTGTCTGTCTGTCCGTCCGTCTGTCTGTCCGTCCGCCCGCTGCAGGTGCGACTCGATTAGGCATTGGGCACCTAATTAGCTGCCTTGATGAATGGCAGCACACTGTCACAATGCAGAATGCACTCACCGATCGAGCAGTGCAGGCGCGCTGCGGGTGCCTGCAACAGACAGAGAAGAAGAGTTGCAAAAATCCGTGATCGAAAATCAAAAGTCGAGAATTGGGCGCCTGCCGATCCATTCCGACGCCCGCCCGGCTCGCTCTGTCTCTCTCGCACCCATAGGGACGAGATGATCAAGATGCCGGAGGACCCGGGCAAAGACAATGCGGTCCCGAAGGAGGCCGAGGGCCGAAATGCAGCTGAATAATGCAAGAAGCGAGATTCATACATTGATGTGAACATCGGACGGACAAGGAGACGCGAATTAGACGCCCGGCAAAGGACGGCGACGTCGCTTTGTCTCTCTCGCACTCGCGGGCCGGGCCCGGCGGGCCGCAGGGGTGCGAGAGAGACAGAGCGATGAGTTCGGAAAAGCAGACTCTGGCCCCGCCGCCGCTGCGCTCCGCCGGCCGCAAAGAATCGGGCGGCAGAGACAGTCTGGGGCAGAACGGCAATCTGCTCCACGGGCCAATCCGGGCGGGGTGGGGTGGGGTGGGGCGGGGCGGACGGGGCAGGCAATCCCGAAAAGGGCACCGATAAGACGTGGAACTGACGTAAGCCCTGCCTCGCCCTCATCCGTGGGCTCCTCACCGCTATGCATGATCGGGGCATGCAGGCGTGTGCACGCCCCACCCGGGGCCCCACCCCCATCGCGCCCGAATGGCACAGACAAGCCAACATCGAAACAGTCTGCTGTGAGTTGCGAGTCGGGAGACCAGTTCAGTTCATGCAAGCACAGATGCTAGGAGACCCCTCGTACCCGGCGTCCCTTGTAACGCGACATCCCTTTGCAAAACCTCCAACAAGCTCCAAAAGTGTCCAACAAACTCCGTTCCGCCGGGACGACTAACTCTCCCGCCGCGCGACGTTTTCGTTGCTTTCGTCGTTTTCGCGCGGTGCAGCGATAATTACCGCCATTACAGGGCCGTCACAACGCGAACCGCTTCCGAACGTCTCTCTCTGTCTCTCTCGCACTCGCGGGGCGCCCCGCGGGGGTGCGAGAGAGACAGAGCGGCAGTGTTCGGAGCCAGGCAGCCAGGCTGCACTGCACTACAAGTCGGCGCAGATAGCCATCATCGCGCGGCGTGGCGCGGCGCGGTCACGCGAGGCGTTTGGATTGGCGATCCGGTCGCACAGTGGGCCAGAAGCCGGTGGAGGCGGCCAAAACTCTAGACGCGTTTTGAGCTCCAGAGTCGCTACATGGGACTCGAACCGAACGTGTGACCCCACCAATGGATTGCTCTCCGAACGAGGAATTCATTGGTGGGGTCACACGCTCGGTTCGAGTCCCATTTAGCGACTCTGGAGCTCAAAACGCGTCTAGAGTTTTGGCCACCTCCACCGGCTTCTGGCCCACTGTGGGTCGGTCGCCGAGTCGCGGCGCCGCGGCGGCGAAGCCTGGCGAAGCCGACTAACGTCGTGTCGCCGTTTGTTCGTCTTAAATCGGTCGTACCCAGTCATTAGCCGCGGCCTTGGGGGCGATGCGGCGTGCCGGCCATTACTATTCAGTGTGTGTGTGTGTGTGTGTGTGGCCTAGGCCGGCCTAGGCGTGGTACAAGAAGCAGCAGCGCTCTTCCTCGCGACGGCGGCGGTGACGACGGCGACGGCGGGCTCGGCCGGCAGGCAGAAGGAGGGACGAGGGCCAGGGGGGCGATGCAGGTGGGCCGCTACAGTGTCGGGTCAGCGCCTCAGCGGCGCGGGAAAACAGGTCGCACAGTTTACGGGGCGGGCTAGACTAGGCTAGGGTCCAAGGACTCCAAGGACCTCTGCCGACCTCCCGGGTCCAAGGGCTCAGGCCGCTCAGGCCCCGCTGCCGCGCTCAGGCTCCCCAATGACGGTAATTTCACCGCCCCGCCCCGCCCCGCCCCGCCCCGCCCCGCCCCGCCCCGCCCCGCCCCGCCGCGGCTGCCGTGTCAAGGCGGCGTCCAAGGAAGTGGCGCTCGCGTCCTCTGCCGTGCTTCGCCGTGCTCCACCAATAGGAAAGCCAAACAGCGCCGCGCTAACCAGTGTAGGTACCGCTGCGGCACTGCTAAAGCAAGCTGCAGCTAAAAGCACCGGTCGCTGGAAAGGCAGAGAACCAACCGTAGGTGCTCGAGTAGGTGTCGCCGACGCAAAAAAAAAAAAAAAACAACAACAACAAAGATAACGGCAACGAAAGTGCGGTACGAAAAAGAGGCTTTGATGTCGCCTTGCCCGCCCGCGGCAAGTTAATTATAACGTTAAAGTAAAAGTGGCGAAAGTGCGCGATTGCGGACACGGGGAGGGAAGGCTGGAGGCGCCTGGAAGCCTGGAGTCTGGCGATAGGTCCGACAATGGCGGCAGTAATTGAGTCCGACAGAGCTGACGCAGTAGCCACGTCACTCAGATCGAACCAGCACGGCGTCGATTCGGCCGTTCAGCGCATGAGGTCTCGGTGGCTCAGTCGGTAGCGATTAGGTTGGCGAATGGTGAGGGTGAGGGTTCGAATCCCGACGGCGGCAGCACCCCCACACTGCTCGTTATCATCCCACGAATCGTTCCGTCTAGTAATGTGTCGCTTTTGTTTTACCTCTAACTTTGTGGCGACGGGTAATGGCTTCTTTTTTTTCCCTCCCGCGGGACTTTTGGCGAAATTTTGATGGCACGGCGTTGACTTGCCGTGCAGCCGCAACAAAGCCAAGGCAGCCAAGGGGCTGAGGGAGGTGACGGCGACGGCTGGGCGCCCCGAAGGCCGAAGCACCCCTTGTAATGCAGGGATCCCCATTAGAAACTTGTCTCAGCCGGCTTAAATGATGAGAATTTCATCAGACCCTGACTAATGCGATCGGACGCCGCCAGCCCTCTCCCCGCGCCGCCTCGCGCCGCCCCGCCCGGCCCGGCGATGTAGGTCGGCAGGCAAGTCCGTCCTGCGGCCAACAGCCGAACACCCTCGCAAGGCGGCAGGGCGGATTTGGCGAGATGGGGCCAAGTTGGCGGTGCTGGCAGGCAGTGGCGGGGCGCGCGGTCCGGCGGCACCCCGAACAGGGACGGCTACAGTGATGCGTCGGGCCGCACCCTGCCGGTACGTACCCAGCCTGCCCGTGATGGGTGTGGGTCGCCGTTTGCATCACGGAACGCCCCACCCCGCCTGCCCCGCCCCGCCTGCCCCGCCTGCCCCGCCCCGGCAAGCCTCGGGGCACGCCCCGCCGTGGAGCCCCGCCGTGGAGCCCCGCAGGGTCCCGAGGGGCGGCGCGGGGTCCCTGGGGAGCGACCACCTCGAGGCGTGGGAGGCCTTGTCCGCCACCACGCCCCGCCCCGCCTCGCCCCGCCCCGCCCCGCCCCGCCCCGCCCTCGGGGACGACCTGGCGGGCCGCGCCGTGGGGGCAGCTTTAGCTAATGGGGGCTGCAAGTCCCTGCGGGGCGGCGGGGCGGCGGGGCAGCCCTTCGTCGGGGTCCTCATTGGGGCCAACGAGCGCGGAGAGCGACGAAAAAACAAGCTGACGAGTCCGGGCAGTGCGGGCCGTTCGAGTCCGCGACCGCCGTGGGCATGTAGCGGCGCGGCGAGCGGACTGCCGCCGCAGAGCCGCGCGGCGCCACGCCCAGCACGTCGTCCAGACCCCGTTCATTTAGGCTCAAATGCAATAAAGGCAGTGGTGACTACTGACAAGCATTAGTGGGTGTGCCCTGGGAGGGCCCGGCAGCAATGCAAGAAGGGGGAGGGGGCGGCCTCGAAATGGGCCGTAGGGCGCCACAGGACAGGGCCATGCGTAGGCCATGCGCCGTACAGCGCGAGGCCGCATGACCGCATGACCCAAACTGGCGCGCGCCCGGCCGCAAGAAGCGCACCGCCACCGCACTGGAAGGCCGCAGGGCCGAGCCCAGGGCCGAGGCTGGACGACTGGGCTACTCACGCAGATTGAACGCGGAGTGAGGGACGGCGGCGTGCACGGCCGCCACTTCGCTACGGCCAGGGCAACAGTCGCGGCGGGCACTGATACGGCCCGGGTCTCGGCGGCACCAGGCTCCGAGCCAGGCTCCACGGAAAGGCCAAAGAAACACTGCGGCACTGCGAGATACGAGCGGGGGCGGCGGGGCGGCGCGGGCGCATGGAGGGAAAACAGGGAACAGATTAGGGCGCGCGACCGCCGAGACAAAACAGTGCGGGGCTCTCCGGAAACGAAGAAGGACCGCCACCGCTTCCTCCACTGCGCCACGCCGCGCCACGCCGCGCCACGCCCCACCCCAGCAGCCCGACGGCGGCGACGACGAGGTACAGCACGACTTAATCGCGCCCGTGGGACAGGAAGACGACGCGGAACACCTTGCTTCCCCCACCCCCTCCCCCGGTCTTCGCAACGAGGTGACGGATGGGGGATGACGCTGAAGGGCTCCGCCGGCTGACTTCTTATTTCGAGCAGCCCGGAGCCAAACCCGGAGCCGCCAACCCGGAGCCGCCAACCCGGAGTGCGAGATTCGAGATCCGGGGGAAAGAAAGTGAGCCGTCGTGGCGGGCGCGGATGTCGCGGAAACGCGCCAGTGTGCGTGTGCGGGCGAGCGTCTGTGTGTGAGTGAGTGAGAGTGCGAGAATGTGCGTGGGCGTGGCTAGGAAGGGGAAAAGAGACAGAAAGCAGAATACAGTGGTCGGACGGGAGGAGCCCGGAGACTCCGCGCCACCCGCCGCAATCCCGTTTCATGGATGGCCTTCCGCTCAGCTATCCGCACCACCACACCCGCCGCCGCGCCGCCAGAGACGCGCCGCCAGAGCCCCGGCCGCCAATCTGTCTCGAGCTGGCTGACGACGAACCGACCCGGGGGGAAGAGGGTTGGACGCGGTCTCGCGGCCGCCAAATCCGTCGGCAGCAGCAACAACAATCAACAACAATTCGTCACGAGTCAGCAATCGTCAGCAGCGACGCGCGAGGCGCCGCCGTCACAAAGCGTCGATGGAGGCTCCTTTGCAATCCTTTGCAATCCTGGGCGACAACAACGGCGCCGCGAGGGACAATGGGGGGCTGTTGCCTGCATGCTGCTGCCCGGCCGGTCCGGCCCGGGCCCGGCTGTGCTGGCTGAGTTAACAATGAATTAAGGAGGGCATTGATGAAACCGCTGATCCGAGCGCCACGCAGTGCCACGCAGTGCCACGCCAACGCTCCGGCAGCTCTGCGTTGTTTGCTGTCGCGCGACCGATTAGGGGGTGACCGATGCAGGATTTGGTCCCGACTGTCCCGACCGTCCTGACTGCGACGGACGCCGCCATGCGGGCTCACCCTTTCATTTCGCAGCAGACTCGCCTCTGGTCGGCACACTGTGTGTTCAACACAATGTCGGCGACAATGGGGCTCCGTTCCTCGCCTGGAAATAGCGCACTGTCCGCGCTGTTTCCATTTCCAGCCAGTCGCATCAACTGCCAATAAGCGTTTCGGGTACCGGCGCCACGGACTCGCCTCGAACGCCCTGCCGCTGGCTGCTGCGCACCGCTGCGGGAACACCTCCAAGTTGCACGCCCCGCCCCGCCCCGCCCCGCCCCGCCCCGCCCCGCCGAATGGGAAGCCAGCGAGCGCCCGCACAGAGCCCGACCTGCAACCTCCGCGGTCCGGAAAAGACGCGTAAATTGGGTTCGTGGCCAACGCCACTAACTTACCCCTGCGCACGCAGTGTCCCCGATGCCCCAACGCCACATACACACACACACACACACAGACGCACGCACGCACTAACTTCGGGGAACCGCCTGCAAAAGAAACCGCCATGGCCCGGGCGAAACACACGTTGGTAATTCCCTGCATTTAAGCCCAAGGCCGTCGCTCCGTTCTGCCCGTGAGGCCGTGAGGCGGCGTGCTTCCGGAGCCACCCTGTCGCCAGCCAGGCCTGCTTGGCCTTCCTCGGCCCGCGCACGCACGCACGCCGCCTAGCCGCCGAGCTTAGCAAGTTTAGTGTACCCGCACCCGCGCGACAATGTTGCAGTGTGCTTCCTCTTCCACTGCGTCTTCTCCTCCGGGCCTCCGGGCGCGGCGAGGACGGCGGCGTCCCGATCAACGGCGTCCTGGAGACCCTGGCGGCCCGCGCGGCTATGGCGCACCCACGAGCCGAAGCACGCCGGCAAGGGCCTCGCCATGCGCTGCTTACTTATTGAATTATTCCGCGGAGACATGCAGCCGCGTGGACAGGGACAGGTGGGCGAGTCTGTCTCTCTCGCACTCGCCGCCTCGCGGGGCGTTCCTCGGGGCGTTCCTCGGGGCGTTCCTGGGGGCGTTCCTCGGGGCGTTCCTCGGGGCGTTCCTCGGGGCGTTCCTCGGGGCGTTCCTGGGGGCGTTCCTGGGGGCGTTCCTCGGGGCGTTCCTCGGGGCGTTCCTCGGGGCGTTCCTGGGGGCGTTCCTCGGGGCGTTCCTCGGGGCGTTCCTCGGGGCGTTCCTCGGGGCGTTCCTCGGGGCGTTCCTGGGGGCGTTCCGCTCGGGTGCGAGAGAGACAGGGCGAGCCCCTCTTCCCTCCGCGTTGCCGCGTATGCATGAATGCGGGATGGCGTGCCGCGCTGTGCGCTATGGAGCTTGTTTTACAGAGGACGCGCAAGTTCGCCGGCCGCAGACACGACTCGGGGAACACCGATCAAAACAGTGGCGCGGCGAGTGGCGGTCGCGCGCTTCAACCAGTGAGCATCCACGGCGGTTCTACGTCGGTGGATCGGTAGTCGCAGGCGTAAGGTCACGAGATGGCAGTCGCAAAGTTCATGGTTCAACACCCACCCCACCCCCAGTTCATTTCATCTTTCTCTTCGTCCCTTATTATTGGAGCGATGAAATAAAAGCACTCGATTTTGCACGTTCGCACTCGTTTGTGGACGTGATAGCCCGAAAAGATGCAATCATTTCGTTAGCCCTGCAGCTAGCAACACCGCACCGCCTCGGCCTTGTGCCGCGCTAACTCCACTTCCTGTTTTCTCGCTGTCCAAGCCCAGCGCCGCCGAGCCTCCCCAGCACTGCAGGCAGACACCCCGGGCGAATGCTGAGTTACTACATAGGCGCCCCCCCCCCCATTTCCCCCTCCCCGCTGCAAACTACAACCGCGCCCCCTCACCAAGCCACTTTAATTTCTAGGGCCGCCACTGTAAATGGAAGAAACTCCCCACCCGCCCGCCTGCGCGTCGCCGCGGAGGTGAAGTTGGCCACGGGGGAGTCCCTAGTCTCCTTGCCGCCGCGGTGCTGCGGCGACGCGGCTGTACACACCTAGGCGAGCTCGCACGACGTTACAAATGAGGGTCCAAGTTTTATCCGACGGGCACGCCCGGGCCGTGCGGGGCCCGAATTCCTCAGACTCCGCCTCCACCTCCGCCAAGTTGGGAGTGGTTATCTCCAGCCGCCGTCGGCGTGGTCGTCCCCGTCCTCCATCGCGCCAGCCTTGTTAGCGGCGCGCACCTCTCCGCGTCGTTGGAGGGGATGGACGTCGACGCGGTCCTGGGCCACGGCGTGCACCGCGTCCCCGCCAGGGCCGCCAGAACCGCCAGCCAGCAGCCTCGGCGGAAGATAAACAAATAATATCCCTTCAGCGAACGCAGACGGAAAGGGGTGGGGTTGGGGGGGGGCACTTCCGCGGCAACGGCTGGCTATCTGGCTGTCACATTCAATCGCGAATTTACGCTTTACGCCGCGGTGGTCGGGCCCGTCGGTCTGCAACATGCAAGCCCCTCCACCGGCAGACCGGGCGCGTCGTCAGGCAGCGCGTCTAACAAGACTTTTATGCGACTTTTATATGAACGGCGTGTTCGGTGAGTGTGCGCGCCGTGTTCGTGAGTGTACTGTGTACAGTGTAGAGAGCGGCCTCCCTTGCAGCCACCTGCACACTGGTTCGGAAAGTCGTTTCCGCCGCTCTGTCTCTCTCGCGCCCAAACGGCGCAGCCAATGAGTGGGAGAGAGACGGGGCGACGAAGACGACTCTCGGATTGAGACTGCTGCACTGCTTTGATTCGCAGGCCATCCGCGTGCCGCCGCGGGGCCGCGGGGCCGCCACGCCCACAGCAGCTTCATTCGGAGCAGTGGTCTCGTCTCTCTCACTACCCAGCGCGACGCTCAATGGGTGCGAGAGGGACAGAGCGACCAGAGCGTCGTTCGGAATGAGTCTGCAGCTGGGACCGCTCGGCTGGCCTGAGAGGCTGTCTCCCTGCGGGGGGCGGAGCGGCACATGCAGCGGCAAGCGGCAGCCGCGGTCGGTTTGGCACCTCAGTGCCTCCGCCTCACACTGTGGCAAAAAGCTACGGAAAATTCTGTAAACAGCTTGTGGTAATTCTCCGTAGGCCCCTTATCAATATTCTCCGTAGGCTCTTACAGTGTTTTCTGTAGGAGCGCACAGTATTCTCCGTAGGACCGCACAGTGATCTCCGTAGGACTGTACAGTCTTCGAGGTCCTACGGAGAAGACTGTGCGGATTTACAGAGAATACTGTGCGGCCCTACGGAGAATACTGTAAGAGCCTACGGAGAATATTGATAAGAGGGCTACGGAGAATCCTGGCAAAAAAATTAACAGGATTTTCCGTACCTTTTTGCCACAGTGCAGCAGCCCCGTTTCGAACAGTGCTCTCGCCACCCCGTCCCGACTCTCCCACACCCCGAGTGCACAGCTGCAGCTCGTAGCTCGTGACGGCTACCCGCTGGTCTTTCAAGTCGCTAGTCTCGGACCGCGGCCGGTCATCGCGGACCCTGCCCACCCCTCCCCATTCCGTTTCACTCGCACTCCGCGGCCACGACGGGCATGAGCACGGCGGTGGAGGCGCGAAGGCAGAGCATATTGGTCCAGAAGGACCAGAGCTTCCCAAAGCCTTATCCCCTCGTAAAAAGTGGAGGGGGGGGGACACACGCTCGATCAGCGCGACAGTCGCCAAGTAGTACGGGACAAATAAAGTGCGCACCATCCCTCACGGCGAGGAGAGGGGCGAGGGAGAGAGGAACACAGGGATGAGGGAATAGCGGGGAGCTAGTGGCCGCCATTTTGCACAAAACGTCGGGCGGCGTGCGTTTTCGCCTTTTTCGCATTTTGGGCGTCGGGTTTGTAAGACACGTGCATGGTGCATGAGGGCGCCTGTCTCGTCGTCTCCGCCTCGCTGTCTCCGTCTCACTCCGGGCAGGCAACCGAGGCGTCCCGAAAAAAAGCGACACGACACGTTGACGCTGCACACGCTGCACGGCGAGGTGCAGAGGCAAGAGGAGCGCTTTTTTGTTCGCGAGGGGGAGCGGAGCGGCGTGGCGTGGCGGGCTTCAGACTGCAGAGCAGCGCAGACGCCGCGGCGCGGGGAGCTGCACTCTTGCATTTCCCTGCCGGCGGCGGGGCACACGTGGAGTGGAGTGGTGTTCGAGGCCCCGCCGTGCCGCCCTCGCCGCCGACGTCGCGACGGGGATGCCGCGTCGCGTCGCTTCGAGTCCTGGCCATCCAATCACAGTCATGCAGTCCGCCATCCATCTCCAGGAGGGCGAGGCGGCCGCGGCGGCGCTCCGATTTATCGCCGGAAGACGATTCCTGCGGCGCCTCGCCTCGCCTTTTGGCAGCCAAGGTCCTTGGCGAGGCCCTCGGCGAGGCCCTCCGGGAGGAGGAGGAGGTCGTGCCGCGCCGTGCCGCGTCGCCTCGGAGCATGTCGCGGCGGAGGACTTGGACAGATCAATCTCTATTGGAAGTGGCACCCCGCCGAGCCCCGCCGACGCCGCTGCGCCGCTATACAGCACAGCGCCACCCGATGCGGGGCCCCAAGCCTCCCGCGCCGACCCGCCGCCAGACTACGGCAGACGCCCCAACCCCCGCCATCCAGGGCACCGTCTGCTGCAGCCGCAAAGCCCGGCAAAGCCACACCGAAAGGGGAAAAAAGCGGGATTCGAACCCACGGCGCAAGCCACAAAACGAACGCGAAATTTAAAAGACGAGGGATTTGGACACGAGTACCACCAGAATGTAGGAAACAGTTAGCAATCGACCTCGCTACCAAGCAAGCCACTGGGCTGACTGCTGGCGGCCGGTGCGCGGGCGGAGCGCAGAGCAGCACCAAAGTGTGCCCTCGCCTCGGCCCTCGCCCGCAGAGTCCCCGAGCACTTGGCGGAGTGCACCGCGCTGACCTAGATGGCGCGGCCCTATCAGCGGCGGGTCGGCGGCGGCGGCGCGCGATCCAAACAGGTAAAAAGGGCCGCGCCGCCCTGCGCTGCCCTGCAGGGCAGGTGCTTATCGGAAGGGCCGGTGGGCGCTGAGTGGCCCTCCGGGAGTCCCTGGCGGTCCCTGGCGGTCCCTATGGGCCCTACCGTGTGGGCGGGGCCGCGGGGCCGCGTGGCCGGTCACCCGGTCGGTCACCGCCCGCACGCCGCGGCGTTGCGTTGTTGCGTTGCGATAGCCCGCGACGTCCGGCCCGGCAAGCCAGGCAGCGCGGCGCACACCGCGACCGCCACGCCCTCCTCCTCCTGCAGTGGCGGCGCTGCAGCGTGCCGCATTGCCGCGGTACCGCCGGCACCGATACGCGCGCCACGCACACACGGGCAAAACACAAACACAATTCCCACCACGTTCCGCCGGCGTGGCGCGCGGCCCGCCGCCGCCCCGCGCGATCTCCAAGGCCGCCGAGGAGGCCAAGGGGCTCGTGAGCGGGGAGGGGAGGGGGTTGTTCGGAGGGCCGAGGCGGGAGGCGCGCGCGGCTCTGGGTGGAAAAGTGGAAAAGAAAGCGAGCGAGTGCCGATTTATGTCACTGTCAAATCCATCCCTTTTCATTCGTGTTTCCGCGGCGACGCTGCCCGCCGTCCTGGCGGCCGCGGCTCCGTCCCGCAGGACTCGGCCTGCGTCGCGTGGACGCCGCCGCGACACGTGGACGCCGCCGCGACGCTGACCGCGGTCCATCGCTCAACGTCCCGGCGAGCAGGGCGGCAGGGCGGCAGGGCGAGGCCAGCAGGGCCGGTGCAGCCTTGAACCCGGCGACCCCATCCCCATCCCGGCGACCGGCCGGCGGGGTGCTCGGGGCGGGGCGAGGCGGGGCGGGGCACAGTGGGCCAGAAGCCGGTGGAGGCGGACAAAACTCTAGACGCGTTTTGAGCTCCAGAGTCGCTAAATGGGACTCGAACCGAACGTGTGACCCCACCAATGGATTGCTCTCCGAACGAGGAATCCATTGGTGGGGTCACACGTTCGGTTCGAGTCCCATTTAGCGACTCTGGAGCTCAAAACGCGTCTAGAGTTTTGGCCGCCTCCACCGGCTTCTGGCCCACTGTGCGGGGGTCACCTCACCTGGCGCGACGAACACGACGCCTCCAAGTTGGCGCCACAATACGCTAGGCCAAGTTGTAGGAGGGGAGGGCGCCGCCGCGGCGGGGCAGGCCAGGCCGAGCGCAGCCAGGGCGGGGCTCCGTAGGCCGCGCCACGAGGGCTCCGGGACTGCGACCCATTTAGCGTCGCATGTTTGCGACTCCAAGTTCAATTTCAATTACTGGCGGGGGCGCCGAGGACGGCACGGCCAGGACACGACGGCCCGACGGCCAAACCACCAACTTTGCGGCACCCGAATCGATCCCGGTAACACCTTCTGGTAACACCCAGTCGCAGGCCCGTCACGCGGTCAGGGCGTCGCTCCGTCGGGCGAACTGGCGCACTGGAGGACGTCAGACAGTCTGACAGTCACGGAGGCAGCTGGGGCCCACGAGATGGACTGCAGCCTGCAGCATCCTTCCAACCTGGCCGGCTGTTCCCTTACTCGAGCACGTCATCGGACTGCTTCGGCGTAGCGTCGCTGGCGCGATGAGCGGAGAGGAGGCCCCGCCAACCGCCGCCGCCGCCGTGCCCGCGAATGCAAATGCCGCCCGCTTCTTCTGTCTCCGTCGCCAAAAAGCAACACGTGTGCCCGCGGGCTGATCCTCCTCGTCGCTCCGCCTCTCTCGCACTCGAGCGGCGTCTGGGTGCGAGAGAGGCAGAGCGAGGAGGCACTGCGTGGCACTGCGTGCCGTGCGTGCGGCGGCCTTGTCGCCGGGACCGCGATAAGCGCTGAGGCACGACGACGGGGGTTGCGGCCAGCGGCGGCCAGCGGCCCGCGGGTTCGCGTACTTAACTGAAAACTAAGTGGGCCGATCCGTGACTTACTCGCCGGCCCTTATGTCTTTGTCACACAATGAAAATAACGGAGATACGGCGGCCCGAAACAAGATTGGCTTAAATTAATGCGTCCGACGGGGGCGGGGCGGCCACACGGCTGTTGTCGCTGCGCGCGCTGCGCTACCGTGGGGCCGTGCAGGGCCGTGGCCGTGGGGTTGTGGCGGCGGGCCGGGCCGGGCGGGCCGGCAGGCCGTTTGATAAGGTTAGGTCGGGTCCAGTGTCCGTAATGGGCCGACAAATTTATGAGAACATGTCCCACAGCTCACGTTTGGGCAACAGGGGGAGGGGGCCGCCCCCCGCCTCCCTTCCGCCCGCACACACATAGCGCGTGTCCAGTACACGCCGTGCCGGCCACCAGGCCGCACACACCGCAAAACCGTGTCGCTTTCGAGAAAAATGCGTGTGGCCGACGGCCGCCAGCGACATGGCAAGGCAGGGCAGGGCAGGGCCGGCAGGGCGACCTCAAGCGAGGACCGGCGGGGCTGGCTGCCATTTGCCACCCCTCCCCCTCTCCCTCCCCGCGAGCGGTCACTCACAAACCAGCCGTCAGAGTGCGTCGCCGTGATTGGAGCTGGTTTCCGGGGCACAAATCGTCGACGCGGACCGCAGACCCCACCAGGACCCCACCCAGGAGGAAAACGGGGACCTCTCCCCCCCCCCTCCCCACCACCACCAAAACCCCACTTGACCTCCCCGGCTTTACCAACCGCGGCGGCGTGGCGGCTCCACAAGCTGCTCCTGGACTTCCCTTTGCGGCTGGCCGGCTGGGCCCTTGGACACACCGGAATGAATCCGAGTCGCTTTTCTCGCTCTGTCTCTCTCACACTCATGGGCTGTCCCCCATGGGTGCGAGAGAGACAGAGCGATGAAAAACGCCTCTCGAAATCAGTCCACAGCCTCCCACCGCCTTTCCATTTGGAATCGTTCCTCTCGGCAGTGCGCGCCACAGTCCGATGCGACGCGATGACCCCGCCGGCTGAACACCATTTCTCCATGCGGCCGGAAAAAAAACACCCAATCCATCTTGCTTCTGTTAACAGCCGGGGACGATAAATCCAGTTTGGGAACGCAGCAACGCAGCAAGGCAGCAACGCGACGGAAGGCCGCGCCGCTATCATTGGCCGTGGTGGGCAGCCCAGCCCGCCCGGCCCGGCCCGGCCATGCCCACCCCCTAGCCGTCCCATTGCTCCATTATCAGATTGTTCAAGCCGATGGGCCAATGTGGAAATCCGAGCAAAATACGTTACAGCCGGCCAGCCAGCCGGCCACTCTGTCAACCGACTGTTTACGGCCAAGGCTGCGTATTTTACATGCCATGTACGTACACATCTAATAAATGCTCAGGGTTTACTGGCAGAGCCAGGATTTGCCGTGGCATGTGTTCATTATTTACTGTATACAATGGAATCACTTTATTTGACAGAGCCGTGCTGGGTTCTGCGCTGCGGGCTGAACGTGTGCTCTGTCTCGCTTGCTCTTGAGCGTCTGGCGGGGCCGGGCGGGGCCCCCGCGGGGGTGCGAGAGAGACAGTAATCAGGCTGCGCGCAACCTAGTAATTCCTACGAGTATCCGCGTTCGTCACCCAACGGCAGCGAAAAAAAATGACTTCGGTGACGCGCGGTGGTGGTACAGTCCCTGCAGTCCGCCGGCCGCACCTCGCCGCCGTCATCGGCGACGCCCCGGCCGGGAGTCGAACCCGCGACCGATTTCCACCTCGGCCGCGCCACCGCGCCAAAGACTGTAATTTGATCGCCGTCAACAAGAAGCACGGCCCGAAGCCCGACCCCTCCATCCATCACGCAGATACACTGCCGCCTCCATTACGCCGGGCGCGGCTTGCGCGGCCTCCTCAACAGATTGTGACATTTGTTTCGCTAATGTACGCGCGCGATCGCAATCTCTAATTTCTTTCGGTTTAGATTGTAATCCCGCGCGGCGCCGGACGGCTGCCCGTTCGTTATTGGTTCCGTTATTGTGTCCGCCAAGGCCGGCCGAGGCAAGCCCGGGTCGCACAGTGGGCCAGAAGACCGGTGCAGGCGGACAAAACTCAAGACGCGTTTTGTGGTCCAGAGTCGCTGAACGGGGCTCGGACCGAGCGTGTGACCCCACCAATGGATTCCTCATTCGAAGAGCAATCCATTGGTGGGGTCACACGTTCGGTTCGACTCCCATTTAGTGGCTCTGGAGCTCAAAACGCGTGGGGCCGCCTCCACCGGTCTTCTGGCCCACTGTGGGCCGGGCCGCTCAGGACGACTCTGCAGCAGCCGCCCCCCTGCGCACTTTCGATTCAGGGTCGCCGAAAAATCATCGCATTTCGAACAAAGGCTAATCCCCCTTCAAAAAACAGAAAATACTGGAATGGCTACAGGTAAAAGAAGGCAAATGGACTTGAGGAGTCTAGAAAAGTGCTCGCTGTAAACACGGCGCAGCCTTGGGAGGAGCACTGGCGCTGCAGTCTTCCATTGGTGAGGAGCGAGGTTCAACTCCCCCCTCGTCAACATATTGCGTTTTTCCCAGCAGATGTGGATCCAAGGACTTGAGCACTCCAAAAATAATAAAAAGTGGGTTCGCGGGGATTCGATCCCGGTCCCTGCCGACGCACGCGTGGTGTGGTGCGGTGTGGCCGCCCGTGGCAGGCGGGGACCCTAGCGGTTACTCAGCAAACAAAATTCCATCTCGACAACACCCCCTTCCTCGACCGCACGCACGCACCGACGCACGCGAGGCGGGGCGGGGCGGGGCGGGGTGGGGCTGACATCCTAAATACTACTGGCGTCCTCGCTGTCCACGCCGCCCGCACCGGCAGAGCACGGCCGCGCCGCGCCGCGGCGGAGCCAGTGTGTTTGGCAATACTCGGAGCAAATATTGGGCGCCCCGCTCCGCCCCGCCCCGCCCCGCCCCGCCCCGCCTTGCAGGGATGGCCAGGTCCGTGGGGGCAGCAGCAGCAGGGCGAGGCGGGTCCGGTAGTAATCGCGCCAAGAGCCATATTTAACAGTGGCGCGGCCCGCGGTGCGGCACGGCGGCGCCGAGGGTGCGAGCGTGCGGACAGGCGGCGGCGCCGAGCCTCGCGCCGAGCCGATGCCGATACAAAACCAAAACCCACTGAAAGAAAAACACGACGGAACCGCCGGCGCGTCGCGGCGCGGTGCGCGGGCGGGAAAGCCGATTTGCTTTCGGCGCGGAAAAGCGCTTTCGTTTAAATTGAAGCGCTTTGGTCCATTCGGCCGTGTTGCGTCGCGCCGCCATGGCGCCGCCGTCCCGAACGCCTCCGACGCCCCGAACCGCGAACCGCGCCCGAACGCCCCGCGAGTTGTCAGAGGCGGCCACTTTGCCTCATCGCGTCGCAGATTAAAAGTGAAACGTCCAATTAGTATGCGGGACAGGCCTGGGTTTACGGTGGAGGAGAGGTTTCGGGACACACTCACACTCTCGCACTCTCTTTCTCTCTCACACACGCGCGCGCGGCGTGGTTTCCCGAAGCCTGGAGAAATAAGGTTTCGACGCTGTCCTCGCTGATGACTGGCCAGCATCGCTGCTCGTCTTTAGCGGCCAATTAGAAACATCAAAGGGTTTCGTTTTTGGCGGCCCGACGGCCCCGAGGCTCGAAGGGACGGGCGGGGCCGCGACGGAAGCCGGGGCCGTGACACGTTATGGCTATGGCACCACAAAATTATTGATCCGCATTTCGCCCCTACACTGCCAAAAAAAAACAGAGAGAGAAGAGAGAGAGAGCGGCATTTCTTTCGGCCTTTATTTGGAAAAGCCCCTTGCCCGTGGCGCTGCGGCCCCGCCGTCCTCGCCCTGCTCGCCCTGCGCGTCGTCGTCGTCGCCGTCTCGGCGCTCCGGGGCGACTCGGGCGGCACTTATTTGTCTGATTTGCCCCGGAATGGCGGAATGGCGCGACGGCGAGATAAAGCCGCGATATAAACCGGCCATATTCACGGCGAAATTCATTATTCCGACGGCCGGGACGGCCGGGAGGGAAGGCCCGCCTGCGAGGGCTGGTGGCGCCATCTGCGCGCCGGACTGCGGAGGCTGCGGAGGTCGCGGCACACTGCCTCGCCGCGACACTGCCGACGGCTGGCGATGGCCATCCCGGCAACGACAAAGGCCAACGGCGGCGGAAGGGCGAAGCGCCTCCAAGGGCCGCGGAGCACAGTGGGCCAGAAGACCGGTGGAGGCGGACAAAACTCCAGACGCGTTTTGAGCTCCAGAGTCGCTAAACAGGCCTCGAACCGAACGTGTGACCCCACCAATGGATTCCTCGTTTGGAGAGCAATCCATTGGTGGGGTCACACGTTCGGTTCGAGTCCCATTAAGCGACTCTGGAGTTCGAGAGTTTTGTCCGCCTCCACCGGTCCTCTGGCCCACTGTGCGGAGGGCCGCGGAGGGCCGCGAGGCGCCCGCATGCCTTATGAACGGCTGCCCTCGCCTCGCCGCGCGCCGCCAGTCAGTATAATACGAAAGCGATTGGGGAAAATAGCCGCCGCCAAACAAAACGATCCCGGCGGGGGGAGGGGGGGAGGGGGACGCGATGCGATGAAGTCATTAGTCGCGCCCGCCCCGCTCGCTCCAGCGCGGCGGCCCAGCCCAGCCCTGCAGCCAAGACGGCGACGCGACAGCGCGACAGAGACAGCGACAGTCCCCATTACGGATGAGTGACGTGGGAATAATTCAGGACTGGCCGTGGCGTGGCGCGCCAGGCCCTGGGCCGCCCTGCTGGGCCGCCCTGGCACGGGGTGGGTCGGCCTGTCGTGCCCTGCCCTGTCCTGTCCTGCCCGGCGCGGCCCTACCGGGGCTAACCAGGGCCTCTCGCGCTGCCGCCTCGCCTTGTTTGCGGGGTCGAGTCGCCGTCGGGCTGGCGGGGCTGGCGGGGCTGGCGGGGCTGGCGGGGCTGGCTGCTGGACGGGAGGAACAGGCCGCTGATAGGCTTACTGCGGTAAACCCGCTCGCCTGCCCGCAGGGTTCCGCAGGGTTTCGCAGGGCTCCGCTCGTCGGCCAGTCAGTGGCGCTTCTCGGGGCACCGAGAGCCTGCGAACCGGGAGGTAGGCCGCCCCGCCAAACTCCAGGGCGCCGCGGGCCGGGCTACCCTGCAGGCGCTAGGCCGGCCCGAACCTAACCGCCACGGCCGCCGTGGACGGACGCGGCCTCGTCAAAGTCCTCGCCAGACGTCCGCCCGGCCCGCGCGAGTTCCGCGGCAGTTCCAGCGGAGGCCTCGCCAGGACGCCAGGATCACTTCGGCGTTTGACGTCAGCCGTCAGCGAGTCGTTGGCGCCGCCGCTGCATCGGCTGGCTGCCGCTGGCTGCCACGACCGCCGCGCCGCCGGGGCCGGGCCGCTGGCACAGCTTGACGACAAACTCGGCGAAGTCAGCCAGTGGGCCAAGGGCGCGAGTAAATTAACATTTTATTCCCCAATAATGCCGCCTTGATGCCTCCGCCGGCGACAAGCCGGGAACCGGCACCGGCGCGGCGCGGGGCGGGGACAAGGTGGAGGAGGCCGCCGCGGCCTGGTCCTGGCAGTCCTGGCGGTCCTGGCACCGACGCGACGTGACACCCAACTTCGGCCGGCTCCACGAGACAGCGAGACAGCTCATTGGGCCCCGACAGTGTGCCGCGCACACGAACGGCGGCGACGGCGGCGACGGCCACCCGGGGCAGGGCAGGGACTGGGGGACAACGGCACCACGCGATAAAGTACTCCCCCGAGGCCGAGGCCGTCGCAGGCCGTGCAGCCCGACCCAAGCCGAAACGTCTCGCAGACAAAATGACCGACTTTATGGCGGTCGTGGTCGTGCGTTCGAATACCGGCCAAGGAAGGAGTTGTTGTTTTGATTTTCTTTTCACAGCAAACCGGCAATAGAAAGAGCTAATCACGACGCACACGTCACACACACACACACACACACACACACACACACACCACACACACACACACACACACACACACGAACACACACACACAGGCGAGAAGTAATCCCAGTCGTTACATTCCAGAGGTACGCGGATCGCCCACCGCGGCGCAAGCGGCGGCGGCGACTTGATATGCAAATGAGGTAGCGCCGGACTCGCTCCCGGCCCTCATAAAGCGATTACAGAAGCTGCACTACGATTGGTGCTGCTGGAGGCTGGAGGCGCTGGAGGCGCTGGAGGCCGAGGAGTGAATGCCCGGCCCGCCGGCCGCGGCCTGCCGCCCTGCCGCAGGCCCGGGACCGGGCGACGTGCCGTGAGGCGGCGCGTCGAACGCCGGGATGGCCGGGATGAACCGCCACGCACTTGGCGGCGACAGCCGTCACGCCGTCACGTCACCGACAGCCCCAGGACAGCCAGGACAGCCTCGCCGACGAACGCCGGCGAACACGACGAACGGGCCCGGGGATTTGCATCGATGACACGAGCTGAGAATTATGACACGCACGCACGCACTAGTCCCTTTCGCACCTGGCTAGACGCCGCTCTCTCTCTCTCTCTCTCTCTCTCTCTCTCTCTCTCTCTCTCTCTCTCTCTCTCTCTCTCTCTCTCTCTCTCGCGCATCTGCACAGACGCAGCACGACGACGCGCCGGAGACGCAGCCGCCATCAACCACGCGCGCGGCCAGTACGGCCAGTACCTCATACGACTGCCAATAACATTTCATTAGCAATTAACACTGCCGTGCCGAGCCGTGCCGTGTCGGGACGCGAGATTACAAAGTGTCGCTTGATGGGCAGGCTGGCGCGCCGCGCCGCGCCACGCCTCCATGCTAATTTTATTAGATGGCTTCATTTATCAAGTTTACGAGCGGGGATAGGTGTTGTTCCGAGTTGCGGCGTTCGGACGGACGGGGCGGGCCGCCACGCCGCCATGCTGCGATGCCTCGAAGAAGAGGAAGACGACGCACAACGTCGACGCCGCGTACCGCTTGGCGCACCGCGTGCAAACTTTCCAAGTTGGCCGCCTAATCTCATTAACAATTCAGAAATTAGAATTTCCTTGTCTTTTTTTCGCTGTTGTTGTTGTAGTTGTTTTTAAACACGTGTTGAAGAAGCATCGCCCTCTTTTCTCCACAGCGACTAGTCCGTGTCCGCCTACGTCCGCATCGACTCTAGAAATGGCCTCACTGACTCTCAAAATGGCTTGACCGACTCCCGAAAGCGTCTCACTCGCTGCTGAGATGATTTAAATCTGTTGGTGAAATCAGAGCATGCTAAATGAAATCAACTTCTTTATTCCCGTTTTTTTGTAATCCTTTTTTGAAACTTTGGACGGCACGTCAAACATTCTGACAAGCGGAAGGTTTGTTCTTTAGAAGGGCCGCGTTAAGCAGGGTGGCTGTTTTGCGACACCTGCAACGACAAAACGGCGGGCCGGCTGAATGGGGCGCCTCGGCCGTGAGGGGCTCGGCGCCGTGGTCCCTCTCCCTCCCCCACTCTCTTGTCGCCTCGCGCTGCACCGCGCTGCACCGCGCCGAGCAGACGAGACGGGGGGTGGGGGGGCGGGCGAGCGGCGGCAAGCGGCGACGGGGCGGCAAGGCGGGGGCGGCAAGGCGGGGGCGCGGCGGCGGGGCAAGGCGGGGGCGGCAAGGCGGGGGCGGCAAGGCGAGCGCAGCACCACGCCGGCTTGCTCTGGAGATCGGACAAGCGCCTGCGGCCAGCGGGGTGCACTGGCCCGCGCCACTCCGCTGCGCGCCGTGGTGGCCTACCTCGCAGCTCGCGGGCGTTCACGGTTCACGGGCCGCGGGGCGGGGCGGGCAGGTGCACGTCGACCGCCACACGGCCGCCACTACACCACTACGCGCTGTCGATGTCGCTTCGAGTCGGACCGGAAACGCCCGAAGATCAAAGCGGCGAGCGGGCCGATCTTCGGCCGCGCACCGTCGCACCGCCAGCCGCGCGATTCAACACAAACGATAACAGCACAACAACAACAACAACAATGACAGCCTCCGAGCACTGCCCAGGCCGAAGGCCAGAGCGCGGCCAACAACAACAGCAACACAAGTTTTAGGGCTGGCGAGGCACGCCGAGAAACGCGGACCAAATTCCGCGCCAAAGTGGCTCTCACGCTCGGCGTGCGTAAACGGCCCAGGGAATCAGTTGGTTGCAGGCAGCACACCCCACCAGGACCACCGGGGCCACCGGGGCCACCGGGGCCACCACGGTCACCAAGGCGCACCCTGAACGAGGACGTGGCGCCACGCTCCGAGCCCCCCGGAAGCTTTGACGTTCCGAGCCAAACTCCACCGCACTGCCGCACTGCAGCGCCACCGCCATCAGCACGCCGAACGGGCCGAGCGGGCTGCACCATCAACAACAACATCGGGGACGTGTCCAATAATATGAATGAACGAGGCGCATCCTATCGCCACGTCGCATCTGCCTCTGGCCGCCTCGCCGCAGTGGTTCGGCCACGCCGGCCACGCCCACCGCCTCGCGGCCGCCGGGCCTGGCGGGCAGACAGGCAGGCAGACAGGCAGGCAGCCAAACGATTAATCCAATTAGAAATCATAATGAAATCATAATGAGGGCGCGACGTGATCCGGGGCCGGCCGTTGCCGTTTGGCGGTCGACGGGGCCCTTCGTACGTCCCCGTCGTCGTCCCCGGCAGCGCCCGGTCCGCGTCATCGCGGCCACGACCGCCGTGAGGCTCTTTACGCGCCGCCAGGCCGCCAGGCCGCCAGCGGACATGCAAACGAGAGAGATGAGGATGGAAAGCGGCCAGCCCACTGGGAGGCGGGGGCAGGGGGCGGGCAGGGGGCGGTCCAGACACATTATCGAATTAGGCCTCTCTAATTTTTGGCTAAGAGACACAAAGTGGCGGTGCGTCCATTAACGCGAGCTGTATGTAGCCGGCCGGCAGCGCGCGCCGCTGGACCCGGCCGGACGCCAGCGTGCCGATGGCCGCCTCGGGCCCGAGGCCGCCGTCGAGCCGCCCCCCGAGGCCACGCCGCTGCATGCTGCACGCTGTCTGCTGAGGGGTCCACGCGAGCCACGGTCTTGTACGGGGGCTCTGGGCTGGTGCAGTGCTTTGCCTGTAGGCCGGCATGCATGTTAATGAGCCCAGCCCCTTTCCCTTGGCCGCTTCACGCCGCCCTGCAGGGCACGTCCTGCCCTGCAGGGCCGCCTGGCCGCCCCGCCGGGCCGCCACCCCCTGACAGCCACCCTGCCGGGCCCCCGCCTCCGGCCCTCCGGCCTGGCCGAGCGGAAATGCACCGTGATTCGATGCAGCGGCGTCCGGCCCCGTCAGGTGTCATCTGTCATCCCAGTCATCGCCACCGAGGCCGTGCTGGCCGTGCTGGCCGTGTTGGCCGTGTTGGCCGTGCTGCTGCCCGGCGTGCTGCGGCGTCCCTCTGGTGGCGACAACGTCAACGCGTCCGATAAATCTTTGCCGAGCAAAATAACAAAAAGGAGCCAGCAACAGAGAGAGGCGCACGGCGGCACGGCGCCCGATTGCGATTCCTATTATTGGCATTCCGCTAGCGACACGATCCCAATCTGAATCTGAATCCGTTCCTAACGACGCGACGTGCGGCGCGCCGTCAGTGGCAGCTGCCCGCCCCGTCATCCCGTCGCCCGCGCGATAGCGCGCAAAAAAATTAATTGGGGCGAGCCGGGATCGAACCGCGGCCCGCATCGCCGCCACCCATCACAACCGTCACAACGGATCAAGTTTGCCGCCAAACGGAACAAAAGGAGGAGGGCGATTGGCCCCCACGGCACGGCCCGCACACTGTTGGCTGCATCGCCGCATCTCTGGAACGAGTGCACCGGGCCTGGGATACCGGGGACCGGGCTTCGGGATTTAGGACTCCAGCCAGCCACCTCGGCGATGGCAGTGCGGACCCCGATCCATGTCCCTCATTCGAGAAAGCAATTTCCCGGACGTCACCACGTGATTGCCTGCTTTGTGACGAGGACGGCCGGCGCACCTGTCGGGGTGCTGGCCGGCCGGGCCGGGATGCTGGGTGCTGGGCCTCGCCGGCCCCTGCACTGCCCAGCCCAACGGGGAAAAACAGCGCGCCAGCGGAAGGTCCTCAGGGAGGCGGGATCGTCCCGAGTCGGGTCTCGACCTCCTGATGATGACGGCCGGTGTTACAAGAGCCGCTCCGTCCCTCTCGCACTCAGAGGGCGCCCCGGCGAGTGCGAGAGGGACAGGGCGACGAAACGACCCTCCACTTGGGCAGTGCTTGGCAGGCGCCGCGGACACTGCCAAACTGTGAGAGGTGGGATGGGGTGAGACTCCCGCCGCGTGCCCGTCAAACGCACAGCCCCCCCCCCTCCTTTTCCCCTCGCTGGCATGTCACGGGCAGCACACAGCAGCGCGGCGGCTTATTAGCGTATCGTGTTTACAAAAGGATTATATCATTCGGAATGGAAAAGAGTGGCGACACTGGGCGACACCCCCGCCGGGCCGGGCGGGCCGGGCGGGCCGTGCCGACAGGCGTGCCAACGGGCATTGTACGGCTTTGTCGCCGGCATATTGGCAGTAATGAAGGGCGGGGGAGGGGTGGTGGGGGCACAATGCCAACGCGGCCCTCCGCTGCCCTGCCGGCCCGCGACAACAAGTGGCGCGCGAGGAGAAGCCCACGGCTCCATTTGCCGCTCGAGAGTCTCGACCGGTCTCGACCAATTTGACAATTCCTTTTCTTCCGGCGCTTTGTCCGGCCCGGCCCGGCCGTGGCGAGCCGCGCCGTGCGAACGCAAAGGCGGCGAACACACGGCCGCCGCCGCCGCCGCGGACACTCACCGTGGAGCCTGACCCGGCCGCCTCGCCTAGCCCGGCCGCTAGCCTGGCCTAGAGTCCTATAGTGGGAGAGAAGAGTGAACCAACTGAATTTTTCATACTCTGATCGCCAGCCACCCTCGAAATGCTCTTTAGAATTAGGACTATAGGACTATAGGACCACTATAGGACTCTAGCCTGGCCTGGCCGCCTAGCCGCGGCACCGCGCGGCGTCGCTGTGCAAGCCGTGCAGTTCCGGATGCGGTTCCCGCCGGAAATGAGCTCCCTCCTCCACGGCGGTCGAACTGGCGCGAAAATGGGTGTGAGCGCGCACATACACACACTCGCACGGGCACGCGGACAACAAGGTTGGCAACCCTACACCTGAATGGTGGCCGTTTCTGCACGTGCATCTGCTGTCGCAGAAGGCAGTAGACTGATGCCGAGTGCTGGGCGGTCTCTCTCTTGCACGCCTCGACAGTTTGGGAAAACAGTGGCCGGCGGGTCGGGCCTGGTGGAGCCTGGTGGAGCGCGCTGGCTGGTGGTGGTGGAGGAGAGTTCCAGCAGTGCGATATTATTGATACCCTGGGGACACATTGGCATCCGGGCGACCGGACTCTAAACTTCTCCGTTACATCGCTGCAACTTTCCGCGACGCCAGCGACAATTGGCCGTGGAGACTACTTTGGAAGAAAATAAAGAGGCGAGACCAAGGGATGGCGGAGGCGCGCGGGACGCCGCGGGACGCGTCCCGCCACCGCCGCTTCTGCAGACCGAGAGTCGTTTACGTCGCTCTGTCTGTCCCTCTCACAATCACGAGGCGTCCCGCATAGGAGCGAGAGAGACCGAGCGACGGAAACGACTCTCGGAGTACGTGTGCTGCTAGCTCCGGCTGCTGTCCCTTCGCGCTAATCCCACACGTTGTCAAAAAGTGAATTGCGCGACAAGCGGCCCCGCACGTTGTTTGCGGCTCGGCTCGGCGCGGAGCGGCACGGCGTGCCTGGTAATGAAAAAAGTTGTCGGCAGGCACGGCAAGCAGGCGCGGATCCGGGACTCCTTGGACACCAAGGTAGGCAAACAGCACTACTTCGGCCCTGCTAGAAGGAAAAGGCGCAACACTACCCAGCAAGGTACTGGGAAGGGAACGCACTGACGGCAGGCAGGGCAGAGGGCAAGGTGGTGTGTTGCTGCAGAAAACGCAGTGAACGCTGCAGACTGATTCCGAGAGTCGTTATCGTCGCTCTGTCTCTTTCGCACCTGAACGGGAGACCCTATGGCTGCGCGATGAAAACGAGTCTCGGAATCAGTCAGCAGCGCGCCGACACGAAAACAAAACGGGGAGGCGTCGCCTCTTCCTCTTACCGGTGTGGGGCCTGTCGGGCCGGCTCTAGCGCTAGCGCCGCCACGGAGATGCGGGGCAGCGGGGCAGCGGTCACGCACGCACGCACACAGACGCAGCACCGGCCAGATTTATCTCTCGATGGGCATCACTAGGTGGAGCGACGCACCGCGGTTCCTTTTCTAGTTTGAGGCACTCAGAGATAATCGAAACTCGCACTGGCCCTGTCCGTTCGATCGCGCTCTAAGTTGGTCTTCTCGTGTCTCGTCGCAACGCGGTGGCAGGATAGCCGACCGCAGCGACGCCGGGACGCCGCACAACACTAGCACAGCTTGGACTGCTCGAGGGTGGAGGCGACCGCGATGATTTGAAACGGGAATCCCCGGCTGGGATAGGCCGGGCACCGCGCTCGGTCTTCGCTCGGCCCGGAACGCCACCAGGACGAGGCTCTTCGCAGCCACCCCGGTGCACCGGGGCCGAGGGCTGTCGGACTGTCCACGGGGAGTCCCGGGTACTCGAGGCGAGTCGCTCCTCGACGTGTCACTGTGTCACTGCGTCACTGCGTCGCTCGGCACTGCCGGGTGGACGGGGCGTGTGTCACTTGACGTCACATGGCGGCCGTGTCTCGTGTCCGCCGCCGGCTCCCAGGCACTTTGTCGTGTCGTCTGCGCCGCGTGCTGCGCGTGCTGCGCCGTGCCTCGCGGCGTGTTTGCAGCGGTGCGGGGCGCGGGGCGGCGGGCTTGACTGAGCGAAGCGGTGCGGTGCGACTGGGGCTCCACTCCACATGGCCGCGCCGCCGCGCCGGTCTCAGGACCCCCGCCTGCCCCGCCCCGACCCCGCCCCCTCCACCGGCGCTACGCCATGGCCCAGCACGCCTATCCCGCGGCGCGGTGCGGGCGGCGCGGCCCCTCCCCCTTCGCAGTGCTTGTTGCTTCCCGCGCTTCCAGTGGTGCATCGCCGCGGCATCGTCACGGCATCGCCAAGGGTGGCGGGCGGCCCGTCGCTGTCTCTCCACTGTCCCATGAGTGCCCCGGTGTCCCATGAGACGAAACGAAGAGCCAATGCAGGACTCTCTGAAATGGCTCGGCTCGGCTAGCGGCCAGCGCTGCGGTTCTCCACCCAACCCTTGTTGTCGTTGTGGCTAGGGTGGCGTGTGGTCGCACCGCAATATCCCTCCACATTTAAGAGGAGCAAAAACACTCGTTCCATATGTCTTGCGACCCAAAAATCAGTGTCTCATAAAAATTTTAATGTTTTCAACCCTGGCACAAACCAATACTTTGAAAAAATATATCATTGTTATGTTTTTAAATTATTTTGAGTGAGGGAAGGAGATGAATATAGAGGGGGAGGGGGTGAAAATTTTGCAGCCGTTTCTTTTTACAGGCCAGAAAATGTTGGAAACCGCTGGTCTGGAACTGCGCCCCGGCGCTGCATTCGGTGGTGGCAGGGGGAAAACATCCGAGGAGTTTGAGTTTGAGAATCTACAATTGTGAGGGCTGTAGTACATCGACGTATAGCACGTCACCCCATCAGTTTCGTCGTTTGAGTTTGATATAGCTACCCTCATGTCCTTCGAGAGCACCGCGTGCCCATGATCTGTTGGCGCTGTGGTCTAGCCTCTAATGGTAATGGTAGCGCCTGCCAGGTAGGCCACCGGCCCGACCCGCAATACACAGGTGTTAAGACGGCGGTCTACCAAGCCCCTGCGAGAATAGCAGGCCACCGTCTCCACACAGGTCTGTTGCGGGCCGGCCCGGTGGCCTACCTCACAGGCGTTAAAGGTTCCATAATACGAGAGGCCGCTAAAACTTAAGAGTGAAGGTGGCCTGCTCAGATTACACTGAGTTGAGATGTGCGATTCGCTGTGAGCAGAGCACCTGGTCTGCGAAAGGAGTCGGTTTGAAGGGTAAGATTGTGTGTAGTTTGAAGAGGAAATGAATAAATTGTTAAAATATAATACTGCTGTTTATTTAAGGACTTGATATTTTAATTGACACATGGAGTAAACCAATGATTATCCTGTAGTAAGATTGATTGAGTTTACTAGATTCAGTGTCACAGCATGATGGTCACAGGGGATACAAAAACAAAGAGAGGAGATAAATTGGTCCCAGCAATGGTTAGTTCATATTGTTTCCTCACGATCTCCAAATTGATAACAATATTGACATAGACAATCCAGGATGTACATAGTAACATACAACCTCTTAAAAAATTTGATTTCAAAAAGCTGAACAAGACAGCAGTATTGGAAAATACAAAATCAAAACATAGTGGAATATGAAAATTAGACCTAGCCTGTCCTCATTTCTCATCCCAAATAAGTGACCAAAGAGTTTTTAACATTAGAAAAACATTTAATAATAGAAAAACACTTTATATTAATCATTTATAAAAGCAAAACAAAATAACCAATCAGTATGAGATTGATGCATAAAATGGGCAGCAGATCTCTATCAAGAATGCCAACAATGCTGGTAGGAGTGCACAGACTCTGACACACGTGGTATGACAACATAACAAACCAATGATGACTAGACAATAGAAATGCATCATGCATAACAAACATAAAAGAGAAACTTTACAGAAACAATATTTAGTGATCTCTTGCATTATTGAGGCAAAGGCAAAGAGTTGGCTGAGAGGAGTGCACTGCACATCCAATGAGGGAAACAACTCCAAAGAAAAACTGACAAAATACACTAAATATTTAGACATTTTCAGTCTTATGGCAAATAATATTTTCCTCACAAATACTACCATGTTATCTCAAGAAACTATCACTTAAGTTGTCACCTCCACACTTCTTGCAAAGTTTGATCTCCTAATTCTTCTGCTGGAAGTACTTTCAATGACCGCAAAGTTTCCAAGTAAAATGTTAGTTCTGCTGTGACCACTCTGAAATAGTGCAATGCAGTATTTTAAAACATGTTATCTCAAACGAGTCACGTTCATAAAAATCAAAATCAAAATACACACCCATGTTGGGGGCCTCCATTATTGACAACACCAATCCTGGCAAGATGATCCCACACACGGTCTTTGAAGTTGCGATGCATTCCACGATACAAGCGCTGAACTTGCTCCTGAGGCATGATGTTTGCAACCGCTTTGTGCAGCTTTGTTAAATGCCTGGTCAAAGAAAAACAACAAAAATAAGAAAAGTGTGCAAATTGACTTGAAGTAAAAAATACAAACATGCAAAGGGGTCCTAGAAAACATACCTCGATATATTCCTGAAAGGTTGGCTGGGTACAGGGGGCTTTACTTCCCATCGATCCAGTTGGACACTAAGTAATGAAGACACAATTGTAAGAATCTTAGATTCTATTTCTTGAACATGGCTGGCTACATCTCTTTCTACTGTGTCTAGCTGAACAAGAGGATTGCTAGGGCTAGCGCGCACCAGAGGATTTCCCACTGCACTCCCACCATTAGTTGAAAGTAATCCTGCAAGAAAAATTATATCATTGTAGGTAAACTATACTGATTCATCAAAAAAGTTCATGGAATGTTAAAGCATCAAGTGCAGCATAACCAAGTTTACACTTACCCATAAAGTGAACGCGGACATGTGGAGTGAGCCATAAAAGTAATTGCAGTGCTCGAGATGCCAATGCAAGATTGGTTGTCGTAATTGTATCTAAACCTGCACTTTGAATTGCCCCTGCTCCAAGAACTAATTGACAACAGCGAGAGTTAAAATGCATCAACAGCTCTGCGACTGAGCGAGCAAGAGCAGAAGCGCAAACTGGAAGAGCAGACGCACAACTGCAATAATCGGCTGTCATTTTGACCATTAGCAACACAGTTCTGAGAAAAAAACAGAAAGTTCATAAATATAAATATATAAATGGCCAACCAAAATTCATGTGAGATGCAGTTTTGGTAACTTACCCTACAACAGCAAACGACTCATTTCCAACTTGAAGTAAATCAGAGCTTGGCTGCTCAGAGTCACCTTCATCAGCTTTGCTTTCAGGGCGAGATGTCCCAAATATTCCTAAATAAAATTGAATTCAATTAGGTGTACATCAAAGAAACTTCAAACAAATTGGTCTGATAATATTAGAGAACACTCACCTGTAGAATGTATACGACCAACAAGAGCCTGAAATTCAGCAGGGACATCTGCCTGGCGCCATCGTTCACTATCAAGAATGAGACTTAACTTATTTCGTCTCTCTTGGTTAAATCTAACTACAAATTTGCTTGCCTGAAAAGGGAGGTAGGTGTTCATAAAAAAGGGCCTAATATATTACGGTAATACCAAAAGACTTAATATATTAATATAGGACAACTAGGTTCTGGTTCTAAACCACTAACCTGCATTTTGAAAGCAGAACGCAGGGCAGTGCTCTGCCTACCCGATATTTGGTGGCAACGTTCACAAAAATTCTCCACTAGCCTGTTTAGAGTACAGACTTGTGAAGGAGAAGCTCTCTCTACCAACCACCCAGCTGTTGGGTTGGAGCTATTGGCACTGCTGCTTGCATTTCCATTGACAGTACTAGTATTGTGCGATACAGCTGATGTAGATGATGAGTCCCTAAATTTTATCAAGAATTTTAATAGACAAGGTCCAACAAACAACATGACTTGCTGATTAAACTATAACTAACCGGGATGATGCAGACTGTGTGCTAGAGGGCTGAGCACAGAGTAACTGAGCACATCTTTCATGAACTGAATCACAAACAGCTCCCAGCATTTCTTCAAGTTTGCCACAAACACGTTCATGTTCTTCAGGTGACAAAAAAATATCTGGAGGCTCACACCTAAAATAAAAAAATAGGAAAAAGTACTTAAAATGATAAAATGATTTTTAAACATAAATCCATTACGGTAATTCAAACAGACACTTACACAGAAACTTGACCACTAGACGCCTCTCCTGATTTTTGGGATGTGACTCCAGCACTAACATCTGCTGCATCTCTCATAACATCATAGACAGCCTAGAAAAATGAGATTGATTTAGATTCAAACGTAAAATCAAAGTCAAGATGTGATGAAGAGCATTTCAAAAACGAAAAAAGGTCTGTTGAGAGCACATTACCTTAACATGGAGTACCAAATTCATCAATGTATCTGTGGCTCGCTGAATAAGATTAAACCATTCTGAGACAGAAAGAGCTTGCATCTGATCTCCCAGGGACAAGTCCGCATCATTTGAAATCCCATCACTTGCTGCAACCACTTCAATGACCAGCTGAAATACACAAGAAAACATTAGCAATTCTGTAATTTGATTGAATCAGAGATAGAAGGAGGAAGGAGGTTCACCTGTTTTACAACAGCACGAATAGTTGTGAATGCTTCCGACTTGTATGTATCAATGAAGTTGAAGTGCTTCTGCCTCAGAAGCCCAAGTATGATTGACACCAATTTGTCCTAGAATAAATTTTTTGATGAGCATTTGAATCATACATTGTTGTAAATGAACCAAGTTTCTACAAGAAAAAGTACTTACTCCTTCAAGAACACCCTGCTCACCATCCAAGGGACGGTTCAAGTCAGCTGTAGCATAACGTTCAAATTCAGCACTAAGCATCTTGTCAATCAAACGACCCATCTCATTTAATTGGGAGCCCAAATGTCTGTTTCAAATTAAATCATTTACATTAATTTGATAAAAAGTTCAGGTCAAAACAACAAAGCTCTTATCAAATTTGTTTCATACCGAAAGCTCAAAATACCCGGCAGCTCCTGCTTCAACATCTCTTGAGAAGTTTGAATAAGATCAAGAGCAGCAACATAGTCAGGAGTTGATAGCAATAACTGAATCATGGGCTGAGTCTCTCTCACACTTGCCATAAGCTTAAGCTGCAAAATGGTTAATGAAAATATAGTTATGAGTCAAATAGCAGAAGTTCACACACTCAGACTAAATTAATAATAATAATATACCTTTTGATAGACCCGTACATAATTGGACCGAGCTCTCTTGAGTTTGAGAATTTTCAAAGAATCTTGAACAAGTGTTTCATCTAATACTTTTACACTGCCTCTGTAATATAACAGAAAAAATGAAATGATGAAGAGTTATCACACCACAATTTCTTGTAACATTACCAAATTTCTTATGAAAAGCTCACCGCAATGATTTAACCACAGAAATGGTTTCTGTCATTTGTTCCATGAGGGCATCATGTGACCTCATAGCCAAGAAGAAGGCATCAGATTTATGTGCTACCTGATGGGCTATTTGTACTTCAACCATATCCAAGTAATGACTTAACTGCATAATAAGAAGAAATGAGAGTATAGTAAAATTTTGACCTAAAGGAAACCTCTCAGGTTTCATGAGATGGAAAATTTACCTGCTCTTGTAGTAATTTTCCAGATGACACACTAGATACTGATGCAGAGGCATTGTCTGCAGATGCATGGTACACTGCATTAAAAGTCTCAGGGTCACTAAGGCTAAAATTGGATTGCAAAAAAATTTTGGGAATAGCATCAACCTCAATTTTCAATTTATCTGCAAGGTAAAAAAGATAGAAACAATATAAAATTGAATTAGTGGCAAATTGAAAATATTTTCAAACCATAAAATAAATTTTGACAAAAATTACCTGTTGAGCGGAGGGGAGGAACCCTTAAATTAGGAAATGAGTGAAGCAGCTGGAAGTTCTCAGGTTGAGGAGCACTTACTTTCATACGTTCATGTTTTTTGTATCTCTGCATCATTGAATGAAAAATGTTTCAGTATAAAGTCAATATTACCACTTAAACAAAAGTTTAAAAAAAGCTATCACAACCCTACCTTTCCAATTTTTCGAAGATATGATTCAAAATGCGCTGCTGTTATTTCCGGTAAATAAGGTGAAGGTTGAATGTCAGTCCTTTCAACAAAACTATCACCCCACAGTTTAGTGAAAAAATCTTTCTGCAAGAGATAAATAATTTGGAACATGAATACATACAACTACTATCAATTGTATTTATCCTTAGCATCACTGTAATTTCTACAAACCTGCTTGCCCCTGTTTGGGTCATTTAGAACAGCTGGTAAGTTTTGAGAGCCAGAGTATACAGTCCATTTACTTCCTTCAGTCGCTAAAAGCGGTGCATCACTGTAACTGACTCTTCGACTTAAGTTCCCCGACATCTTATGCACTTCCAGCTGACTGATCTGATTACTTCCATTAGTAACTAGAGCAGGTAAGCCAGTGACTCCAACATGATGTCGCAGCACATGATCTTCGTAGTCGACATCACTCACTCCATCAACAGGAAGAGATGAACATACACCATTGTGTCCATATCGACACACATAGGAACCTCCCTCTCTCGTACAGTGCTTTTCTCGTAAATGTCTGCAATTAAGACAAATAAATAGAACGGATCTTAAGAAGAAATAAATGAGTAATTTAATACTAAATTTTATGCATTTATACCGAGTTAAGTCCTGGAGGACTTTGAATTTCACATTTGAACAATATTTGCAAAAACTCCAGTCCCCTCTGGGTTCAGAAGAATGAGACAAGGTTGCCATCACATAAACGGCATATTCACGACTTCAACACCAGCGTGTCATCGATCAACATCTCAAAATGTTCGTTGACACATCAGCAAAATAGCAAATAATGTCTCTTATGAAGAAATTTCAGCAACAGCAGATGTTAACCCAACTAAGACATAACTCCTTAATATTGGTGTCGAAGCAAGTTAAAACGACCTGGTATGACTAACATTATTTAAGAATTCCAAAATCCAGCTAGACCAAATTTTTCTCTGATTCTGCTGAAGTGCATTAATTTGTGGAAAACTTTAAACCGTGACACAACACAGCAACACAACACGGCGACCGCAGCGCCATCTGCGCCGACAAGTCGTCTGCTCTCGAGATCTCGCTCGCTTCCATCCGCGACGGTGGCGCTACCTGTGCTGCTTTCTGCTACTTGTTTTTGTTTGTTTGTTTGTTTGGGCGCTGGAATGTTTTGCAGGATTTGATCGTGGAAGTCCTCGGACTGCACACATCATTACAATGATGAGTTCCCCAAGAAACTTGGAATACGAGCAGCTATGGCTTAATGCTCACACTGACACCCGTGCAGCAGTTTATACGTTCAGCTCTTGTATAACGTTGGCAGATTTAAATGCTGATGGTGATTTTAAGCTAGTAGTTGCAGATCTTGGTACTGGTTCAACGAATGTCAAACTAAAGGTATATCAGGATATATATACCAGGCTCTTTGAGAGTGTATTGCTCTTTGAAACAAATTTTTTATTAAACTGTAAATTTTTTTTAAATTAAAAATTATTAAACTATTTTCAGGTTTATAAAGGAACTTCCTTACATTCTGAGACAGCCCTACTGGATGTACCCACTGGCGTAACATCATTTTACATGGATTTAAATGAGCCTAGAATGCCAGGTAGTCAAGTTTTCCTAAAACTGAAACATTTGGAGACTCCCCAGTTTTTGAATTGACCACTTTCAATGTATATTTACAGCCATTGCTGTAGCATCAGGGTCCAACATTTACATTTATAAAAATATGCGTCCCTATTTTAAATTTTCCCTGCCTTCAATGGATATCAACCCTCTGGAGAAAGATTTGTGGATGCAGGTAGATATTTGTATGGTCTTTTGACACTTCAAGTTCAGAAATTTGACGTAATGTTCTCCTTATTCTTCCAGGTACGAGATGAACAAATTGAACATGGAGTCTTCATTGAGTTACTGAACAATCTACGCGCTGAAATTGGGTTTTCCCAGATGAGTACACAGTCTCAACATCTGCTAACCTTAGACTCCTCAAATACATCGTCATTTGTCCAACAAAACTGCAAATTTCCTGTAAAACGACAGGTCAGTCTTATCTTCATTAACATCAAATGAAATATGTTTTTCAATCGTTAGAAAAATAATGAATAAAAATTATTTACAGACTGTAGTTACATGCATGACAACATTAAAAAAGGCCCTAGCTGAGGAGACTGCAGTGTCGTGTTTGGTTGTTGGTACAGAAAGTTCTGAGATATTGGTTTTAGATCCAGAAGCATTTACTATCCTAGAAAAGGTATGTTATTTTAAAATTTTAATAACCAGGATATACAGGTGACTTTTCCCCTAATGTAACTCTTGAAACTTCTTTTATTCAGATAAAACTTTCAGACGAAGATAGTACAACACTGGCTGTGCCAGCTGTACTTTCTGCATGTGGTCTGCATGCTGTGGAGTTTCGCATAGTGGCAGCTTGCAGAGATGGCAGTTTGAGGCTTGCTCGTAGAGGATGGACTGAAACTAAAACCTTGGTTCAACTTCCTGCTCAACCTGTTGCCATGACTATTAGTCCAGACAATGCTTCAATAACCATTGCATTGATGAATCAAACACTGCAGTGCTATTCAAAAAAGGTATTTTGTTGCTCCTTTGCTTGCATTGGGTTCGAGATTAAGCCGCTACTTATAAACCTTAATTTATCCACAATTTTGACTATGATTTTAATTAATTTTCCTCATATCTTAGGGCAAGCTGCAATGGATGATCAATTTACCTGCTGCTGCATGTGCATTGTGTCCAGTACCCTTGCCGCACCAGAGTGCAACTCTTGTTGCTGTTTCCTTGAATGGTGGTTTGCTTCAACTTTACAATGGCAGACAGCTGGTCGATGTGATAAAAGCCCCACAGTCTGTGTCAGGGCTAGTTTTTGGTAGATTTGGGCAAGAAGAAAATGCTCTTATAATGTTCACTGTCGGTAAGTGCACCTTTAAGACTTCTTGATAAAAATTATTTGCTTTTCTTAAGAGAATAGTCTGCAGTCTGTTTCTGTGTCTCTTATTTTATTGAAAGTAACAATGTTTTTTTAATGCTATTAGATGGCAGTCTTTTGGTTAAGATTCTGAAAAGGACTGCTCATTTTAACTTGAATGGTGGAGGCAATACTGCCAGTGTTGCACCTGGTGCTGCCCAACAAATAAAACTCCAAATTCCCAAAAAGACCCGACTATTTCTTGACCAGACAATGCGAGAACGAGATAATTGCGTCAGTAAGTAGACACCATTTTGTTGTTGTTTTCCCCTCTCATTTAATATTATTATTAATTTTTACTTAAATCATTGCAGTGATGCACAGGACTTTTCAAAGAGACCTCTTCCAGCTTAGAGTGGATGTGGCCAGAGCCTGTGTGAAAGCATTGCAGTCATGCAACAACCCAGTTTCTCTGGAAGGGGCAGAACCACTCAAACTTTCAGCACAGGTAATTTGGCAAAGTCTTGAAAGTAACCTAGTGATGCCAGCTACCTCTACAGATTGTGACAATTTTCTTATCACAGGTTTTGGGACTGGGGCCATTATTTAAAATGGTAATTTCTCTTCAGAACATATCAGCTTCCTCTATGATCCAAGGATTGGGTATCCTCTTTCATTTTGATGACAAGATGTACTCTATGGATAAACCATTCATCAATGTGAGTAAAATTTAAAAACTTTTGTTGTTTAAATGAATATTTCAGTTAAAGACAAGTCCTTAATTATTTAAAACTGCTTATTACAGGTCCCACTTTTGGTGCCTGGATTAGAGTATCCCTTTGAAACTATGATTCGGAACATATCGGAACTAGCTCTCTCAGATCAAGTCAGAGTCTTAGTTGTAAAAGACGGACAATCACAACCTGTTTTAGCAGCCATAATTAATATGCCTGTTTGTGACCTGTTAGGAATGGTGTGAATCATTAGGAAAAGCCCTGCATATTCACTTCACCACAAAATAATTGTGTTCATTGCATTGTTTTACATCTGCACACTGTGATAATTCTAGTCATTGATTGAATTATGTAACCTTTTTTTTTTTGCTGTAATATTTAAACATAGTACACATATATTTAAAATTTATTAATAAAGAAAGATCCTAATTTAGGTTTGTTTTTCAGACAACACAGAAACACAAAGTTTATGATCATAAAAGGAACAAGTAGAGACCAGGGTTAAGTTATGATCATATTCCAAAGTTGGTTGCAGAGCACCTTCATCACTAGCAAACAACATCTTCACAGATGGCGAGTCAAGATGACACCAGTCAGCACCATAGGCAATACTAGCATGATTATTATAGGAAGCTAAGATTGTTGGTTCACCTGAACTATTAAGGGTGTCCTTGCATTTGACCACATGGAAACCTCCATGCATGCATGCAGCTAAAATCGAATTATGAGAGAAAGGATCCCACTTTACACGCCACACTCCACCTGATAAATTGAGCAAATGAAGAGGATTCTTCATTTTTCGAGTATCCCACATCCGTAGCTGCTCATCATAACTGAAACGTGAAAAGAACAAACCATTATTCTCCAACATGGACATAAAACCAGGAAACTCATGCATGAACATATTTTATTGTCATCTCTGGAACTCTTTACGTATGCACTGACCTTCCAGACACCAATATGTTTTCAAATAACGCATTACTCTGAAGACTTGTGACTCCCGCATTGTGTGAGCGATTTAAAAAGATAGGAGTGTCCAGACCTGTTCTGATGTCCCACCCTTTCAGTACACAATCATCACCACCTGGCCGGAAAATAAAAATAAAACAAAGGTTAGCATGAAAAATCCAGCCTAATGACACAGAGGGCAATTAAACGAAGAAATTCCTACCAGAAAACACCACTGATGGTTCCCAATAATTAAATGCACAAATCCATGCTTCATATTCATGTCCTTGCCACCTTTTCAATAAAGTCAAATCCATATTTTCAGAAATTTTAAACAGATTTGCTCCACCCTGAGAGTCACTAACAGTAATATAAACTTGATTATCCCCAAAGGCATCAACTGAAGATCTACCACAAGACCAATCCAAAGAAAGAGCCAGTGTTTCTTTGATATCATTAGGACCTTTCACCTCAGTTTCAAAGAGTTTTACAAGCTGTTTGTCTTCTTGCAATTCCAGTATTAACAATGCAGCAGTGGCTGTTACAACACCCAGGAGGGTTTTTCCACAGATTTTCTGGAGTGACCACTTCAAGTCAAGAACAGCAGGAAGGTCCAAGACTTGATGCGGCTTCAGAGCAAGTGTATCAGATACTTCAAAAACATAAATTCTGCCAAGGCGATGCGTTGGTGGGGATGAGGGATCATTGCCCTCCCCCTCTTTCTTCTCTATTTGGTAAGTACCACAAACAAATACATTTTGATTTGGAGCTAGTGGACACCACTCAGTTGAATCAGCACTTTGGATTGTATCCCAGTCAAAGACTGTTGTAAATTTTGCTGTAGTCATGTCTGCAAAGAATGGATAAAATCAAATCAGTTAAACTAAATTAAGTTTCAAATTAGGTTTCATTTCTAATTTACTCAATGAACTTCAAGGGAAAAGGATGTTAAATTATGACAGATTGAATAAATCACGGTTTATTACATCACATCACACACAAACAACCTAGATAAAGCAGTCTTCGCATAAGCTTTTACATGAGTAAGAAAATACCTAACCAAAATATTGCTTAGAGGGGACAATCAGTTAACAAAAATATCTCAGCTTTGATAGTGACTCAGCCTCAACAGTATTAAAATCACAATTACCAAAAACTAAATAGGGAAACAACATTTTTTAAAATTTTAAACAAGAGCTACCATTTGGAAAAATTCAAAGCAAAATAAAAACCCAGGTACATTTGAAAGAAATGGGAAATAAAGGTCAGACTCTTTAGTTGCAGTATACAGCTAGGTGCAACCACCCACCAGGAAGTGAACAGGAAGGCTTAAGGGCCACTAATTTAACAGTCACAATGGTTTACAAGTGCAGATACATTAAAACCACATCACTGAAGCACCCATTGGAGTGCACAAATTAGTGAATCCCTACACATTTTAAAAAAAGAGAGAAAGTACCAATAAACTTGGCATATCTTTGAGAGCAAATGAACAACATATCACTTCGGTACACAATGACTTCAAGTACCAAATCCCTGAGTACTTCAAGTACCAAATCCCTGAGTACTTCAAGTACCAAATCCCTGAGTACTTCAAGTACCAAATCCCTGAGTACTTCAAGTACCAAATCCCTGAGTTCACATTAATCACAAAGCTGCCTCTAATATATACAATCAAAAATATAGGTGTAAAATATATATTGGGCTAAAATGAACTATGGTAATGGACAACACTAAATTGACTAAGAATGAAAAGATAACGACAACACAAACATGGTACTTGACACATCAAACCTACATTAGATAAGAATTTCCAGAAGGAGAATGAACATCATATTTGTACTATAGAAGCACAAAATTTAGAGAAAAAAGTTTCATATAAAAGAGCATAAGATGCTTGAAGACCTAACACCAAAATTAAAGTCCTGATACATATATTGATACAGGGTTACTGTCAGGTCACTGTCTAGCACTTCGCTCAGTCTCCATCAGGCACTCTCGTACTAAGATTCGAGCTTGCACAATGCCTCTTTTCAACTTTTCTGCAGAACCCCTGTTGCCTGCGTATGTTGGGCGAATGTCTTTGCCCATTTCTTCTATGACCGCAAGCAACTGTGCATACTTTGAGTGGCCTGGAGGTAACTGTTGAAAGCCATTACCATTGGCTACACGTTGGAGGTTTGGTGACGTTGCAGTCAGGGTGATGTCAGTCAGATGGGCAGGAAGTCCTAACGCAGCAGCACTGATGGGAGAGTCCATTGCCATATGCTGTAATTCATCGTCCATCTTGATATAGATGCTTTGATTTCTGGAAGCAAGAAATGCACATGTAACAAAGCTCAGTGAAAATAAGGCTTATATGGTAAAACTATAAGCTTCACTACAAAAGAATCTCTTTAAAGTTGTGAGCAAATAATGTTGGGGATCCTTTTCTACATGAGCCAAAATATATGTATGAATTGAAAGGCTATAAGAGTTGAAATTAAACTAACAATGAATTTTGGGTAAAAAAAGGCACAAGAAAGCAATTGCAAAAAAAAAGGTTCATCTTTCAGACAACACTTTAAGATTATTTAAGAGTACACACCACAAGTCTAAAAAGATGTATAGTCTCAGAAGTGATGGTTATCCACTGAGAGTATTATCAAGTCAATTACTAGTCAGCAATATCTACTTCAAAGTGCTCTTCTTTGATTGCCTTGTTCTTTCCGCCAACTTTCTGCTTGTAGACATGTGGCAAGGCACTTCCGTTCACCTCTTCATCTGGAACTGCCCTTCGCTTAACAGTCTTTTTTGGTGCAGGGGATGAAGTTTGGCCGTCCTGAGAACTGAAGCCCAGAGGCTGCAACGTACTTTCAATACCAGCACTCGCTTCAATTTGGTGCAGCCGTTTCAAAAGAGAGCGCACTTCCTCCTTCAAAACCAAAGTGTCTTCATGGACTTGAGCTACTTCATCACAAAGGTAAGCATTCTCGAGTACTATGTCTTTGATGACTCTCTTCAGGCCGGATAACTTGCGATGGTAGTCAACGTTGGAGCGGGCTGGCAGCTTGCTTGGACTTTGATGCTTTCTTTTCCCGTTAAATGCACTCATAATTGTTAAACAATATGATGAATGACATTATGTGTACTGGGGGAGTTCCAAATGATCATAACCCCACCACATGATAAATTTAATCAAAAGTACCTTTCTCAAACAGATAAACTTCCTGGTGCAGAATTGAAGTCTCATAAATTTATGAGAACGACTAAACGTAACAAATTACTGAATCCAAATATAACGTTTGGAAATAATCCAGTTTACGACGCACAAAATTTGTGCATTATTTGGCACTGCCTTCTAGACAAGTGGAAAACGTCTTCCTTCCCTTCAACTGAACTGAAAACTTGACAAGACAAACCCGACAAACCCAAAATTAAACTTCATTCTTAACTATTGTGAAACCAAGGCGTTTCGATTGAAGAAAATATTATTTTTTCAGCCATTTTGGCTGTAAATTACAGTTCTGATGCCACATTTATTTATTTTTCTTGCAACAAAGAGTCTTTATTGTATCAGCTGTTGGTTGGTACTGTCCATGAGACTAAATTGAATTTTGGACGCGGGAGCGAGTGGAGAGTGTCTTATTTACTCCTCGTCGTATTTGGTTTATTTTGTCCAAGACTCAATAGCAGCGCGAACTAAAATTCAACCCATCTCACTTCAATCTTTATTTTGTGTGTGTGTGCAAATCTCTCGTCATGACATTTAAAAAATCGTCACATTTAAGGTTGTGATTCTCTTAACCTTAGCTGTCATTTACAATGGCTCTTAAACTCAAAGATATAATATTAGAAGACGTTCGTGCATTAATTAGGAACTTAACTGGTTTTGAGGTAAGAACTTTGCCAAAATTTGAATATTAATAATTTCCGTGTCGTGTTAATTTAAATCCTTGACCTAACGCTCGTGTTGCAGGAAAATGATGATAATTTCAAAGCAAGTGAGCGCTTCATACTGTCAAACCTACTCCATCATCGGTTCTTGTCTGTTGATGCAAACGCCGTTCGTCGATCGATAGAGGGAATGGTTCTGAAATTTCAAGTTCACGGTCTTTCTGATAGAGGGCAGCAACTACACTCCCTCGTGAATCAGTTTCTGCAAAGTTGTCACTTTAAAGGTCACGAAACTGTAAGTCTGTCGACTGATTCATATTACTATCTTGTAAAGTATCATCTTATCCTTATTATTTGTATTTTCTCTGTCAAGGTGGATATTCAGTGGAGTTTGCTGTCCCTTCTTCTTCTCTTGGGTGAAAACCCAACCAATATTCTTCTCAAAGATGAGAGCATCCTTGAATGTTCTGCTATATCAGAAGCTGAAGAAGCATTTGATTGGGGGGCCTATTTAAGAGAAGGTGAAGAGGAATTTCATCAAGATTGGAATGACAGTCCAAGTGATGTAAGAAATACGATTGTCTGCTGGTTTGTTGTATTTATTGCTCCCCCGATCACTATGTAATGAATTGGTTTCTTTGTTCAAAAGGAAGATGAAGTGGATCGAATGATACCAGCGACCGAAGAGTCAAAGCTGCATTGCTTACCATCAACTTCGAAGCATACTTTGCATGGCACACCTGCTTCTGCATTAAGTCATGAATGTAAAGATTCATTGACGGTGAAACCCTCACCCAGTGTTAAGCCACACATTATGTTGAATGGACCAAGTATTTTAAATGCTGAAAGCTGGTTGAAGGCAAATTTACAAAACAGCTGGTGGTCCAAAGCACATGTCAAAGAAAAGCCTGAAAGCAATCACAACTATTCCAACTCTGCATTTCTATAGTACGAAATATTTTTTTAAACAAAGCTCTAAATGCTTATTACTGTCAGTATTTACCTACTGTATCGTTATTTCTTGTCTTTTCATTTTCAGTGATTTTTCTCAAGATAAAAGCATTGAAACCTCAACATTGAGTGAGCACAAAGTAATTCTAGAATGCATGTGGTTGCTGTCAGCTCCTCAAGATACAGCTGTCTTTGTTAGAGTCATAAGTGAAGATGGATTAAGGAGTAACTTCTGTGTCCGTCCTCATGTAACAATACCGAGCCTTACCCAAGATGTTTTTGCCTCTCTGATGAGTTCTATTTGTAGCCATGCAGATATGATTGAGGAGCTGCAAAATTTTTGTTCAGAGGTTCAGAGACAAAAACAAGTTTGTGGCACATACAAAGCATATGGTCATGCCCTTCAAAGTGAACTGCAACATTTTCTTGATGCAATATCAAAGATAGAATCACAAGAACATATTCAAAGTGAGTGTTTGGCTCACCTTTCAATTTTATTTCAAAAGGATTTTGTGTGACTCATTTTTGTTTTCCAGACCGTACTATTACTCTTTTAACTCTTTTGAAAGAGCTTGAACCATGGATGGTCACCATTTCCTCTTTGTACAAAGTACATAAATCAGCTGTACTGGACTGGAAAAAGAATCCAAACTGGCTCTGTGCCACACAGTATGTATTACCTAGTATTACCTCTTAAACATCTATCTCATTTTAGACCATTATTTATATTGCAGGTGTGCACTAACACCTAGTTGAAGATTGTAGTCTCTCTGGAATACCCTGTTGTGCTTACCGCCTTCTGATTTTCTTATTTTGGCTTACAGCTTGCTTTCACATGTTTTAATGTCGCTGCGATTTGCTGAAAATGTCACCATATTCTTTAGGATATTTGTGCAAACATTCCAAGTTTACATTAAGATAATTGATTTGTGGTTAACAAGTGGTCATCTCTACGATACTTATGATGAATTCTTTATATTCAAGTAAGATTGTATGCTATTACAGTATTTCCTGTATTTTTTGAGATTATGTTTTGCATGCCTACCTGTTCTGTTATCTTTCTTCTTAAAGGAGGGACAAGACTTGTTTGAGCTTTCAAACATCGTTTGAAATGCGAGATTGGGAAAAGGAGTTGGCTGCCCTTGGATTGGCTGAACCCCCGCAGGCTTTGAAAGTCCTTGCACATTGTTTGCTGGAGGCAGCCCAACCTCTCCTCGTCCTCTGTGAGCTAAACCGTTTGCCTGAGCTTAGTAAACACACATCCAGAAGAGGTAAAAATTTCTCATTTCATTTGTTTATCCTTAGTTGAAAGGTTTGCCTGAATAACACATTGTTTGATAAATTTATTGTTCTATTGACAATGTAGATAGTTTAGAGCACCAATTCCTGCAGACTTTGCTCCACGATCTGAGCCCCTCTCAGTTACTTAAAACTAATAAGGATGAGAACCTCATGGAATCTACTAGTGCGTGGTGGAATAAATTGGATGACCTTTTGATTTCTACAGTAAGACACAAAAACCTACATCTCATTTGCAGTTTAGTATGCCCTGACATGCTTGTTCATTGTGTGTTGAAATTTTTCCAGGAAGGATTGTCAGAAACAAAACAAGAAACACCACATCCCACCCCATATGAGAACACAGCTGTTGATGTGAAAGCTGTCATGAGTCAGCTTCAGCGTATTCCAGAGCCTGGTTTTATGAAAGATTTTCAAGCTATGTTTAAAAATATACCTGGAATCAAATTGTGTGACTCAAAGCCAGAAAAGTTTGAGGATGACTCCCTCAAGAAGTACAGTTAATCAAAATATGTTTGGTTTTTGCCAATTTAAAAATTATCTAAGTTTTCATTAACGGTTGCCTCTTTTTCAGGTTGTTGCTTATATCTCACTCAATTGTAGAAAACTTACCCCTAGAATTTTGTGTAGAGAGAGCAGTTTTGTGTCTTTCTGCTGATTGGAATAGTATAGCTGGGGCTCTAGTTGCTAACATTTTAGTCCAGGAACATCAGCTCCCATATCATATGAACACTGCTCACAATGTGTTTCTTTTACAAGCTTCTTATAAATTGCAGCCATTTTTATCACAATTATTCAAGCTGGTGCGTTTCCTTTTTGGTCTATTCTTTCGTTTATATTTATCATTGTCAACTAGAGTACTTTAGTACTTGTTTTTTGTTGCAGATATTAAACCGAGAAGTCATCAATTCACATACATTAAGCATCCTTCTTCAGGATTGTATGGATTCAGACCATTTTATACTGTCAACCACATCTGAGGATAAAAATTATTCAGACTTGAACAGTCTAGAAATAATTGATTTGGTGGAGATTAAATACCAAGTAATTAGTTTTGTTGTTGTTGCTGTTTAGTTTTTTTGTAACTACGTATTTTGTTATAATTTCTTTACTTATCAGGTGGACTGGCCATTGTGCGCTATTTTAAAAAGTGAGAGTCAGAAAGCCTACAACTTGATTTTCAAGTTGCTTCTTAAAATGAGATGGGGACTTTGGAATTTAGAAAAGCTTGATGTGGCAGGTGAGTGTTCCAATTAATACAAACAATCAAATAGTTTAAAGTTACAAATGATTTTCTTATTTTATCCTGTTTTCAGACTTTAATGATACTGGCAATTCTCCAGTTTTGAAGCGAATGTATCATCTGAGGTATTGGCTCCTTAATATTATAAGAGGCACCTATAACTTTTTGGCCGGATATGTGTTTAATGGGCTCTGGATGAAGTTTGAGGAGGACTTGAAACATGCCAAAGATATGCACTCAATAATCAAGGGTAATACTGACATTCTGCTTGTACATTTGTTAAATTATGTCATGAATGTAGTCTCAAAGAGACTTTCAATTAATTTTCCTATCCTTTTTGTTTCTTTAGTCCATGAAAGATTTTTGGAAAATGCTCTGTTGAAAGGTATCAATGCCTCCAATCCAGATCCTATCAAGAATTCACTTTTCCAGGTACAGAATACAATATAGCATATTTTCAAAGACATTTTTGCTGCTTTGAAATTGCTGATGGATCTTGATGTTAATACAATGACATTATTTTTATATATTTTCTGTTTTTTTATATGTACATTTCCAGCTTGTAGTTTTAGCTGAAAAACTCCATGCAATGTGGCGATGTGGATTATCCAAGGTATCCATGAGCAAGCTAAAGAACATGGAGACGTGTTATGTTCATTGCCATCGCTTTCTTGCTAGTTCCCTCCATTCTCTGGCTGAAGAAGAATGGTTACAGCACTGTAAGTCTGCTTAATTTTACATGCTTTCTATTCATTTGTTTATGCTTAAGTTCATACTTTTGCTTTCTGGTGTTTCAGTGTCAGCCCTGAGTGACTTGTTTAACTGGAAACTACCCCAAGAAGTACTGTAGTTGGTCACGAGATTTAAATTATTTTACTGTGATAAATATTTATGTGTTTTGTTTACTGAAATTCCTATTCTAGTCTTGTTAGTAACGATGTATACAAGAAAATTATTTTGAAAGGGGTAAGGATCACTAATGTAAAGTTGAAAAAGCATCTGCTATTTTTTTATTAAGAATGTTTGCTGTTGAAAAATGTGTTGCACTCACTGTGCACTTAGGTACAACACAGGAAATTCGGTGCTGCAAATGAAAAATGGCACACATAAACAAAATGGCTAATCAAAGTTGTGCTCGCAAAGCAAATTGTTCTAGCACAGAGAGTAGATACAGCCTTATGAATTACACATGACACTACTGTTTTAATAAAGAATTTTATTGTTGCTCTATATTAAGTGAAGCCTTATCAGATTGGAAACACTTCAATGGTAAACTTGCAAAGAAACCTGAGCTTCACAATTTTAGTTAAGAACAAATTAGACTCTGGGAAACTTCATGTCTCTTTAAAATTTATAGAGCTCCATGGCCTTCAGTCTTAAGAGTTGGCATAATCTCTAAAGAGGGTCAGAGAATTACATCAAAGAAACATGATTGAACTAGGTACTCTAAATATCTCACAACAATGCCATGACAAAAACATCACTACCACATTGTAACCTCAATGTGATGTACATAACAAGCTCAATGTTATAAAAACGTTTACCGTATCTACAAAATACTTAGCAAGCTAGTGAAGTTGCATTTACAGGGTACTTTAAACAAGACTAGTAAAATGGTGACAATTATGACTTGTTATGTGGATGACAAGATTTTCAGGGATTGTTGACCCTGTTTATGAGCTACATGTCTAAATATTGTGTCAATGACACTAAACAAAACCTATTGTACTTTTAATCAGTATTTGAGGTAACTTGATCTACACTTTCAACAAGATGTAAAGCTTCTCAGCTTTACAAAGAAGAACTTGGTATATGTACCAAGTTTCCACAGGCAAATATATTTTTGGGATCTAACTGCCTCTTTGTGGCACTATACAATTGAACACCAAGGGGAGACACCTGACCACAGAACCATTTAGCACGTAGTTTGCCTACACCATGATGATGGGATAGGGAACCTCCAGATGCAAGTATTTCATCCCTTGCCATCTCCTCAAGCCGTTCATAAACTGACAGAGGATCAGATGTTTCTGGTAGAGTGGTCCAATTGAATCCAAAGTAAAAGTAGACACAACTTCCAACATCGTAGGTCTGGGTTACACGACATGAAATGAAGTAGTGCTCTATTCCTAATGCTAGTAAAGAAACAATATGGAATCATTATTGATTTATTTTTGTTAGTAACATCATTATGAATATGTGTATTTCAATACTTACATTTACACTCCTCTCCTATTCTGTGTTTCACATTTTTGCACAGTGTAATTGTCCTGTCCCATGGAACAGATGTTTCAAATGACTCAGCTACAACGTTGAATTCAAGTGCCAAATCCTGAAAAAGATATTTTCAAACTGAAAATTATGTATTCTTGTTTGACTTATCTAAATGATTGTTGGTGGGTAAACTTACTCGAATGTAAGCAATCACAAAAGTCAACATGTAACCACGCTCTCCATTTGTTTCGCCTGCAGGGATGCCATTGAAATTTGCAGCAATAGCATTAATCTTTTTCTCATGATATTCTATATCTTTTTTCTCGCCTGTAAAAGCAAAAGCCAGTTATTAAATTATTTTTTTCAAATCAAATCTTTATTTTATTTTTGTCCATTTTCTTACCTTCAAACACCAGAGTGGCCACACACATTGAGTCAATATTGAAGCCCTTTATTTTAGTAATATACATCCTCTTAAGCCCATCAAATATTAATCCTAGATATCCAGGAGTTGGCCTAAGTGTCTGTCCAAATTTGAACTGTTCATTGTCCATAAGGCGTATGGAGGATGGTTGGAGCCTCTGAAAACATTCAAAAGTGCAACATTAAACCAACAAAGTATTTAAAATTCTTAAAAGTCTATTTGTCAACAATAAAGTTACCTGTCTTGCTATTTCTCGTAAACATTTCACTCCTGACTCAAAGTCTGGAAAAACTATGGACCCATATTTCTTGCAGGGCGGGAGTGGACGGATTTTGATTGTGGCTTCGGTAATGACACCAAGAGTGCCTGCAAAAGACAAATTTACATTACAAAGGAATGAACTGTATGGATGGAGAAGAAAACATTTCAAACTAGCAGTGATTTACCTTCTGATCCTAACACAATATGGTTGAAATCTGGACCACAAGACATTCTGGGCACTTGAGTTCTTTTTTCAAGCACTCCTGTAGGCGTTACAAATCGAACAGATACTAGTAACTCTTCTATATTTCCATAAGTGTTCTTTTTCATCCCAGATGCTCGAGTAGCAACCCAGCCTCCTAAGCTGAAAAATCATAAAATAATAGTTATTAGAGAAAAAATCCTCTAAGTATAGGTTTATAATAAAAGCTAGTTCCAACCTCGAAAACTCATATGAGTCTGGTTCATGGCCTGTAGTGTAGCCCTGCGCTTGTAATGCTCGCTCCAAATCCTGTCCGACTATTCCTGATTCACAGCAAGCCACTAAATTTCCATGATCAATCCACAGGATTCGATTCTAAATGGAAGAATATTAAATTAATCCCCCAAAAGAATTACATAAAAATATTTAAAAATATTGTAAATTCCAAAATTATATGCTCACCATTTGAGATGTGTCCAAAGAAAGAATTGTTCTGTGCTCCTTTGTAGGACAGGACACAGCTCCAGAAACACTCGTGCCACCCCCAAAGGGAATGACCACGACATTGAATTTAGCCGCCAATTCCACAATTTTCACTACATCATCATGACACTCTGCGGAGAGAAGACACAGAATAAAACCAGGAACGCATTGCTCACCCAGCAAGCCATGAGAACAGAGAGAAGGCTTACCGGGCCACGCGACAACGTCGGGAATGCGGTCGAAGGCCCCCTCGCGCAGGACGAACATGTCGTGCAGCGTGTGGCCGTGGGCTCGAACCAGGCGGTCCAGCCCGGACACGGAATGGGCTATGCGGTGCCCCTTTAGCTCCGACAAAAACGCTGAAAACAACAAAACAGAAAGACCATTCAAGACATGAAATCGACGGGGCCCGTTGTTATTCCATCCCGGTGGCCAGAACGACCTTCTCGGCGGGGAGGGGGAGGGGGGGTTGGAGCAAGTGCGCCACGGAACAAGGGTGCGAAATGCAAACACTGTCTCTGCGCCGTTGCGGCCGTTGCGGCGGTCGGCCTCGCGTGTAACACGTGCTAATTGAGATGATACACAACGGACACCGCGACGGCCTCCTCGAAAGCGAGACTTGTTTTCGGGACGTGCGCGGTGACAGCCACCAACAAGACCGACGAGGCCGAATCAAGGGGAGCTAGCGCAAAAGTTACCTGTCTCGACTCGGGGCTTAGGGAAGTCCGCCGGCTTGGGCAGCGGCTGGGCCCTGTTCCGTCGGTTCACGTCGATGCCCAGCTTGTTGATGGCCCACTCTGTGAAGTAGGGCAGCGTCTGGTTGCCGATGGGGTACCTGCAGCAACCAAGGCGTTCAAGAGGCGTAAAGAGGTTCAACGCGACTAAGCCTGCGGGTTGTCTAATACGTTACCTCTTTCCCGTGAAGCAAAGCAAGTCTCCTTTGAGTTCGAACATGGAGTCCTTGTAGCCCCAGCCATTCCATTTCAGCAACTCCAACCTCGTTTAAAAAAAATAAATTACCATAAATAAAGATTGTTACTTTTCTTTAAATACTAAAATTGAATGAACATAATCACAGGAATAAACAAAATCGCGCAGTGCGATGAAACAGAGATTCCTGTCCTGGATTCGACGGAAAACTTTCTCCCTCATTGCAACTTCCCTCCCACGCTGAGCGGGTTGCCTAGCCCGGGGGTCCAGGGAGTGACAGAGCGGAGGGGTGTGACGGGGGGAGGCTGTGACCGCACCTGTCGTGCAGGCCTGGGCAGGCCAGCGCGGGCCGAGGGAGGCGTAGACACACTCGCCCTGCAACGCGACGAGGAGGACGGACTGGCCGGTCTGGGACCCACTGTCCAAGGGGATGGGGTTGTTGGGCGGAGGGCGACATAACCTAACCATGTGCCGGTGGTTGACGGCCGCCTCGCCGCGCGCCGCATTCCCCAAGGGAAGGACGAAGGTCTTGACAGGGCAACCGCCACGGCGACACACTTCTAAAACGAGCCCGTGCCTCACCTGTTCCTCGGGATCACGCTCTGCACGTTCTTGACTATCCTCCTTTGCGCCGACGGTCGATCGATCGTGCCGACGGCGAGCTGCTGGGGCTGGGGTTGGGGTTGCACCGCGGCGGCCGCGGCGTTGCAGGGCGGTGTGGCCGCGGACACGTCTTGACTGCAGGCCATTTTCTCGGCGCCGTCCGACGCCGTGCTCTTCATGACGGCCCCGTTGTCCTGGGCGGCTTCTTCCTGCGGGCCGCCCGAGTCCCTGCGACCCGCGTCTGACATCCTGTCGGGGGCACCGCCCTGGATCGCAGCTAAACGAGACCGAACCGATCTGCTCCGCCGTGCGGCGCTCCGCTCTGGTGTGGCCCGGCGCGGCCTGTGCGCGGCCTGTGCGCCGCCGTGTAGTTGTAGTGGTTACTCCCCCTCCGCGCGCCGCACCGCGCCGTCGCGCTGCCCCGCGACGCGCCGCGCTCCCCTCGCCCTCTCGCCCTTTGCCTTCGCCCTGCCCGCCTTGCTCTGCGCAGCCGCGTCGCGCCGCCCGCCACCCCTCCGCTCCCATTCCCGTTCCCTGCCGCGGCGCGCGGCGCGCACACGCGACGGAGGGGTGTGGGACGGCGCGACGCTGTGCTGCACCGCGTCGGCGCCGCGCTGCCTGCACCCCACGACGCGGTGCAGCGCGACGGACGGGACGGGACGCGGTGCGACACCAGCCTCCATGTGTGCGCGGTGCGGTGCGGTGTGGGGTGCGGGTCCGGCCTCACAGATAAGACTAGCCGCGGCTCATTGGCACGGCGCCAGCCGCCGCCGCGGTCCTTGGTCATTGGTCCTGGCTCGCAGGGTCCGTGTCCTTGCCGCGCCGCGGCCTAGGGATCCTGAAAGCACTTTTGCACGTCGCCGCCGGCCGCCGCGTCCGAGAAAGGCGCCTTTATTCGCCGCCGATTGGCCCTAAACGCGTAAACGGCCGATAGGATCCTGGGTCCCGGCCCCCGGCACCACATCCTGGCGGTCTTATCTGGCCGGAAGTGGCCGTAAAGGGTTGAGGCGCCGCGGCCCTGGCGGTGCAGGCGGTGCCGGCGGTGCCGGCGGTGCAGCGGCTGGGAGCCGTCGCCGCGGCGCAGCGGAGCACTCGCCGCCGTCGCCATGGGGTCCCCCGCCGTCTTCACCGTGCCGACCAGTGCGCTGCAGCCGCCTTTCTTGAGCAACCCCTTCGGACCAGCTGGTAAGGTCGGTAGGGCACGCCGGGGTCCGGTCCGGCGCCGGTCTCGACGGTAGATGGACGCCCTGTGCTAATGGGTTCACGCCGACGGCCTCTGCCACGTGCACGGCCGCGACCTGTGAGATCTACGGCCTCTCATTCCCCCGGGCAATGCATTGCCATGGCAGGGCCCCTGTGGTGGACGGTGGTGCTGGCCCAGCTGCCCACCGAGACGACCACGACGGCCAAGCCCCCCGCCGGCCCCTCCGTGGTGGTGCTGCCGTACCCGCTGCCGCCGTACGGTGGTGGCTACCCGCCGGCCCCCGTGCCGCCCTACGGCTCCTGCAACATCAACTGCCCGGCCGTCTGGGAGCCCCTGTGCTCCGTCAACGGCGCGGGGCTCATGTACAACTTTGCCAACCTGTGCGCCCTCAACGCGCAGAACTGCGTGAGCGGGTCTGGTGAGTTCAGCGACAACGCCGCGGTCCACCAATCAACTGAGATCTCATAAAGTGACCCACATTTCTCTTGCAGATTTCCGTTTTCTGTACCCGGGCATATGCAGGCTGAAGCGGTGATCGGAGGGTGAGCGGTGTGAAGCGGAACCATGTCGAAACCACTGAACGCATGTTTTATTGTAAAATATGAAAATTGTTCCCAAGCTGGATGCATGCCAGTTCCAGCCACTGACGTCGTTGAGATCAAAACAGCAAAACCAAAAGGCGGCACGATTTCTCTCTTCTCTCAGGGGCTACGTACAAATATGAAATGCTCTCGCTTCGACATGTACCGCATAGCATAGCGCTACCAGTGTGGACGTCACGCTGACGGTCACGGCCCCTTGTAGTTGCCGGCCTGCATCTGCGGCGGCGACATGTTGCAGTACTCGCAGAAACCCGGCGGCCCCTGCGGCCCGGGCGACCCGCGCGGCCCCTGCTGGCCGCCGCGCCCCGGCTCGCCCCTGTCGCCGGCCCGGCCCGGCACGCCCACGCCCGGCGGCCCCGAAGGCCCTGCAACACGAAAATGAGGCGGCGTTTGAACCTTTGAACCCGCCCCTCGCGGTGCGGTTCCGCGGAGTAAGGCCTATCTCTCTCGCATATGGGACGTCCCATGAGTGCGAGAGAAAGGGGCAGGCGTCCGCTCCCTCGCTTACCTGGCAGTCCTCTGGGTCCTGGAGGCCCCTCCAGCCCCACCCCCTCTGGGCCGCGGTCTCCCTTGTCGCCGCGCTCGCCCTGGCCGCCCTGAGGCCCCGGGGGCCCCACCGCCCCCGGCAGCCCCATGAAGCCGCGCTCGCCCTGCAGCCCGGGCCGGCCTGGCTCCCCTGGAAAGGAAAGAAATGACAGTCCGCCGTCAAAGCCGCCAGCGCGCCAGGTTGCGATAATGTCAGCAAAATTGTTTGAGGATCGATTTTACCGGTGGGTCCGTGCGGGCCAGGTGGTCCGGGTCGGCCGTTGCGCCCTCGTCCTGGAGGCCCCGGGGGGCCGATCAGCGTGGCGGTGAGCTCGGTCAGTTGGTCTGCAACACGAGGAAGAGGAGAGGACACGCCTCCGACAGCTTGTTATCATATCTTATTTGCCGACGCGTGACGCCCGAGTCGCCCCGCCCGCCCCGCCCCTCACTGTCCTGCCCTGCCGGCGCCGCGTCACCGACTCTAACTTCTTGGAGCCACTCCGTTCCGTCCACTTGGAGGCGATCCGCATCCGCGGAAAGCGCGGTCGCGTCGCGACAACGTGCCCAACGTGTACTCGGCTCGCTAACTGTGGCCGCAAAGATCCAAAGTCGTCTGCATCCCACACACTGTGCACACTCACCTCTGAGAACGGCGGCGCAGATTTCCCGCAACTCCGACTCGGCGTAGGTGCGTCCCTGGAACGGTTCAAAGACCACACGCTTGAGAGCCAGCTACTAGAACGATGACGTGTCCGATGAGGTCCCCGCCAAGGGGTTCAGCTTACCGGGGGGCCGCTCAGTCCGGGAGGCCCTGGCTGGCCGCGCTGGCCTGGCGCTCCAGGGATGCCGGGTGGACCCTCCTTGCCTGCAAAGTGGACGAAGTGGAACATGAAACACCAGAGAGGCGAAGTGGGGCGACAGTCCCTGGACCGAGGCAAAGGGCTGGTAGACGCCTCGGTACGCGGACCGCGGTACGGGTGGGCGGCGCGGCGGCATGCTCGCCGGAAGCGACTCATCAGCATCGCGTCGACGTTGGAGCTGGAAACTGCCCCGGCACTGAAGCCGCCAAGCCGCCAAGCCGCTGTGGACGCGTTATGACTCGCAGTAAAATTAAACTGCGGCGATGCGGCGAGGCCACAGAGAGCGTGAAGCAGAGGGCCGGCTCGCGTACTCTGGGGACCCGCCCTCCGCGAAGACGCAGGCGTACGCACCTGGCATGCCGTGCTGCCCCGGCGATCCCTCCGGGCCGCGCTCTCCGCCGTGGCCACGCTCCCCAGGCTGCAAATAGAGGGCCAGAATAAAGCAGCGCTACAGACACCGTTCAGCCAGACGGTCCGGCTGTAGCCGGACACAGTCGGATCTTCAGGCCGGAATCTGCGGCGCGAATCGTGAATGCTGCGACTCACCAGTCCTGGCGGTCCTGGCGCCCCCCTGGGGCCCACCGCGCCGGGGTGGCTGCTCGTCTCGAGGTAGCCGACGGGGCTGTGCACCACTTCCCCCGGTGGCCCCGGCGGTCCTGGTGGCCCCGGCGCTCCGGGCTTGCCCTCCATGCCGGGCAGCCCGTTGGTGCCGGGGACGCCGGGCAGCCCCGCGGAGCCCTGCAACAGAAGGACGAGGTGGAGGCGGATGGCGAGGACGAGGCGACCTTTCATGGCGCTGCACTGCGCTGCACTCACCGTGTTCCCGGGCAGACCTCTGGGCCCGCTCGGCCCCAGCTCACCCTTGTCGCCGGAGTCACCCTTCAGGCCCATCTTGCCCATGAGGCCCTGCAGCCCTGGCTTTCCGGGCAGGCCCTGGAAGCAACCGCAACGGGACATGAGCGGCCTGAGGTTAGGTTAGGTAAGTCCGTCGTTCGGCGGGCTGCCTACTTACCGGCGGTCCCTCGAAGCCGCGCGGACCCTGCTCGCCGACGCGGCCCGGCAGCCCGTCCTGGCCCGGCATGCCGTCCTTGGCGGGGGGGCCTTGCAGCCCCGGCAGCCCCGGGGGGCCCTGACCCCCGAGGGGGCCCGGCTCGCCCTTCTCGCCGCGCGCGCCGTCCAGGCCGGGGAGGCCGCGAGGACCCATCGGGCCCGGCGCGCCCGGTTCACCTGAGCACGAAAGCTTAAGGAAGGGCACCGGCCGCGTCCGTACTCGAACCCGCGCCGCTCTGTCAACGTTGCGCTGGGTCGAGGACGCGGCGACGCGGCGCGTTGCACCACTCACCAATGCCCGCCGCCGACCCGGGCAGCCCCGGCTCCCCCGGCCGTCCCGCGTCGCCCTTGAGTCCCGCCGACCCCGGCAGCCCCGGCACGCCTTGCGGCCCAGGCAGCCCGATGAGCCCCGGCAGACCCTGCGGCCCGTGCGGCCCCATTAACCTGCGACAGTCGAGCACAACAGTGGCGGGGCGTGGCGGAGTCCTCAGGAGCAGCCACTTATCTGCAAGGCTTCCATCAACAAAAATTTTTGGCAGATGATACCTTAACTTTACAACATACATAGAACAGTCAAGGCAAATTGAGATGCCAGCTAGCTCTAACTCTCGAGTCCATGAACCAAGCGCGTAACCGTTTGTTTACAATGAATGGAAAGCCAATGGAAAGCGGTCTACGATGCTGTGGATTTGTTGGTGGAAATGTGGCACAAAATTAATGTCCCATATGACACCCATAAAATTAAAACTGCAATTTGAGTGACTAATCTATTAAAAGCTGAGTCATCATAGGGGCACTACTTGAACTCCCCGACACTGCAAATTGAAGGCCTCCTGCAATTTAAATTAAGTAGGGTCAGGACCAGGTGGTGTCTTACATGCAGTGCCCCAGGGGTACTTGCTGGGCGCCTTCGCGCTACAATGCCTTTGGCGATGCGAGAGGGCATTCACTGTTCTGCAGTTATATTGCTTATTAAGTTATTCAAAAACATTCTTGACATTCACACACATTCGGGACATTTTAAATTATTTTTGTTGCATGGCAACGAGGTCGAATCGGTGCAAACGCGGCAAAGTCAACTTTATTGTTTCACCGCGGCTCAAAAACGAGAAGAAATGGCGGACTTCGAACGCCGGTCCCCAGAATCGAGGGCTGCCGACTCTACGCTCCAGCCGCAGAGAGTCTGCCCCTGATGCGAAGTGTAGCGCCTGCGAGGTAGGCCACCGATCCGTCGCGCAACACAGCCGAGCGGAGACGGTGGCCTACCTTGCCATTACCATTACCATTAAGGGCTAGACCACGGGCCCCTGGACAGTTCCTCAGTTACTCACCCCGGCTCTCCCTTAAAGCCGAGCGGTCCCGCCAGGCCGTCTCTGCCCGGCTCGCCGCGCATGCCGTCCAGACCGGGCATGCCGGCGGGGCCGCGGTCACCTGCGCAAGGAAAAGGCCGGCGTCAACAGCGGCCTCGGCGGGTCTCGAACCCGGGACGGTTGGCGTGCAGCACAACACGCCTAGGCCACGTGCCGCGTGTCTGCGGATGCAGGCGCGAGTATGGCGTGTGTGGCAGACAGTGCCTCGGAGCGCAAAGAGAAAGGATGAAGGATGTGGACACACTCAAATAACGAAGCTGCAGGACGCTCGCAAACAACAGCGTCCCGTCTCTTCGCACCTTCGGGACGCGCCTTGGGTGCGAGAGAGACCGCGGGACGGATCCACCGTTTGGGGCGAGCCTGCAGGCGCTGCACGGCATTCCCTGCCAATATGAGAAACTCGCTGTGACCTTCACCTTTGTCGCCCCTCGCGCCCGGCTCGCCCCTGTCGCCCTGCGACCCCTTAGCGCCCTTGGGCCCGGGCAGTCCTGGGAAGCCAGCCTCTCCCGGCAGTCCAGGCGGTCCTGCGGGACCCGGCACGTGCTCGCCTTCAACCTGGGCGCCAGGGAGCCCCGGCGCGCCCGGTAGACCCTGTGCACAAAACGAGGACGATTTAGTCACTTCCGGGGTTTTCTCTTAAGGGTTGTAAAATTTGGCGTGACGTACCGCTGGCCCCTGGGAGCCAGGCAGGCCCGCGAGGCCGGGCTCCCCGCGCTCGCCCTTCAGCCCGCGTTCGCCGTGGAGGCCGTCCCGGCCGGCAGCGCCAGGAAGGCCCGGCTCTCCGGGGAAGCCGCGCGGACCCACGGCTCCCTCCAGACCGGGCGCTCCCTGCGAGAAACCAAAACTGGAGCAAACTGTTCCTGAATGACATGGGGACCATCTGACGACATTGTCGGCCATTTTACCGTAGGCCCCATCAGTCCGGCGGGGCCCGGTGGCCCGACGACGGGAGGCGCTCTGGTCACGTCCCCTGGAGGCCCTCGCAGCCCCGGCAGCCCCTGCAACACGAAGCTAGTCACCGCCACGCCCTCGACCTCCTCGACCACCTCGGCGACGGCGTGCCGCCAGTTGTCTTACCTGAGGCCCGGGCAGTCCCGGGTAGCCGCTCTCGCCGCGATCGCCCTTCTCCCCCGTTAGGCCAAAGTCACCCTGCAACAAGAGAACGAGAGCGTGTGGTCGATGAGGCGAGGCTGCAGAACATGAACTTGATGGCGCGAGCGCCGCTTGAGGCACTTGGAGGCGCCTGGCGGGTAGGCAGCCCAACCGCCACTCGCGCGTGGCGGCAGGCCGGCCGACGGCGTGGTGCTCTACTGGCGACTGACCCTCTCTCCGCGCTCCCCCTTGATGCCGACGGGCCCCGGGAAGCCGCTGGGCCCTGGCTGGCCTGGTGGGCCCGGCAGCCCGGAGATGCCGCCGATGCCCGGCGGCCCCGGCTCGCCGCGCAGTCCAGGAAGGCCGGGCAGGCCCTGGGGTCCAGGGAAGCCCGCGGGACCAGGCGGACCGACCGGGCCCTAGAACAGCAACCAGCCCTGTTGGAACCAGGAGCACAAGTGCCGAGAAAGTCACAAAATCAGTTACACCGTCGCTGCTCTACCGCTGTGCCGTTGAAGCCTTGCGGTCCCTGGGGGCAGATGGTCTCGCAGGACGCCGGCACCACGATGGACGGCGGAGGCTTCCTGACGGGGAGTTTCTGCAGCAGAAGAAGACCGTGAGCACGCCGACGGACAGCCACTGCCCGGGCCACTCGTCGAACCACTCACCGGGATCTCGTCGCAGGTCTCTCTCTCGGGCCGGTGCGGGTCGCAGCTCATGACCATCCATTGTAGGTCCACCTGCAGGAGCACGGAGGTGTCGGTTCTGTACTTTTGTCGTGTACAAGACAACTTAGGGGGCACAGTGACTCACGGGGACGGTCTGCTGGCTGTCCACGATCTTGGAGATGGAGATGCGCCCGTTGGCGTCCAGGTGTCCTCGCGGCCCCAGCTGCTCGGACGACGCCTCCTCGCAGTCCACGTAGAGCACCGCGTGGTCCCGGAACACGCCGAAGTGGATCTTGTGCCAGTTCCTGTCAAAAACGTTCTAACCAAAAAAGCAGAATTTCCTTTTAGGTTTAAGAGAGATGTTTTTTGAGCGAAACGCCTGCAGCGAAACTCCCGCACTGACCACGGCGTTGGTGAAGGCGATGGTCTGCGGGCGGCCCTGGTAGTCCGCCAGCTGCAGCTCCACGCTCTCGCGCTGCGGGTTGAGCTGCACGGCGAGCTGCGTGGCGCCCGAGGCCCCCGTCACGCGCAGCAGGTGCCAGGACGTCTTGGGCACCTTGCGCGCGCGGAACGAGCACACGAACGAGAACTGCTCCGGCAGCCCCGTGGGGAAGATGTCCCTACCGACAAAGGTTTGTTTTATTCCTGCGCGCCGTGGACGCGAAGTAGGGCATGGCGCGGGCGGCACCTCCCCTGAGGGCGCGCGGCGGCCGTCGGCATCGCCATCGCCTCGCCACCGCCCGATTTTCAGATTGCGTGCCGCGCCCCGCGCCCCGCGAGCTTTGTGGCTTTGGCTAGACTTCAACACAAACACGACGTGGACAGTGACCCATCTGCGGAGGGCGCGATCTAGGTTCCAAGCGGCGCCGCACAGTGGGCCAGAAGACCGGTGGAGGCGGCCAAAACTCTAGACGCGTTTTGAGCTCCAGAGTCGCTAAATGGGACTCGAATCGGACGTGTGACCCCACCAATGAATTCCTCGTTCGGAGAGCAATCCATTGGTGGGGTCACACGTTCGGTTCGAGTTCCACTCAGCGACTCTGGAGCTCAAAACGCGTCCGGGGTTTCGGCCAGACGGGCCAGACGGGCCAGACGTACCGGGTGCGCAGCGTGAGGTTGGCCTCCTTCTCCAGGCGGTAGGCCGTCTGCACGCGGTTGGAGCCCCGCACGCGCGTCACGCCGGGGAACTGCGTGCCCAGCAGGTCCAGCCGGAACTTGCGGATGAAGTCGAAGGCCTGCAGGTCGTCCTCGCCGGGCTTGTAGTCCGAGCAGGGCCCGTTGGCCTCGTCCACCTGGCCGTCGAACGCCGTGTTGGCCGTGATGGAGCCGCGGAGGTCCTCTGCGCTCACAATCAGGGATTGTTTTCATGAGCATGAAGAGGACAGTTTCAGAACGGATCGGGCGCACCAGTCAACAGATTGAACTACTGAAACCGACTGAAACGTCTTGACTGATACACCCGGTGAGGGCAAGCTTTTTATTTCAACTCAATTAAGTGAGTGAATTTCTCCTGGCCGCCTTGCCGCCATGCTGCGCGCTGCGCGCTGCGTTGTGCCTCACCATCCTCGTCGCTGTAGTCGGCCACGTTATTGTCCCACTGGGGGTCCGCGGGGTCCGCGGGGTCCGCCTCGCCGCCGTCGTCCTCCGGTCCGTCAGGGTACGCTCCGCTCTCTGTCGGGGGCACGCAACGCAGTACGCGAGGGCTTTAAATCACCGCCACGGCGACACCGGCAACACTCAGTCCTCCTCCTCCTTTTGCCTTTCCGCGCGGCAAAGTGTCTTTGGCGCGCGGGGTCGAACCCGGGCCCGACCTCGCACTTCGTACTCACGTGCAGCGGCCTGCAGCAGAAGCAGCTGCGACGCCAGGAAGACGGCGAGCAGGAGGTGGGCGGGATGCCGCCATGGCCTGTGCAGCAAGCAGCTGGTTGCAGACAAATCGGACTACCTGCAGTCTCATTCCGAGGAGTGCTCTATCTCTCTCTTACCCACGGCACTTTCCGTAGGGGTGCGAGAGAGACAGAGCGGCGACCCCTGGAAGACTCACCTCGGCGGCCGAAGTCTCATGAGAGCGACGCGGGTCACGTCTAGGTCACGAACTCCTCAACTTGACTCACTGGTTGACCACCACCACTGCCACCGCCACTCCTTAGGCCAGCACCGCGCTCGAACCGTGGCCGGTGAGCATGATTCGTCACGACTCGTCACGTTTCTCCCCTGTCACACTGTTCGTCCCAACGTCGCGACCCGTCACGTTGCCTCTGTCACACTGTTTGTCACAACGCCGCGATCCGTCACACTGTTCGTCACTCCGTCGCGCCCTCGTGCGATCACCCTCGCGACCAGCACGCAGGCACCACTCGGACTGACTCTGTCACGGCCCCGCGTCTCTCGCGCCGCCTCCGCCGCCTCCACGACCACGCCGACGTCGTCGCAGCCCGGGGCACCTCCGCCGCCACGCCGCCCCGCCCCGTCCCGCCCGCCCCGTCGCCCCGTGACGGCGATGTTTAAAATTTGAAAAATAGCCTCCCCGATCGGATGACGGAGTAGTTTTCGGAACAGAGCGATTCACTTTGACGGCGACCATCCACCTCCTGCGGAACACCGTCAGAATTGGAGGCCCCCGCCGGATCGGGCAACAGGGCGACGTGGGGCACGGGGCAGCGTTTCGACAGTGTCGGGGAAGATGGAGGGTGCTTCCATTCTTATTCCGGGGTGATCGGACCATCAGGCCCCCCGATGATTGCGTGTCAGCCGCACTGGCACACTGGCATCGGGGGGATCGCTCAGGCCGCTGAGGAGGACAGGGGGGAGGGGGGGGGGGAGGCGATCCCGGGATTGTTTCTGCAGCTGTCTCCATGAAACTCTGAAAACATTTGCAACTCGATTTTTTGAAATGTGTGACAAAGTACAAGTGGTGTGCGAGCTCAGCGTCTGACACGTGTAGGGATTAGTCGGCCGGCCGGGCGGTGAAGGGACTGAAGGGTGGTGGCCCATCGGCGTGTTGGGGGGACACGGTGGACGTGTGTGTGTGTGTGTGTGTCTGTGTGTGTGTGTCTGTGTCTGTGTCCCCGCGCGTGGGTGGCAGTCACCGGGGTCGGGTCAGGTCGCGGCGTCGTCTTCGCCGGCGCCTGTGAGAGAGCAGGAAATATACAGCAAATCAACACGTGCTAAGCGATGCGTGTCGCTAATTTTAGTCACGGCCCAATAGCCGCGTGCTCACGCGCGCGCGTGTGTGTATGTGTGTGAGAGAGCGCGTTTGTGTCAGTGTGTGTGTGTGTGAGTGTGCATGCGCGCTCGTGTGCGTGTTCGTGCGTGTCGTGTTTCGCCTTTCGCACGGTGAGTATGTAGTGGGTGCGTAACTTGGGATATTCGATCGTAACGATGACAAAGAAAACCGTGTACCTCGACTCACTAGCATGCCAGTGTCCGTCGAGTATTCTTTGAACCGCCCACGTCTTCCACTACCCGACTTTGGCCTCTCTGAGTGCGGCAACGTCGTCCTCGCGACCCAGCAGGCCATCAGGGTCCTGGGGGTCCTGCGCGTCGTCGCGCCGCCTGCCAGCTTGGCAGCCCATCGCACTCCGACGCCGCGCCGTGCTGGGGCTGGGCGGGCGTGTGGTGCGTGTGGTGCAGGCTCTGTCAGCACGGGGTATCGCCGGCCTTGCTTCGCGACAGCGGTTGCTGCTTGCCCTGCTTGCTGCAGTGCAGCGGCAGCCTTATCGGCCACCGCGTGAGACACAAGGCGGCGGCCCGGCGGCGGCCTGTGTGGACGCGGACTTCCCTCCGTCTGGAGCACTCGCAGTGTGCCTTTCTGAAGCCTAGTCGTGGTGCAAGCGCAGCCTCGGGGTTGGGCAGAGGGTAGGGTGGTGGGTCTGTGGGGTGGGCAGGGCGGCAAGGCGCCGCGACGCCCGCGCCAGCGCCACCTAGCGACGGCGCTGGCAACGACGCCGCTGCGCTACGCCACGCCACATGCGTCCATGTTGGTTGCCAAGGACAGCCGGTCGGTCGCGACGGACGCCGCTTCGAGCCGAGCCCAGCCTGGCCGAGCCGAAGCGAGCGCGGAGCCGAGCCGGGGCCGCGAAGCGAGCGCGAAGCGAGCGCGAAGTGCCCCGAAGCGGGGCCGACCGCGAGCCGAACGCGGGGGCCCTGGGCTCACGTACGCCACCACGCTACGCTGACAGCGCCGCGCCGCGCCAGGCCGAGCCGAGGCAGACTCACCCGCGATTCGTCCGCGAACGTCTCTCGGAGCGTTGCGAACCGCCAATTTGCCGTCAAGGAAGGTCGTCCGCGGGCCGCGACTCCGTGACCACCTCGACGTCGTGAACGCGTCCGCAGGTAAACCGGACCCGCTGCTTCACGACCAGCAGGTGCCCGCCGTCCGCCGCACGTCCAGGCGAAAGTGAATAGAAGAGTGATCGCGCGGAAAGTGAATCTGACGCGGAAAAAGGAGATCTGTGTGACGGTGCGGGGGAGTGAATCTCAGTGACAGTGTGGGAGAGCGAACCTCAGTGACAGTGCGGGAAGTGAATGTGAGTGACAGTGCCGGAGGGTGAATCTGGGAGACAGTGCGAGAGAGTGACGGTGGGTGGCGTGACCCGGCGGAGGGTGGGGGCGTGGGCAGTGGGGGAGGTTCTGAGGAAGTGGTCTGTGACGACACCTGGCGACCGGCCAGCACCTTTTCGCCCTAGTGCGTCAGGTGCTCGTCACGCCCAGACTTGCCGCGACAGAGGACCATTCACTGGCGCGCTCTTCTTTGTTCCTGGAGCGAACGCGTCTCCAGAGCAATCGTCCTGGAACGCCAAGCGGGAGCAACATCAGTGGCGGCACGCTTGAGGCAGGCTGGAGGCCCCTGGAGTCTGTGCAGCCTGCCCCTGGAGCCTGGCCGCAGCGAACAGCTGATGCAGTCACAACACCGTGCGTGCGGCCTGCCTGTCCTGTCACGCCGCCTGTCAGACGGCTCGCGGCGCGATGCCCGCCGCACCGCCGCGCTCGCCGCGCATGCGTCGACCCCCCCCCCTCCCCTTCTGCCTCCACCGGCCAACAAGTTCGCCTGCCGGCCCGTGGTGCAGCCATGTGCGCCGTGTTGCCGAGCACCAGTGCTTTTTCTATTTGCTGTTTACGACTTCGTCCCTGTCTCTCTCGCACCAAAGCAGAGGGACAGGAAACGACCCTCGGAATGAGTCTGGTGGTAGAGTGTGCGTTTGAGCCGTTTCCCAAATTCCCCTCCCGACTTGCTTGCTTGGTGGACATCGCGGTGCACTCGCCCCAGGTGCCCCAGGTGGCCCAGGTGGCCCCGGCCCTCGTGGCGCGGTGGCGGCGGGCCGTAAGCGGCGCGTGCAAGTCGTTGCAAGTCATGTCAGCCGGCCGCAGAAACAAAGGGAAACGCACAACAGAGGCTTCGTCCTCGCCGAGCGTGGCGCGAATTTATTCAAACAGGCCTCGCTTGGCGCCACTCGGTGCCTTATCTTCTTGGCTGCGGCATCTGGAGGGGCGGGCCGGGCCTATCGTGCGTGGGCCGCGCGCCGCGCGTACGCCGGCTAGGGTCACGTCGCGCGCGCGAGAGAGACAGAGAAAGCGTCGCGCTGCCGAAAGTCGCGTGCGAGGAAGACAGAGAAAGGGTGCCGGGTGCGCGTCCCGTCACGTGTGACAGTCCTCGTGACCTTGCCGATGACGCGAGGGCGAGCGTGGGAAACGGCGGGAATTGACCGGCGCAACCCGCATCGGAGACTGAGTCCGTTTCGTCGCTCTGTCTCACTCCCTCGCATTTTGACGGGACGCCCCATGAGTGCGAGAGAGACAGTGTGAATCAGTCTTCCGGGCGTTGGGGTGGTCCTGCGCCACCTCGCAGCTGGCCGTACAGTGCGCGGGTTCTTTGTGGCGGCCTTCGTGGCGGCCGCCACGCCGCCACCGCGACGCGCTTCTCTTTGTGCTCGGGCACGGCGACGATGACGCACCGCCCCGAGCCAGGCCGCAGTCAGCCGCAGTCCCCGCCTGCAGACTGATGCCGAACGCGGCTCGGGCTGTCTCTCTCGCATCGCACTGTAGCCTGCGGTGGGGCCGCAAAATGTCGCTATTATTCCGCAGTGTCAGTACACTGGAGGGTAGGGGAGCTGCCTGTATGTGTGTGTCTGCGAGTGTGCGTGGCGGCTGCAGCCCGCGATCCGCTTATCGGCATGGCTGAAGGGGCCTACGGGCCTCGGAGCACGTACGCGTGCTCCTAGCGGGCTGCCTAGATTTGACCATTGTGACGGGGGCGGGGGCACAGTACACCTGGCCGGCCTAGCCGCGCCTAGTCCTAGCCTGCTAGGCGTTTGCCCGGCAACAGCGTGACAGCGTCGCGCTGACCGATAAAAGGATGGGCTTGCTGCAATCGCAGAGCGGCGTGCACCAGGGCGTGCATCGTGCCCCCTCTCCTGGCCGCCAACCCCGCTAGGGGCTTGTCTGTGACGGTCGTCTCGTGTGTTCCAGGTTCCTCCAGGATGGGCTGGGCCCCGGGCGCGCTGCTGACGGCGCTCGCAGCGCTCGTCGCCGTCCGCGCCCAGATCACCGAGCCCGGCATCTGTCCGTTCAGCACCCCGGTGTCGGACTGGAACGAGGAGCAGGTGAGTGTCGCCCTGTCGCCCAGCCGCCGCTCTGTCTGGCCGGCCAGAAGGCCTGTTTGTGACTGTCTTGCGCTGCTTGCAGTTCGTGTCGGAGCCGTGGTACGAGATCAAGGCCTTCGCGGTGCCCGGGGTGCACGACGCAGCCTTCTCCCCCGGCTGCACGCGCTGGCACTTCGCCAAGTCCGACGACGGCCTCGGCCTGCACGCCCGGCTGGCGTACCGCGGAAGGTGGGTGCGGGTTCAAGTACCCGAAACTGATCCCCTTTTGCCTATTCTTGCGCAACGTGTGTTATTTTGGAATTGGAACCGCAGGGAGGGGGACGGCATCATCCGTGCGTTCGCCCAGTACACCAACTCGGAGAGGTACCCCCGCTTCAACCTGACGTTCCACGACCTGGCCGGCGCCGCCGCGCCGCGCTCCGTGGACATGAAGCTCATCGCCACGGACTACGACGACTTCGCCCTGCTGTGGGGGTGCAACGAGCCCAACCTGTTTGAACGCAACGGTAAGCTACTCGTCGGCTGCGCCTTCTTTAAGGCCTGCTTCTAGACTTTTTGAGTTTGAACCAAATGTGACTCAACTCCCCGACTCGCAGTGGTGTCCTGGGTGCTGAGCCGGCGGCCGTTCCTCTCCGAGGCCGCGCAGGAGGCGCTGAGGAGCGCGTTCCGCAAGCACGACATCCGGGCCGAGAAGTTCGTGGACACGGACCACGACCAGCAGACCTGCGGCGCGCCCTACATCTCGGCCGCCATGAGCGCGCGGCCCCTGCCGGGCGTGGACGACGGCGTGGACAGCGTGTTCGCCGCGTACCGGCCTGGACAGCAGGCCGCGGGGCTTCACGCCGAGCAGGAGACGTCGCCGTCCTCGGACCAGCCTAGCGACGACGATAGCGCGTCAGGTAAGGCAGCGCGGCATCCCAGTCGCGTGGCCGCGCGCCAAAGCGTGGCGGGGCGGGGGCGGGCCTACAGTGCCGAAAAGTGTCTAGCCGATCCGAACCCGATCGGCATGGCCCGCTATGGCCCGCTTATCGGGCCAGCGGCCAGTGGCCAGTGCCTTGGACCCCGATAGCGGGTGGGAATCTGATGCCGCCAATCTGTAGCTAACCGGCCGGGCCTCGTGCTTACCTGCTTGCCTCTCTCGTTGCAGCGGACGGGGTCGACGCGGTCGACGCGGACGTGTCGTGGAACTACGTGGGCGCGGCGTGGCCGCTGCTCAGCTCGCAGGCGGTGCTGGTGGCGGTGCTGCTGGCGCTGGCCGTCGTGTCGCTCATCGCCAGCCTCCTCACCTTCCGCGCCCTCATGCAGCGCGTGCAGCGGCGCCGCGGCGTCGGCGCCTCCAAGCCCATGCTGCCCATGCACCGCCAGGACGTGATCGTGGCCACGCTGGGCCCCGTCGTCGACTACAGCCGCTTCGGCGGCCTCGGCCAGGGCCTGGTGCAGACCAGGAAGCACGCCGCCGACCAGGGCAGCCAGGGCGACTGGCCTCGGACATGACTCGGCCAGACGGGCCAGTCCCGGCCGCGTCCACGCTCCCGGCCATCCGGAGCTGCCGTCCTACGGTAGGGCTCCAGCTAGCCCCGTAGCCTCCCCCCCTCCCTTTCATCCAGTTTGCTCGTTTGGCCCTTTGCCTGGTCCCCTTTCCACATTCTGTTCAAGCTTCAAGTCACCACCGTAGAAATCTCCTCTGAATTTCTAACTGCGTATTATTGTGTTCAATGAATCAGGTCACGTCACATCCCGTTCCCCTTGTATTTAGCCTGAAATTTGAAAGTTTCTCAGAAAAGTTAAAAAAAAATGTATATTTTTGCCAAAGCTCTCAATTGACAACGACTTGGCCACAGTTACTACTTACTCCTCACTGTGATTATTTTCTTCTTATGAGGCTTGTCTTTCTTGCCAAATATTTGCCCACTAGACACACCACATCAAATCAGTTAGTATTTACGTGATGTGTTCAGTGGGCAACAGTTAGCTAATTGTGTCAAAATCTTGTACCAAATATTTTTTTAAAAACTAACGTATGGTTGGTCTTATTGTAAGGGTATTGATGTTAAAATATATTTTTTTAGTTGTATATTGTTATAATGTTGCCACAAAGTGTGTCAAATAATTTTAGTGTGATAATGAAACAAGACAAAGAAGAGGGTTTCCCACTTTGGGAATCAATTAAAAGCTACAATTGATTTCCATTGACGTGAGGTCATGACTAATATTAGGAACGAATGGGTATCACGCGTGTTTGCTAGTATTACTAGATTGGTTCAATCTAAAAGTATAGAGTGTCGTCTCTTGCAAAGGTTAAATGTATAACGACAATCTGCACAAGCTCTGCTTTTTCCTTTGCCATTATTTAAACACGGCTTTTGTGATCAATACTAGGGAAGTCTCTCTGTGGCCATACTGTGCTAATAGTCATTTTTTTTGGTGTAATGTTAAACTACTGTATTATAAACAAGCATCCAACTTTGTGGTGGGAAAGCTGTCGTGTGATGTTACAACAATACACTCAAAGAAAACATGGCGTTAGGTATTGTGTAAGTGACAGCTCTAGCCGTGGCTGTTGCGATCATTCTGTGATGAATATTGTAAATGTGCCGTGACTAATTTATTATTTTTGTACCGCCATAGCATGTAATAAGTCATCTTTCTTTCCAAAATGCTATGTTTGCCTTGTTTAAATAAATTGAACTCATCTTGAGAAATTGAGAATCATTCCAAGCAAACCTTCTAAACTCCCTAAAAAACATGACCAAACTGCTTCTTGGCCGCTGACGCGGGCGGCAATAATAGCATGGCAATGACACACGCCATAAGAATGAAACCCGGGGGATCGGGCAGTGCCGGCAGTGCCGGGGAAACGACAATGCCTGCCCCCTCTCCCCCTCCCCCTGCCCTCCGCGGGGGGCTTCTCCGCTTCGCCAGGCCGGCTGCAGCTCGGGGGCCGCGCTGACAGGTGGGCCAGAGTCGCATCGCGCCCTTCTCCCTGGTCGACGCCGTGCTCCACGACGCCAGCAACTTCGACTGCAGGAGGTGAAACGCGCCCGTCACTGACAGCTGTACGCGGTGAGGCCGCGCAGCCTCGAGCGCCACCATGGCGGACCCTGACGGAGCACTCGCGGGCCGCGATGCCGCCACCCCCGCGCCACCGTCCACCCCACACGGCGACGTCGGGGCGGAGGACCGGCCGCTCCCGGACGTCACCGCCAAGCCACCCCGCTTCCCAGAAGTGCCCGGGGACGGCGGTGACGTCGGCGACGTCGGCCAGGGCGACGTGACCCCCGCAGGGCCGCGGCGGGACGGGCTGGCCCTGCGGCTGGAGGACTGCTACCCGGCGCGGCGTGAGGACGAAGTGCGCGCGCTGCGGCGCCAGCGGGACCAGCACTACCAGCTGGACCTGCTGCGCCAGATCGAGGAGAAGCGGCGCGAACGGCTGCAGCGCCGCAGGGAGGACATCCGCAACGACCTGCTGCGCCTCGGCAGGCAGGACCGCAACGACGAGTACGTCCGCAAGCTGCACGACGAGCAGCAGCAGCTGCTGCGGCAACAGCTGCACCAGCAGCTGCAGCGGGAGGAGCAGCGGGAGGAGCAGCGCATGCAGCAGGTGGGCGCATCCCCCGCAGATCTGCCCGTGCCCGGCCTGCCGCAGGCCGTGCGCGCCGTCGAGATTGTGTCTCATGGCTGCTGGCAGGTGGCGGAGAGCCGCGGCCGGCAGCGAGAGCACCTCCGCGGCCAGCAAGAGGCGTCAGCGACGGCCAGCCCCGACGCTGGCCAGGACCAGGTGCAGCAGCTGAGTGAACAACTGGAGAAGCAGCACTTGCTCGACGACAAGGTCGTCGACACCCAGGAGGAGCACCAGGATCACTCCCCGGCCGTGGTGGAGCGTCAGCCGAGCAGGCCGCCGTCCACCGCAGGGCCACAGGCGCCTCAGGCTCACGAGGCCGCCGACATCGTGGAGGGGGTAGTGGACAACGTGAAGCTGGACGGGCGGCGGCCGTGGAACCACTATCGCCCCTTGCAAAAGTACGTCACGTCCCGACTGCACCGTAGATTGGCTTCCAAGCAAAAGCCAAACTGGGTACTCGTGCAGGGAGCTAGACCGGCGGCGGCGCGAGCGGGCCGCCGCTGCGTCAGCGAGGGAAGCGATGGCGGCGCGCAACGCGGAGGCCAACGCGCAGGCCCGCATGGAGGTGGAGTACCGCCGCTACTTGGACTGGCGGCTGCGAACGCGGCGGGCGGGCCGGCCGGTAGAGCTTTCGCCCCGCATGGAGGCGGCCAGGCGCTGGGGCGAGGCCCGCAAGGAGGCGTCGCTGCAGCAGCGCGTCGACCGGGACGGCCAGCTGGCCGAGTGGCGGCGCGCCAAGGACCAGCAGCAACGAGGTGTGGCCGGGGCCCGGGGCGCGTGCGACCGCGCGAGGGTGGGGGAGCGCGTGAGTCTGACGACGGCGTCCTGGTGTCCTGGTGCGCAGAGCGGCGGCAAGCTGCCACTGCCGCCCAGAAGGCGGCCCAGGAGGCGGCGGCGGAGAAGCAGCGGCGCGCGCACGACAGCTTCACGAGGTGGCTGGACACGATCCACGAGCGCAAGCTGGCCGACGAGAAGGCCGGCCCGGTGGGCGCCACGGGCGTCACCACGTACGAGGCCTTCCACACGGTGCCGTGGACCAAGGCGGCGCGCGGGGGCCAGCGGCCTGGCCTTGGGCCTGGTGGCCGGCACGGGGCAAGGAAGCAATAAAGGGACACTTGTTTTTGTTTTCGTTTGTTAAATCGTCGTTTATTGGACGAGAATCACATTTTTATCAGCTGCTTAGAGTGTCTGTAATAGGCTAGGGTTACATTACCGACCACCCAGTGAATTTTCTCGTTTCTACAAATTTGTGGCACTTGATTTTATACGAACCTATCGCTACATTTTTCCCTTCGTCTTTTTCTGAATTTGTGATGTACTAAAAGAAACTAATTAAATAACATAAACATAACAAAACTACAATTAGCAATAAATAGGTCCCCCATGGGTACATCGTTCCCTTATTGCTACCTTATCGTAAAACTTACTAAATTACCTGAGAATCATGCCTACAAAACACCAGTTGATCCCGAGAAGGAGCAGAACGCATTTGGAAATTCTGAATACTTTATCACACTCTTGAGTCTTCCGCTTTCTAGATCAGTTGAGCCTCTTCCTCCTCTTGCAGGTTCTGAATGTCGCTCTTGTTCATGAAGTAGTAGCTAGGCTGACGCCCCTTCTGCAGGTGGAAAACAAAAGAAAAGAGAAAAAAAATGAGAGTAAAATATCACCAATGATTGATGGGCACCAAAAACAAAACAACAAAGCGGAAACGGAACGCACCAAGTCTTTGGCAACCCGCTTGGCACCTGCTTTGATGAGGAGCTTGCTGAGGGACTCCACGCCCTCCACGCCCATGGCGTAGTGCAGCGCGGTGCGCTCCAGCTGCGGGTCCAAACAAACATGTCAACGGGAAACCTTCGAAAGCGGCCTTCACAAAGTACTGCGTCGCGGTACGCACGTTGTCGCCGACGGCGAGCGTCTCGGGGAAGTTGTGGGCGAGGAAGGCGACGAGCTGCTCCTGCTGGCAGAGCACGGCGACGTGCAGCGAGCACCGGCCCATGGTGTTCCTGGCCGTGGCCAGCAGGCGCGCCCGTGAGTCCCCCACCTGCAGCAGCTCGGCGACCTCCTGCGTGCCCTGGCCGCCCCCCATGCGCACGGCGCGCAGCACGCGGTCACGCCGCTCCTGGAGGAAGCGGACAAGGCGCGGGTTCGAGTACCACAATCTCCTTTTACTCATTCACAAGGCTTTAAAGGGAGTCGAACCTCGAACGCGGGGATGGACTCCAGGAAGGCGACGGTCTCGTTGTGGCCGCGCTGCGCCGCCACGTCCACGATGCCGACGTCGGGGCCCTCCCTCGCGCCCAGGATGTAGTCGTAGCCCGCCAGCAGCATCTCGGCCAGCCTGTCCGTGGAGCCGCGCGCCGCCAGCGACAGCACCCACCGGTCGATCTCGGCCACGTTCTCCAGCAGCCCGGCCTGGATGGCCACGTCGCGCGCCGTGCGGTACAGCTCGTCGCGCAGCGCGGGGTTCAGGTCCACGTCGTTCATGAGCTGCATCAGGCCGCCGCGTCCGTGCGCGCGCGCCGCCGCGAAGTGCAGCGGGGACTGCCCGAACTCGTCCTGCACGCCAATCAAGCCAAAATAATGCTAGTTATCACTTCATTGTATTTGAACTTGAGTGCTTTGTTTTTCGCTTTTTACCCGGTTCGACACGTTGAACGCGGACTCCGGCGGGACCAGATCGGACCCCTGGGAGTCGGATCTCTGCAGCACAGCTTCGTTCCCGACGGCGGTCATGTCGGGGAGACCCTCGGCGCGCAGCACCGGCCCTTCCTGTCACGGGCAAGAAGAACCAGAGCCATGAGGGAGGACTGTTCCGCGCTGCGGAGCACGCCATCAATAGCAATAGCCTGCTCTACGGGACAATCCATCCAGCCTGCCGGGTGCCCTCCAGGAGCGCCTGCGGCCAGCCGGGTAGGCAGTCCCGCTGCACACTGGTGCTCGACGGGACAGTCCAGCCTGCCGGGCGCCTGCAGGGTAGGCAGTCCCGCTGCACACTGGTGCTCGACGGGACAGTCCAGCCTGCCGGGCGCCTGCAGCTGCAGGGTAGCAGTCCGCTGCCACTGGTGCTCGACGGGCAGTCCGCCTGCCGCTGAGCCTGCAGGTAGCCGCTGCACACTGGTGCTCGACGGGACAGTCCAGCCTGCCGGGCGCCTGCAGCCTGCAGGGTAGGCAGTCCCGCTGCACACTGGTGCTCGACGGGACAGTCCAGCCTGCCGGGCGCCTGCAGGGTAGGCAGTCCCGCTGCACACTGGTGCTCGACGGGACAGTCCAGCCTGCCGGGCGCCTGCAGGGTAGGCAGTCCCGCTGCACACTGGTGCTCGACGGGACAGTCCAGCCTGCCGGGCGCCTGCAGGGTAGGCAGTCCCGCTGCACACTGGTGCTCGACGGGACAGTCCAGCCTGCCGGGCGCCTGCAGGGTAGGCAGTCCCGCTGCACACTGGTGCTCGACGGGACAGTCCAGCCTGCCGGGCGCCCTCCAATGCCACTGCAGGCGACTTCTCCCCACCTGTGCAGCGCCGGGGGCGGCGGCCGGCGCGGCCGGCGCGTTCCCGTCCATGGTCAAGTTGTACAGGAAGTTGGCCAGGTAGCCGACCGGGTCGCGAGGCTTCTTCTCGGCGATCTCGTTGAGCCCCTGCAGGAGCGGTTCGCCCAATGCTGCGGAGACAAGCACGGCGAGACGATTAGGTCGGTGGGTCGAAAGGCTAATGACGCAGAACTGGATTCGTGGCAGTGTATATACAGTCTCGCAAAGGACAGAGAGGACGCTTGTATTGCGGAATAGGGGACATGTCGATACCTCCTAACGAGAAGCGCGTACGGGCACCTATGCCGATTCATAACCGCTTACCGCTGCAGGGTTTCCTATGCTGGTAAGCGGTTATATATTGGCATGGGTCCTGGTAAGCGCTTCTCGTTAGGAGGTATCGATGTGCCGAGAGTGCAGGAAGCGTGTGGATAAAGGGGTGCGAAGCGGACAGACGTTTAAGTTACAAACAAACGAATTAAATCTGTGGCATGGTTCTACCAAATAATCTTATCTAATAGCTGACGTTTTATTCCACGTTGCTTCTCCTGTTCTACGGTACACTAAACGCTCTACCCGAAATACGGTTTTGCCGATAAAGTCTAACTTTTGTCCATGCTACTCACCGGCCGCGAGGTACTTGCCATCCTCGCTACCGAACAAAGTGCCCAGCTTGGGAGCGGCCTTAGTCAACGGGTCTGGAACAGGAGACGTCGTTCTTTTGTGGCGGGCGAATCAAGAGTGCACTTCAAACAACACATTTTGAAAAGAAAACTGCCTGAAGGGGAGAGATAAAGCGCCCTTGAATGAGATAGACCTAGCAATCCGTTGTCCGTCCCTTCTAGAGGACCATCAGGAGGCTCCTCCACGGGCTGGCCGAAGGCGTCCTCCAGGAGCTCTCCCAGGAGCTCTCCCAGAGGGTCTTCCTGAGGCTCTCCCGGAAGAGCTTCGTTCTCCGCGCGCGAGGACGGCGCCGCTTCCCCCTGCATGTCCGCCGGCCGAGCCCCAGTGACTGATATCGAGTTCTGGAGGCGGGCGCCCCGCAGCGCGCCGCGCGGCCGGTGATTGACGCAACGTGGTCGTCATTGGGCCTGGGCCCCGCACTCGGTGAAACGCGGGCGCCGCCTCGGCCTCGGCCACGCTGGCCCGCGGCGAGGAAGCTCCTAAAGGGATCCCGGTCGGGAACGTCGGGACGCCCCGCGGAATTCGCCAACGGGAGAATCCGAAACTCGGTCTGTTAGGTGCTGTGGCTGCTGCATTCCCCTTCCAGGCCCCGGCCTTGGCATGTCTTCGCCGTGGTTGCCCGTTTGCCTTGGAATGAGTAATGCATGTTCGACCTTCCAATGGCCGGCCGGCCTCGTGGGCCCGCCGGGGTGGAGCCGGGGCCGCCCACCGCAGGGCCAGAAGGCACACGGTGGCCACGGCGACATCAAAGTTTCATCCCGGCGACTCAAGTGGCACAGCACCGCCAGCACCGCGCCCTCCGTCAGCACACTGCCGGACAAGGCCGAGCGATTCGTCGAATGACAGCCAATGAGAGCGCGGCCCTGGCGCGGCCTGTCCCTCGACCAAAATGACCGACATGCACGTGTCCGTTGCCGCGGCCTGCATGGCCTCGGCGGCGCCGACGCAGCGCAGCGATTACCAGAGGCCCGTGGCCCGGTACGTACGGTCCAGCAGGCTGGCGATGACGGCCCTCAGCGCGTCCTGCTGCATGGCCACGACGCTGCCGCTCGCTGCTGCTGGACTTCAAGCCGGCCGACGTCGAGCTGGTCGCGCTGCTGGCACGGCGCGAGCGCGCGCGAAAAGGTCCGACGGTGGTGGGCGAATCGCAGCGAATCGAGTGCGGGTCCGGGGCGACGACGGGCTGGCGCGGCGGGCGGGCTTGAATTGACCGCCAGCGCGCCGGGGCTGCGAAGCGCCACGAGGGAGCGCCACTGGCGGGGCGCTGCGCCACGCTACCACACGCTACACCCCAGGCTGGCCGAGCCGGGCCGGGCCACCAACAGGCAGGTGGACAAGCCCGGCCCGGCCCTGCCCGGCGCGGCGCGGGGCAGCGCGAGGTCGATACAACGATTGGCATGCGTGCATCGGTGCGGCGTGGGGCCGCGTGCGGCGCCATTGGGCGCCACGGCGTTGGCTGCGTTGGCGGAGACCTTCCCGCCTTCCCGCCCCGCCGCCGACCGGACTTCCCCCTCGCGCCACTGCAGCCCGACGCCCGACGAGTGCGGAGAGCTGCACGCACTGCAGGAGCCGAACAAGTTCCCCTCCCCCTCATTTTTTCAGTCTCCGGACACCGTGCTGTTTACCGCTCGCTCCCCTACTCGCGACCCTGCCCACCCTGCCCACGCGTCGGGGGTTCGATTTCGTTGCCGACTCGGCCACCGTGCCGCGTGCCGCATCAAACATTGAGTGGCGGCGTGACTCGGCGGGCACCGCGACGCGCGGGGCGGCGCGCCGCCGGCGGGGCTGGACAAGGCCGGGAAATGCTACGCGGCTGGAAGCAAGCTGCAAGAGAGAGACAACAGCGGGGCGGGCACGGCGGCACTGCGGCAGTGTGTCAGTGTGAGTGCTCGCTAATCGATGAGCGCCCTCAGCAGGCCACGCGAGCGCGTGTGTGAGTGTATGTGTGTGGTGCATATAGACTGTTCGCACTGGCCACACTGGAGTAATTAAGCCACTCATGCCCAAGGCAAAGCGCGGGATGCGGTGGTGCAGGCTGCCACTCGGTGCACTCTGCGTGAGAAAAGGCAGCGTGCAGGAGCACGGGATGGGCTGGCAAGGAATGATGCATTCGGTTTGTTTCTTTTTATTCTCCCCCGGAGAGGGCGCGCGTAATTTTTCATCCTTGGGCCTTCCCCTCCACCGGCAGTCCGCCGGCGGCCCGCCGGACCCGGCACCCTGCGGCCCGGCACCCTGCGCATGCAACACAAACACCACGACACGAATGGCACGACACGACACGACACGACACGTGACGACACGAACACGCACTAACCTCGAGGCGTGGCCTCCGTCACGACGATCTGCACGGCGTCCGCTATTGGCAGTCGCGCCACTATTCGCACCCCAGCGTGGCCGGGCACTGCCGGGCTTGGCCGGACACCGCCACTCGCAGGGCCGTCAGTCACTTTGGGGATGGCAGGGATTCTCAGGGAAGAGACTACACTACACTGTTGGCACATCGCGGGGACCGCGGGGACGGCCAGTCTGTTCGTCACGGGCACCACGGTGACGCGGCCTCAGTCTGGTCCTGTCCTGGTCTACGAGGGCCTCCGCTTGAACATGCGACTCAGCACCGCCGTCAGCTTGAACGAGCGGTTCTCGGCGCGGTGCTCCAGCTGGATGATGTTGGCCATGGCGGTGACAAAGTCACGGTACGCCTGGTGCTCGGACACGCTGAGCACCTGCTTGTTGGCGATGAGAAACACTTCGGGGTGCAGCGTGCGGCGCAGGCGCAGCCCCCTGGACTTGCAGAGGCTGGCCAGCTCGTCGGGGTCGCGGCCGAGCATGGCCAGGCGCGCCGTCACCTGGAAGCGCACGCCGCAGCCCACGTCCCACGGCCTGGCCAGCAAGAAGCCCAGCTTGTCGTCGCGCTCGAACTGGCAGCCGGAGCGGCTCAGGGAGACGGCGCAGTTGGCGGCGCGGCGGTACACGTCGCCGAGCTGGCCGCCGCGGCCGTCCAGCGAGGCCGCCATGACGCGCACGTGGTCGTGCACGTTGACCCAGGCCACGAGGCTGGCCAGCGCCGCGTCGCCGCTGAGGAACACGCCGCGGCCCGTGGGCCACGTCTTGCCGTGCAGCCGCCGCAGCCGCTCGTCGTCGCCGTCGCGCTCGCGGGGGATGTACGGCCAGAGGCGCGAGCGGCGCAGGCGCTCCTTGGTGGCGGCCGGGATGTCCGGCAGCGAGAAGTACTCGCTGTTGTTGCTCTGCAGCGCCATGGCGTCCTGCAGCGCCGTCAGCTGGCTCATCCGGCGGCCCGGCGTGGCGGCCGGCTGCTGCCGCGGGGTCAGGCGCGCGTCGATGGACAGGAGCGCGCGGCGCAGCGCGTCCTCCACCTCGGTGAGCTGCGTCTCGGTCATGTCCAGCGGCAGGCGGACGTCCTTGAGGTTGCGGCCGACGTGCACCACGCTGCGCAGGATCACGCGCCCGGTCGGGTCCAGGTCCAGGGCGGGGTGGTCCACGGCGCGGACCTCCAAGTGCGTGAGCGCGGACACGGGCGACGGAGCGGCCGAGGCCGAGGCGCGCTCCCCAGTCGACACCTTGCCGTTGCCTGCCGCGGCCGCCGCCAGTCCGCCGCCGTCGTCCACGGAGTGCGTGGTGCGCATCGCGAGCGGCTCCTCGAAGAACTGCGACGCGGGGTGGTCGCGCAGCGCGGCACGCGTGTCCAGCCCGTTGAGGAACTTGATGACGGGCAGCATGAGCGGCGCAAAGACAGCGTACGACTCGAGGTCTGGAGCCACAAAGCCCGCCTCGTCCATGTACGAGTCGCGGACGCGGCGCGCGTACGGGTTGCCGTCCTTGCGCACGTCGTCGCGGTCCTGCTTGTCCAGGATGGCGGGCCACAGGACGTCCAGCACGCTGTGGTCGCGGCGCGTGAGCGTCCGCTTGCAGATGTCGAACACGTGGCGTGGCATGAAGCGCAGCACGACGGCGGTGTCAGTGTGGCCGCGCTCGGGCGGCGCCTCGGGCACCTCGCGCAGGTCGCGGTACGCCACCACTTGGGGCCGCGGCTGCACCTCGACGACGGTCGCGCCCGCCGTTCCGGAGTCCTCACTGTCCGAGTCCTCGGACTCCATCAGCAGCCGGAAGCAGCGCTCCATCATGGACATGGCGTCCGAGTCGTGCACGTCGCGCCGGCTGGACACCGTGTCGCTGGGCACTGCACCGGCACGCAACGTCAAGCGTGGCAAGCCTGGCCTGGACGGAGATACCCCCCGAGACGAGCCCTGCGCCCTGCCCTGGCTGTACCCCACGCCCACGCACACCCACGCCCTCACAGATTCACCCCTGCTACTGAAGGCAACCGCGGGAAGGGGGAGAACACAGTGCTGAGGGTGGCGGTCTCAGGACGCACACGGTGCAAGGGACCAGGACTCTGCTCCGCGGAAGGTCGCCACGCCACACGTGCCTGCACGTACCTTTGTCGCTGAACGTCTCGTCGGCGATGTTCTCCGGCTCACCAATGTCAGCCAGCAGCTGGCGGTGTGTCAGCGAGGCGGGGTTCTGCAGGTAGAAGTCGGCCGTGCGCCCGCTCTGCAAAGAAGTGGGCCAAGATGAGCGGGGTGCGGGTCGACAGGGTGGGAGGGGACATGCAGGGACCGGGCCGCCACCTTGTCCTTGATGGTGCGGTTGGCGCCCAGGTTGAGCAGCAGGTTGTAGTAGTGTCCGTTGTCGGCCAGGCACGCCGCGTAGTGCAGCGCCGTCCTGCCGCGCTGGTCGCGCGCCACCAGGGTCTCCGGGAAGCGGCCCGCCAGGTAGCGGACCACGGCCGTCTGCCCCAGCAGCACGGCCAGGTGCAGCGGCGTGGCCGCGGACGCGGCGCGCCGGTCTCTCGCCACCGCGAACTTGCGGCGGTCCAGCGCGGCCTGCAGCTGCCGCAGGTTGCCCGTCCGCGCCGCGTCGTGCACGGCCCGGATCTTGCTCTGCGGTTTTCAAGGCCGGGGAATTTAGCACATTCATTTCGAAACTAATTTCTATTTCGTTTGTCTTTTGTTTTGACTTCTTTCGGTACGGACCATATAGGTAGGCACATGGTCCAGGAAGCTCTGCACCTCCGGGTTGCTGGTGTTCTTGCTCAGCAGCCGGTCGCCCTCGCCGCTGAGCACCAGGTCGGCGAGCACGGTCAGATCGCCGCGGGCAATGTGCTCGTCCAGCTCGGCCTCGGACAACTGCCCCGGCTCCCGCAGCTCGCGGTCGTCGTCGTCCTCGCCGACGCCCTCGTCCTCCTCATCCTCGCCGTCGGCCAGCACCGTGCCCAGCGGCCGCGGCGTCGGCGCCCGCGTGCGGAAGGCTCGACCCTGCATCATGATCGGCAAGGCCGAGGCCTAAGTCGTCGGCCCTCGGGCATGGGACGCGCCCTGGGTCCCGGGCCATAAAGAAGGGGTCCGATTCGGTGCGGCCGAGACCCTGCCGCCGCCGAGGCCCTCAATGATGCACGGCCGGGGCAGGTTGGTGCAGGGTCGCCGGCCTCGGTGGCGGCCTTGGCGGCCTTGGCCGGGGCCTTGGCCAGGGCGGCGATGCATGATGCAGCGGACCACCCTGGTCCCAAGGCCCGCCCTACCCGCGCCAAACATGCGTCGGCTAAATATGTAAAGCACGTGTTCGGTCGGGTTGGCCTTGTCCAGGCCTCGCATCGCCAGAAGGGTCAGGGAGGCCTGCCGTGGCGCTCTGGCCGCCCTGACCCTTCCCCCTGGCCTGCGAGCACTTTGCCGTGTTCGGCGTGAGATCTGTCTACGGATGCCGACGCTGCTCGAACCCTCGGTGCGGGGACACGGGGTGGTGCGTGACAGGGCGGGGTGGGGCCCTCGGCCGCGGCGTCGTGACACACACACATAGACACACGACACACGGGCCACACACAACTTTACCTCCGGGTTCTCGTCGGTTTGGGTTTTGGGTTCGGGTGGTTCAGGTGATACAGGTGAGTCTGGTGGTTCTGGTTGTAGGTCTGGGGTGCCGTCGAGAGCCACGGTGGTGGCGGCGCTCTGCCCCGTACCCGTGGTACCCGTGCCGCCCTGCGAACCCACACGCCGAGGACTCGGGTTAAGGAGAGGAGTGGTGAATCAGCGCCCTTACACAGCCGCTAAGAACTCCTTGTTACACTATGTTTTATTTCTACGCGTTTAAGCTTATTTTTATTTTGTAAAAACCGACCGCTTATGTTAATTTAAATGTGTGCTAAAAGATTATTTAATCATTTTTTTTTTATTTTTCTTGTATTATTATTTTGCGGTTTAGAGCAAAAGGATGAAACGAAACGACAGTGTTTATGTTTCTACGTCAACTTTATTTAGTCTACAAAAGACATGCAACGGACAGTGCCACACTAAAAAAAGCAACATTTATCGGATTAAACAGAAGTGCAGTCTCCGTGATTTACAACAGACTTCCTACAAACCGTCAGTTTCTCATGCCAAATTGCAAACAACAGTCTTCGACAAATCAGTCAGATCCTCTACTTTCCTCCCCCTTTCTCGCGAACACACTTGTCAGTACTTTTGAGCGGTTATCCTTAACTCGTCTAGAATAGTAACTATGTTTGAGCGCGCCAAATCCGAAATATCACACAAAGACCCAGTCGACTTCTTCCATTCATCCCATTGTGCGCTAAGGCAGGGACTGTACCAAAACTAAAGGGCCGATTTTGGGCCGCAATCCTGTTTCTCAACTTCATAGGGAGGAGAGACTTGAGCACAGATCTAAAATCGCCTACAATCGGCCGTTGCAGTTTGGGCACGGTCTCTGGGTGAACGTATTTTCAGGCTATAATGTGTAAATACAAAGTGCATGGCTAGCATTTCAAAACCAACGGTCCAGTTGGACCCGGGGTTCCCAATTTACTTTATTTATAGGTGACAAGAAACCAACCTTCTCCAACTGGAACGATGGTGCAACGTACATCCGTTTTAGCACTGTTCTGAACACATAAACATGTAGGAACATTTATCACATGCACGTGAGTTCTATGAAGCACATGCATAATTTATATTTTAATTATTGACGATATTGACCGTAGTCACTCCCCTCCGACCAAGAAGAAAGGTTATTTTGTCTAGAACACTGCTCTAAAATGCATTCCACGTAACATAACATTACACATAACTACTCTAAAACATGAATTCACGGGTGCCATTTAACCAGTCTGTGTTTTCTCTAATGTATCTACACATAGGTGAACACGGTCTTGATGCGGGTGGTTACATACTGTCAAGTCACGGTGGAACCCATAGAGGTGAAGAACATATTGCTGGCGTTAGTTGAATTGGTGCTAAATGATTCCGACGAAGAAGCAAGCAGTTGCCCGGAGATTTCCATTTCAAACAGACCACCAATCAGCCTCCCACTTCCACACAAAAACATTCGTTTCTTCAAACGAGACCAAAACAGAAGACGACGAACAGGTGCTGCAAGCGCACGTTGAACCACAGGACGGAGGCACGAACATTGAAAACCAATCTCAACACACGCAGGACACCACGTTTCCCCATTTTAGGCAAAACAAAATTAACGAAAGGAAGAAATTTTAAATTATGGTAGAAAATTTAGGATAGATTATTGGAAAAGCGAGGGTTTTTTTTACCCCAGTTTCGTGCGTATACATGAGATTCGTAGCTCCCAACGATAGATATCATTTCCAATTTCCGTCTACGATGAATTTGATGTTTCCACCGAAAAAATTAAAAGAGCAATGAAAAAAAGGTTCACGAGAAGCAGACAAAGACACGCAGACATGGACCCCACGCAACGCCACGACACGACAGAGCACAGAGCACGGCGGGCCTGGCAGGCCGTCCTACCCCTGAGTCGTCGCCGTCCTCGCCGCGGCCACCCAAGACCAGCACCTCGGCGAGATGCCGGCGCAGCTTGGCCCAGTGCAGGTTCGCGCTGCCGTCGCGGACGTCGGCAAGGCCGTCGCTCGGGTCGCTTAAGTCACTCGTGCGGTCGGACATGTCCAACACCTCCTTGCGCAGCAGGGACCACATGTAGCGCGCGCGGTCCAGCCGCCAATCGCCGTGGCCGGGGAAGTACACGGCCAGCAGCTGCTCCGCGTCCTCCATGACCTCGGCCACCTCGTCGGCCGCGTCGGTGTCTGCCTCGAGCGGGCAGCCCTGCCGCATCCAGCGCAGCGTGCGCACCACCACCACGTCGGCGAGCCGCCACAGGCAGCGGGCCCGCGCGCGCGCCAGCGACTCGCGCTTGGGCGCCGTCGCGTCCACCTCCCGCCGCGCCGCCGCGCGCTCCACCATGTATATCTGCATGGTGATGGCCTTGACGATGCGCGCCAAGCGCTGGCGGCGGCGGTGCACCCCCGGCGCTAGCAGCGACACCGTCGCGATCTCCTCCGCGGTCTGCAAGCAAGCCTCGTCCGTTTCCAGCGTGTTGCCAGTGTGCCCCCGGCTTGGCCGTGGCTTTGGGCCGCGGCGTCGCGAAGCTTGGTCCGGCGAAGGAGGGAGCCCCCACGGCGGTGGCCCCGGGTGGCCCTCACGAGCCTGAAGACTCCCTTCTCCGCGGCCACTCTGGCCGCCCCTGCCCCAACCCTCACCGTGCTCTGTGTTCCGAGGGCGTTCCAGAAGCAGGTGACCCTCGCCTGGCCCCCGACCTATTCCGAGAATCGGTTTCGTCGCACTCTCTCGCACTCTGGGGCGTCCCATGTGCGAAGGTGCGAGAGAGACAGAGCGACGAAAACGACTTTCGGGATGAGTCTCCTGGGGCGTGCTTTCGGAACGCGCCGGGCTGTGCGTGCTTGCCCATGCTACGCGCTATGCCATGGCTACGCCCATGCGCTGCTACGGGCTACGCCCCATGCCATAGCGTGTTCCCCTCCACCTCGCGGTCCAGTGCCTCGTGCCGACACGACGCGTGGACGCGTGAACAAGACGTGGCGAGGCGGCCTCTACGCGGGCCGAGGCCGTGCAGGCCATCGCTCTCCTGCACTCACCGGCGGGGGGCGCGCGGCGTCCTCGGACACTCTCGGCTCTTCGGGCTCCCTCGTTTGCTCCCCTTCCCCCTCCTGCTGGCCGACCGGCTCGTCCGACGGGGCGTCGGCGGCGGCCTCGGAGCCCCCGTCAGCGCCGTCCTGGGCCTCATCGTCGGCCTGATCGCCGGCACCGTCCGCTGCGTCGCCGTCACCACCACCCGCACCAGTCTCATCACCACCCTCCCCGCCGTCTTCCCCTCCGTCACCGTCCCCATCTTCTTTTTCTCCAGGGACGTCTCCGGACTCCCCGTCGTCGCCCGCGGCCTCTTCAGCTGGGGCGGCGCTGCGTTCGTCCTGAGACACCTCCTCATTGGTTGCCTCTACTTCCGCTTCCGGTTGTTCTTCTGAGGCTTCCCCTTCCGGTTGTTCCTCCGAGGCTTCCCCTTCAGGTTCCCCTTGCGGACTAGCTTGCGGGTCATCCGCTTCAGGTTGTTCCCTTGAGGCTTCTTCTGGGGTATCACCTTCTGGTTGATCTTCTGAAGCTTCTCCTTCCGGTTGTTCCTCAGAAGCTTCTCCTTCCGGTTGTTCCTCAGAGGCTTCTCCTTCAGGTTGTTCCTCAGAAGTTTCCCCTTCCGGTTGTTCCTCAGAAGCTTCTCCTTCCGGTTGTTCCTCAGAAGCTTCCCCTTCCGGTTGTTCCTCAGAAGCTTCTCCTTCAGGTTGTTCCTCAGAAGCTTCCCCCTCCGGTTGCTCGTCTGAGGCTTCGGGTTGCTGCTCTTCCTGCCTAATCTCCACGACGACCTCCTCGGCGTCCTCGTCCCTCTCTTCGCCGCCCTCCTCCGGCTCTGGGTCCTCGCCACCTACCTCGCCGTTGTCCTCCACCTCAACCCCGCCTTCGCCATCGCCACCGCCTACCTCGCTAACTTCGGCATCGCCAGCGGCTTCGGCGGGGGCGTCCGCGTCCTCAGAAACAGATTCAGCAGCCGCGGCGGCCTCTGCCGCTCCATCCCCGTCGTCAGCGGCCTCGGCAGATGCGGTCTCTACGGCCTCGGCAGATGCAGTCTCTGCGGCCTCGGCAGCTGCAGTCTCGGCGGCCTCGACGGCAGCCTCAGCGACTTCGCCAGCGGACTCTAAAAGGTCGGCCGAGGCCGCGGCCGCCTCCGGTGGCAGCTCGCCGCTCTCGCCGCCACCCTCGGCGACATCGCCGTCGTCGGTGGGCGCCGCGTCCTCGGCCGCAGCTTCGTCGCCATCCTGGCCGTTGACCTCCCCCCCGCCCTGATCCTCACTGGGGGCGTCGCCCCCCTCCGCACTGCCCTGCGGCGTGACAACGTCCTGTGGGGAACACTCCGTTAGAGGCAAGCAGTGGTGCAACGCACACTGCAATGCTGCAATGCACAGTGCAATGCTGCAACGCACAGTGCAATGCTGCAATGCACAGTGCAATGCTGCAACGCACAGTGCAATGCTGCAATGCACAGTGCGACTGGCCGCGGCAGAGCAGGCCCAGCGTTGCGGGTTGCGTTGCGTCCGGAGGGTCCGGAGTGGAGCCGAGACCAAGAGCCAAGCGGGAAGCGCGTTCCGAAGTTCCGAATCCGTTAACGTTCAACACCGCCGGTTTCCACCAGTCTCCCCAGATTGGCAAGCCAGCCCACGCCGTGTCCCTGACGACCAGCTCCATTCCAAAGCGCCTTGTGGGTGGGGGCGAAGGGTCGGCGTTGAACGAAACCAGGCAGTGGGGCGCACTGGAGCCGTAGCGACCGTTCGTTTTCCCAGTCTAGATTTCTAGTGATCAAGGCCGCGACTCCATTACACTACAGACATGTTTTCCAACGAGAAGGCACGACTGAGCATTAACTGCTTTGTACAAGGCTTAAACAAAGTCTAATAGTAACTGGATTAGCTCCAAGATTTCGAGAGTAAGAAGAAAGGGCTGCTAAGTAGTAAAGTGATAGCAAGTAGGAAAGGCCATCGGCGACCTGGCGTCGCGGCGTCCTCACCTCGTTGTCTCTCGAACTGGCACTCTCGCTGTCGCCGTTCTCGTACACCCGGCGGCCGTTCGTCACCTGCAGCAGCGGCCAAGTGAATCACTCTCGAAAACGCTCGCGAGATGAATAAATAATAGTTTTGGATGCAAGGCCATTCCTCACCCTTGCCGTCGGGTCGCTGATGACGTTCCAGTCCCAGCCCGGGGGGTAGATGGCGGACGTCCGCGGCGCGTCGGGCACCACCCGCAGCAGGGCCGCGTCGATGTCGCTGGGCTTGCTCCTGTAGTGCTCGGCGGTGCGACCGAGCTGCCGAAGACCAGGAAAATGAGAAAATGAGTTGAAGGCGAATAATGAACTGACGAACCTGAATTCTGATTTCTGGTGTGGGCGTCGTGGGCGTCGCTCGATAGACGATAACACCGTGATCCGTCAATGCGTCGTTTTGCGCCGTGCGCCTTTGAGGCCGCCTGCCCCTTTCCAGTTCCCTCCCCCACCTGGGCCGAACCCCCACCTGGCCCTGGGCCGAACAAAGGCGGTGGATGAGCCGACCTTCGCGGCGGCTTCCATTTCGGCGGCCCGCTGGCCTTCTTGTGGTGCTCGCGCTCCGCGGTGCTCCACGTGGGCAGACAGCCAGGAACGCCCTGAGTCACTGTTTCAATTCGCGCGCCCCTCCGTCAATCTGTTCGGCCCGCTTCGGCTTCCGGCCGACCGAGCCACTCCGAACAGCCGCTTCGTCGCTCTGTCTCTCTCGCACCACTGCGCGACGCCCCATGAGTGCGACAGAGACAGAGCGGCGCACTGCCCGTGTACGTACGTGGTCCTGGGCCAGCTCGTCCGCGCCCGCGCGCACGATCTTGTTGTACACCTCGCCGCCGTCCTTGGGGAGCGCGGCGTAGTGCAGCGCGGTGCGGCCCTCCGAGTCCGTGACGGACGCGGCGTTCGGGGCGCGCTGGAGGATCTCGTCCACGATGGCGCCGTGGCCCAGCCCCGCGGCCTGCGCGGAGAGAACACAAAGTTGAGCCGCGCCGCGGTGGGCGAGAAGGGGTACGCGAGCGCGCCGTAGTCACCTTGTGCAGTGGCGTCAGCCCGTTCGAGTCCTTGCTGGTGAGGATGTCCTTGGGCACGGGGTCCGCGGACCGCTTCACGAAGGCGTCCACGTCGCCGCTGACGGCCGCGGCGTGCACGTCCTTGATGGCGCCCTGGGAAGCAACGCCGTGAGCGACGCCGAAGCGAAAACCAGATCGAGGTGCTGGAAGTCACACCACTGCAAGGTGCTCCAGGACGACTCACCATGACGAACGGCACGCCCTCCAGGAAGCGCTTGACGATGGGGTACTTGCTGGTCTGGTTGCGGAGTCGCGCGCCGTGGCCCTCCCACAGCAGCTGCTGCAGCTTGGCCATGTCGCGGTCGTGGATCCAGATGCGGATGTTGGCCGGCTTCACCACCAGGCCTGCGGGGCACGGTGGACACGCCTCACGTCATCGTCCTGCCTTTTCTCCCCGGCGGCGCCCCCTGTGGCGTACCGTGCACAGTGTGGGGCGGCCGCCGCGGGTTTTCCCTGTTTTTCCGCGATGCATGATCGACGGGCCGCGAACGCCGCGCCGTTTTACACCGTGGGAACAGTCTTGCCTGCATACACTGCATGTTTGCCCGGGCGGCGCCGGCCGGAGAGGAGGGGGGCGCGGGGGGTGAATGCTCGCGGCGCCGAGGGCCGAGGAGCGTGCATGTATCAGCCCCGCTGCAAAATCAATTTCGGCGGGCCGCGGGCCGGCAGCGGGGCGGGGCGGGGCGGGGCAATAGCCTGGCCGGGGAGTGCTCGTAATGACCAAAGTTGGGCGGGTCGCGACGGACCGTGCAGACGGACAGTGCAGATGGGGTGACCGTCACATCGCGGGGGCAACCGGCCCTGGTTGTCTAGGTCAGCGGTTCCCAACCTTGGGGTCGCGAAAAAATTTCGAGGGGTCGCGGCGAGGTGGCTGGGGTCGCCTGGGGTCGCGGTGTTTTCCCGGCTGGCCCACACGCCGAGCACTGGCTGCTTAAATGCCGCAAAGTTGATCAAAACGGTCACAAATGTCTGTAAAAGATCGTGTTTTGGGCCGACTTTAAGCATCCACTGCGTCTGATCCGAGGCGGTAAATCGTCCTCCCTCAACGGGCAATTGGTCTTTGGACCTTCCTTTTGCATGCCTTTGTTACGGAGTGTGATTATCTGCCTTAGTTTGGAAGCAGTACTGCCGCAAAGTTGGTCTAAACGGTCACAAATGTCTGTAAAAAAGTCGTGTTTTGGGCCGACTTTAAGCATCCACTGCGTCTGATCCGAGGCGGTAAATCGTCCTACGTCAGCGGGCAATTGGTCTTTAGACCTTACCTTAGCATGCCTTTGTTACGGAGTTCGATTATGTGCCTTAGTTTGGGAACAGTTTTGCCGCAAAGTTGATCAAAACGGTCACAAATGTCTGAAAAATCGTGTTTTGATCAACTTTGTGGCAAAACTGCTCCCAAACTAAGGCAGATAATCGCACTCCGTAACAAAGGCATGCAAAAGGAACGTCCAAAGACCAATTGCCCGTTGAGGGAGGACGATTTACCGCCTCGGATCAGACGCAGTAGATGCTTAAAGTCGGCCCAAAACACGATTTTTTAAGACATTTGTGACCGTTTTGATCAACTTTGCGGCAATACTGCTCCCAAACTAAGGCAGATAATCGCACTCCATAACAAAGGCAAGGAGGGGTCGCGTGGGGTCGCGAAATTTTTCCTGGGGGTCGCGGAAAGTTTTGGCTACAAATTTGGGGTCGCGAACCGCAAAAGGTTGGGAACCGCTGGGCTAGGTGCACACCGCACTGCTATCTGGACAGAGCATCGGTCGCACCCAGCCACGCCAACAAGCGGCAACGACGCACCTGTGCTCGCGTTCGGACAGGTCAATGTCCGGAACCGTCAGAAAAAGAATACAAAGACAGTGTCCTCTGAAAAAGAAATGGCGGGATTCGAACCCTGGTAACTTACTGTCAGTAGTTTTGCCCCGCGACTCGGCAGGGTGCTGCGGCGAGTTGGGCAACCGAAGCTCGTCCGACTTCTCCAGGTAGTAGTCGGCGGTGCGGCCGCGGTTGTCCTTGGCGCCGGCGTCGGCCCCGGCGTCCACCAGCCGCTGCCACATGCCGTCGGCGTCCTCGCAGGCCCCGCAGTAGTGCAGCGGCGTGCGGCCCTCCTGGGGGCGGAACGCTTTCAGTTCACTGCACTGCACTGGAATAACGTAGTGGTGGCGCCGCACCTCGCGCCACACGATAAAAACCGCTGTCATTGGACGCAACCCCATCGCCCTTTGCGGCTTTAAAAAATGTATACGGCGAATGGCAGGGATCTGTCCAGGATCGAACCCGCACTCTCCGACCCCCAGAACGAAGCCTCCATCAATTCGGCCACCCCACGCTACCGAAGGTGCACCGGCTCATTGGCAGGCCGGCCTCTGCCTGGAACAGACGTCTGCTCGCTACCCCCAAAGAAATCGCCGCGGCCGTCCTTCCCCGGCGCCGCACCAACCGTCGCCAAAATAATGCCAGGCGGGTCGGGGAGGGGGGGGGGGATGAGTAAAGGAAATCGAAACCGCCATTCTCTTGGCGGCCCTCGCCTGGGCCCTCCGCTCGGCTCTCCGCGTGTCTGTGCCGTGTGCGTGCCGTGTGCTCAGAGAGTGTGCTCCCGGTTCGCACTCCTCGCTGATTCGGCCTTCCCGTTCGGGCCGGAAACTGTATCGAGATGAGTCTGGGGATCGATGAGCCTGGTCACGGCCTCGGTGCGGCTGCGCGCCGGGTCGATGCCAAAGCGGTCGGTCCCGGCGCGCACCGTGTCCACCGTGTCCGTCCTGTCCCCGCTGAGGATGCGGACCGCCGCGCCCCGCCACCCCGAGGTATCAAAGTTTCAGATAGGCCGACCCGAGTCAGCCCGCGAGGGGCGCGGGGCGCGTTCGGGGCCGGGGTAAGTGTATGAGCCCGCCGTTGACAAGGTCACACTCAAGTGGCGGGGCGGGGTGCAAATCAATCGCGCCACAGGCTGGGCTCAACCACAACCACAGAGGTCGTGCGGGACGTGTGTGCTGCCAGGAGGTCAAGGTGGCCGCCGTGCGTGATGGTCGTACTCACCCGGTCCTTGAGGTGCACCGTGTCGGGGTAGTTGGTGACAAGCCAGTCCACCACCTCGCGCTGGCTCCGGAAGACGGCCTTGTGCAGGAGCCCGGCCCCCGCACGGTCCTTGCACATGACCAGGGGCAGCCGCGCGCCGGCGCCTCCGCCCTGGCTGGCGCGGCCCGCCCCCAGCGCCGACTCCAGCCTGGACACCTGGCCGGCGGCGGCGGCGGCGTGGGCGGCGTCCACCTTGTTCTGCAGAGGACACGCGGTTTAGGATTCGGTGCCCGTTGCCGCGAGTGTGCACCGGAGTGTTCGCAAGCCTTACCAGCCCGCTGGGCAGCCACCGGATGAAGGCCCGCACGCGCGCGTCGGGCGAGTACTCGCCCAGCAGCCGCGCGCCGTAGCCGTCCAGCACCAGCTGCTGCAGCTTGTCCAGGTCGCCGCCCCGAAGCCACTGGCGAACCGCGCCCGAGTTGACGGGCACCACTGAGGGCAGGGGAACAACGTCCGCAATGAGACGAGCGTAGCAGGCGGTCATGACCTCACCGCCATCCGGGACGCGTCGGGATGGCGCCTGCAGGTTTGCAGTTTGCAGGACTCGATGAAATGTTGATGGCACTGCGCTCGGGGACCTTTCGCCTTCGGGCAGGACAAGCTAAGAGGAGAACCGGCCGGCCCGCTGGGGATACCACGGGATGCCCACGCCAATCACCCCCCCCCCCCCCCCCCCCCGCGCCCCTCCGCCTCACATTGCTGACGAAGGGCAGCTTGTGAATATCCTAAGCAGGCGCTGTCTGGAATCCAGTCCATGGTTGTGGCTGAGGCAACAACCCGCAAAGCCTGCCCACCGCGTTTCATTCATTAATACTTTTCTGCGGAGTCGAAAGAACAGTTTTGTTTGGGTTTATTCACGAGTCGCAGTATCAATACGCTGGACTGTACAGCAAGCTGCACTTTGTCAGTTCGGCCTTTTTTTGTCCGTCTCCTTCCCTGCGCCGTGCGTGAGTGAAGGGTGGCTGTCGGCAGCCAGACGAGTCTCTGGGGCGCCCTCAAAGCCCTCAAGGCCCTCCGCCAGGCCGCCAGGCCGGGACGATGACGGGGTGGTCGACCTCCAAGTGTCTCTGTCGGGGCGGCGCGGGCAGGGTGCGTGGCGGGGTTGGAGGGGGTTGAAAATAGCCAAATATCGACGCGGCGCCCGGCGGAGGTGTCGGCCAAACAACGCGCCGGTTTCCGGCAGGCCAACGCGTCGCACGTCGTCCATGTCTTCCACGTCGTCCACATCGTCTCCCCGGCACATTAGACCGGCTCAAATTTCCCGAAGGTTCGAAATGTCGATGCGCGGAAACGGAATTCGGTTCCTTTCCGGATTCTAAGACTCTGGGAATTTTTCGGGATTTTTGAGGTCACCGGAAGTGGTCCCGCACGGCAGGGTAAGTTAGGCGCACTGCCTATTGATACACCAGTAGTAAAGCGGCCTTCATATTCATTTTTCGGGCATATTCCATGAAACTAAAGTTGTCAGAAATGATCAAATTAATAAAAATAAGTGATGTCTGATTTCGAAAACTCAAAATTTGCAATCTGGGTGCCTACCTGTAAGGGGCAACTGGCGTCTATTTTCGCACTGAGCCCCAAAATGAAGTGTATCAGGACGGAAAACTTTTTGAAAATCGATTTGGCCCTTCTGGTGGTGCTATTTTGAGTGCCTAATCCCCGCCCGGTCTAACGGATTAATTGGAGGCCTTTAATGAGTATTGTATTGTTTACGTTTGGGCGCCCGTTTCGTGGCTAAACTCGTTTTCTTTGACTTTTTCGGTGATTTCCGAAGATTCAGTCGAGAAGGTTAAAAGCACGAGAACGTAAAAGAGAACGCCAGATGGACAGGCCTTTAGCCTGTCTAATCTGAAATGTTATTCTGAACAAGAACTCTTTCATTGTGATTTACTTTTCCCTACCTCCCACCGATCTTTACTGAAATGTTGTGCGTGCGATGAAAGTTAGCGATTTGATTACTTTGCTTCACCAAAGCACATTCGCATGGACCCGGTTGAAACTCATTTCGCAAGTACTTACTTTAGTCTTAGAGATTCATCCTACTCGGAACCTTTTGTGACCAATAAATTGATCGTCACGAGCGTGCACTCATTTGAGTATACTCCCAGGGCACAACTGAGTACATTCTACTGTGTGTTAAATTGAGTCCTATACGCCCGTGGGAGTGCGCTTGTGGGTGCACGCCGAAGAGTGCGTATTAAGTAGACCGTTGACTTAGCTAAGCAGATTCGGAATAGGACGAGCTTTTCGTCATGCGTACACTTCTCGTCAAAAAGGTCGTAAAAACTCGCTTGCCGCGTTACTCTACGTATATGCCAGTTCAAATTTAAGTGAGGCAGACTGTTAGTGGGCTCGCTCCTCACTCCCAGGTTTAAAAGTGTTCTTATATGAATGGCACCAATAGATTTATACTAGCTTTAACATGAAACGACACTTACGTTATTTTCCCAACCAACTCTTAAAAACTAACAGTCTTGCCTTCGGTCTCATGTAGACTTTCCTCGCAGTGCACCGGATCACCGCGCTCCAGCCCTTCGCCGCGTGGCTTTGGTGCGGTTCTAGTTTCCGCGCTGTTGCTGTGTCAGGGATTGGATCTTCACAAATCACCGAGTAAAACGAGAAGTAACCAGACTTCACCACAGTCCGCGCCCCCAAACGTAAACAAGCCAATACTCATTAAAGGCCTCCAATTAATCCGTTAGACCGGGCGGGGATTAGGCACTCAAAATAGCAGCACCAGAAGGGCCAAATCGATTTTCAAAACGATTTTCCGTCCTGATACACTTCATTTTGGGGCTCAGTGCGAAAATAGACGCCAGTTGCCCCTTACAGGTAGGCACCCAGATTGCAAATTTTGAGTTTCCGAAATCAGACATCACTTATTTTTATTAATTTGACCATTTCTGACAACTTTTGTTTCATGGAATATGCCCGTAAAATGAATATGAAGGCCGCTTTACTACTGGTCTATCAATAGGCAGTGCGCCTAACTTACCCTGCCGTGCGGGACCACTTCCGGTGACCTCAAAAATCCCGAAAAATTTCCAGAGTCTTAGAATCCGGAAAGGAACCGAATTCCGTTTCCGCGCATCGACATTTCGAACCTTCGGGAAATTTGAGCCGGTCTACCGGCACATTGCGCATTCCGCGACCCGGCTCGACGAATATCGAAGCGCGGCGTCGAAGGCCCCGCCCGTCGCGGCCCTGCCTGCATCTCTATCCTCCTCGCCCTGCTCGCCCTTCGCAGTGGGAGCGTCCGGACTCCCCCAGACCCGATCCGTCTTGTGGCGTGACGGAGTGGCGGAGTGTGTGCTCCAAGTCAAGGTGCGGCCGGCCGCCTGCGAGGTAGGCAATATTTCGTGGGTCGGCGCGCCGGGCCTCGGCGGGCTGCCTGCCTCGCCGGCGCTCCGGGCCGCCCGGAGCACAGTGGGCCAGAAGACCGGTGGAGGCGGCCAGAACTCTGGACGCGTTTTGAGCTCCGGAGTCGCTAAACAGGCCTCGAACCGAACGTGTGACCCCACCAATGGATTGCTCTCCGAACGAGGAATCCATTGGTGGGGTCACACGTTCGGTTCGAGTCCCATTTAGCGACTCTGGAGCTCAAAACGCGTCTGGAGTTTTGTCCGCCTCCACCGGTCTTCTGGCCCACTGTGCGGAGGGTTGCGCGGCCGGACAGCCGGCACTGTAACGACGCCGACTTGTTTCTCGTTTCTCGCGTGCTGGGCTTTGGGCGTTGGGCCCTCGGAGTCCTTACAGCCCTCGCTGGTAATGACTGCCGGCCTTCCGGGAGAGCGGGGAGAGCAGTGAGAGCAATTCCACGGGCCAAGGCATTTTCTTCAGGCCACTTAAAGTCGGCGGTTATAGATACTTTTTAATCGCCATTGCGAGTCAGAGAAGATTGGGAACCGCTGCCCTAACTTTGCCTTGTCCCAGGCCGAATATGCCGATAATCCATTATACTCCAGCTCAACGGTAAAAGCTCCCCGATGGCGGCAATGCGGGACGCGGACTTGTAAATAATTCGAAGAAAATGACGAACGTGGGCCGCCCGGCCGCCGCCCGGTCGGAATGACGCCTTGGCGACACTTCCGCTTCCGCGTGCGAGTCCGGCGTCCCCGAGGCCACGTCACTCCACGACAGTCCCCACACTGTCACATCAAGGCCGACTAAACTTGGCGGGGGAGGGGGTGGTGCCCAGAAAACTTTGAACCTCCCCGATCGTGCCCTCGATGGCGGCGCCTAGCGACAAGGGTAAGGCTGGCGGACACCACGACGGACACCGCGGGGCTCGCTGGAAGCACCCCGCGGGCTGCGTGCGTGCGTCGTCGCCGTCGTCGCGCACCTACCCCAGTACGTTCCACCCCCTGCGCGCCCAGTGCGCCGCTTGGGGCCGCTCCCCTCGTTGTGCCGCTGCTCGTCACCCTGCCGGGCCGGCCAGGCCGGCCGCCCGGCGTGTTCGTCACGACAGGCTCTGTCTCTGTCTCGCCTGCAGGCAGCATGCTGCGTTGCCATTAGCCTCCCCGATTCATCTAGTTTGTCTTGTTGTCGCGGCGTCGCCGAGCGATGGCCGATACTCACCCCTGGGCGGGCTGGCGTGCACGTACAGCCCGTTGACCTGGGCGGGGCCCGTCCCGGACGGGTCCTTGGCGACGGCCGCCCTGCGCCGTCGGGTCGCCGCCATGCTACCGGCGTGGCGCTGTGGTCACATCACCTGGAACAAAAGGTGTAGAGTAAGCGCGGGGTGCGCCTCGACGGGGACGTTCTGGGGGCGGACCGCGGACCTCGAAGCTCGGCCATAGCAACGGCGTCGCGGACGTCCAGACGCCGCCGCCGTGCCCCGCCGCCTGGCCCGGCCACAACGAACTACCCCTGTCGCGGCGGCCCCGCGGTGGCGGCCGAACGGCGCCGGCCTCGTGGGCCCCGGGGCGGAACCGGGCGGCAAGTCGCGCGACCAACGCCGCCCAGGTGGAGCACAGCCGCGACGGCTGGTCGAGCGGCGAGGACGGCGACAACGGCACACGCCTGCACCGCGACGGCCAGGGTCGCCGTCGCGGACTCGCGTCGACGCTGGGGATTGGGCTGAGGGGACCGAAGGCTCTACCGGGCCAGGCCATGGCGGCGGACTGCGGGACGTGAGGGCGCGGCTCGGGCTGGACGAGGACTGATGGTCTTCCAGTGATGCATCATTGCGCCGCCGAACAGTGGCGCGAGTGGCACGAGTGGCACATGCCCCACTTTTACGAAGCCCTCTGCCTTTTGTGGCGGCGTGGCGGCCAGCAGGTAGGGGTGGCAGCCGACTCACTCCGACAATGGGGTGTCTCTCTCCCTCTCACTCTCACAAGGCGTCTTCGACGAGTGCGAGAGAGAGAGAGACCGACGGCACCTCTCTCGGAACCAAACCGCAGTGTGATGGATGAAGCGCACCCTCGCCTACCTCGAGAACGACTCGAGTCGCAGAAGCAGCAGAGCGGCGGGCCCCGCCGGCGGGACGGCCGGTGCGGGGGGGCTGGCCGGGGGCGCGGCCGGGGACATGGCGGGCGCCAAGCCTGGGTGCCTAGGCCGTCCTGTTGTGCGGGAAGAAGACCTCGATGACGAAGCGGGCGAGCAGCGCGCACGAGATGAGCACGAGCAGCGTGCACAGGCAGCACAGGCAGCAGCAGATCATCGCCGCGCCCGCTTGTGCGGCACGCCAACCCTGCCGCCAACCCTTCCCGATCACTGGAGCCGCGCGGACATCGCGGCGCAGCGGCCGGCAGTGGCGTGGGGGCCCTAGCTGGCCCTAGCGGCACGACGACGCGCTCGTCTCGCCTCGCTGCACGGGTACACGGCCTGCGGGGGCGGTACCGGCCGGCCGACTGTGGCGTCGGACCAAACGCACGAGGGCGGTGGCGGTGCGCCGGGCTGGATGGATAGGCGGGGAGCGCGCCGGGGGTGGCTTTTTGGGGAGGCGCGCGGCGCGCCTAGCAAACGCTGCACCCACCGGCACCGCGAGGGGGAGGGAGAGGGAGAGGGCGCACCCCGACTACCCCGACATCGTCATGGCAGCACCGTCAGAGTGTTTCCGCCGGCCGCCACACTTGTTGCGGGGGGCGCCGTGCGCGCCGCCATGGCGCCATGGCGGCGTTGCCCCGACGGCGCCTCAAGGGCCTCATTACCGCGGTGCCGCCAGCACAATGTCAGCGCTCGCGAAGGGAAGGAATTGCAGCCGCGGTGCCGCGACGCGCTGGAGGCGTTAGAATGCGATTAGCGCCGCAATGCGCGGCGCTCCGAACCGACGCGAACCACTCCGCAGCCCCGGCCGCACCACGGCGGCACACGCAGGGCAATCAGCGAGCCATTGTCCTTGGTCGGCCGGGCCTTCATCAGCATCCGGGGGACGTTGCCGCGCCACAAGCGAGCCGCTGGCCGAATGACAAATGCTATCAGGCGGGGAGGGAGTGGAGCAACAACAACCCCTTTCTGTCGTTTTGGTCGTCTGGTTTCTAGGTTGGGGCTCTTTTACACCATCCGCAAGGAGCTCCTACACCGCGGCAAAGTGTGAGCAGTGTGCGTGTGTAGTAGGGGGCGGTGAAATCGTCCGGAATCGGCCCACGACCCCCAAGGTGGCCTGGGTGTAAGCACGCTGGGTGTGAAGAGATACGGCCCCTAGCCCCGGGGCCCCGGCCGAGCCCTCTGCTGCACAGGGCCTCGCGTCGCCTCGCGTGCCGGCTCTCCATGAAAGTGGCCCCATTGGCGGTATCAGTTGGAGTCTACACCATATACACCGGGGCTTGTTTCCGGGCGCACACCGTAACCGGTGCTCGCTCCGCCGCCAATCATTGGTCACCGCCTGTTACCTCGGCCGTCCCCGCGACGAGTGTCACTTTGGGCCGAAAACCAATACAGACGCGGTGAACCGGCCAACGACGGCCACGTCACTCAGGGCGCCGCCGCGGCCGCCGCGCTCGTTGAGGGCGATACCATCGCCGCGCATCACGCACGCGGCGCTGGGGAGCCGCGACAACCCGCGGCACGGCCGACCCCTCTCGCGCTCCAGGCGGCGCCGGACGGACGGTAGTAGCCTTCCCGAGAATGGGGAATTCCCAATTGAGGAATTGGGGCACGTGGCGCGCTGGTTCCACGTCGCCGTGCCCCCATGCCCCGTGGCCGCGGTGCGGTGGCGCCTCATCTATTAATTGCGGAGACTATTGAGCTAGCCGGCGGGGCCAGCGGCGGGTGGCCGGTGGCGGGTGGCGGCCGTGGTCGGGCCGGTCGGGCCGCGAGGCGAGTGTCCACGCACTGCTTCGCCGCGGCCACGGCGCCATGACGGCGCGCCGACCAAAAAGCACTCCAGAAGAGTCGATATAATGATTGTTGTCCGGCGGTCGTCTTGCCCTCGTCCTCCGAGAAGACGCTTGTCGTGGCGTGACCCACATCAGTGAAACGCGGCCGCCGTCGGGGCGGTGCGGCGGAGTGGGGGTTGCCGGGACGGCGCTGCACGGCTAGGGGGTGTCGCTTTCAGCTTTTCGGGGAACGGCAAGTGTCTCCGCGCGTGCCCTCTGCCTCGCAGCTGTCTGTCCGTTTTTTACGTTGTTCTTTCACGAGGCATTGATTTGCAGCCGCCGCAGCTGGGCGGCGCGGCGGGCGGGCGGTGCCGAGGGCGTGTGAGCGGAGTGGCCCACTGTAAGGAGGCCGGCCGGTTAAGTTTACATCGAGTTCGGACGTTAATCAATTATAGATCCATGACCTCGTTCGTCGTCCGCCGGCGGGGCCCCGTTTGGGGCGATGGCGCCGCGATAGTCCTCCCTCGGGAGGGTGGCCGAGGTGAGACCCACGGGCATAACTCGACCAATTTATTGATGAGCTAATCTCCGTGCCAATCTAAAATAGACAAAATTGGCTGCTCGACTTGGATTCCCTCCATCAGCTGCTGCAGTGTGGTAGCGTTGGTCACGCACCGGAGAACCTCGAGTTCAAAACAAAGTTCTTTACATTGATCCCACACGTGCTTTTGGAACGGCACAAGTCCTTAGGTGCACTTAACTCCGCCACGGTGCGAGTCCATGCGCGCAACCTAGTGGCTTGGAAGGCAGACGTGCCCTCGCAGCAACCCTTACGATCCTACTTCGTGCGGTACCATCAAGTTCACCTGGGGCGCTGCTGCTGGCAGTGCTGAGGTACGCTGGCCTCGCGGCGGTGTCCGGACGGTTGCTCGCTGGCGGACACCATGTCAGGCAGAACGTTGATGGGGGGCGCCGCACGCGTCCGTCGATGCGATCCGCCACCGACGACTGGCCAGCACGTTCTAGATAGGGGCCCGGCCCCCGCCGCCCCACTATTGGACAGCAAGCCACAGCCGCAGCCCCACCGGCCCCACCGGCCCCACCGGCCCCACCGGCCCTGCGACTCGCACGACATCCGAGCCCCGCCGGCCACCACCTGGCCTGCGCACCGGGTGGGCCTTAGAGAGCCTTGTGGGCCCTGTGGACCTTGTTCTTTTGGGCCTTGGTGGGCCTTCCTTGGTGGGCCTTGTGGGCCTTGTGGGACTTGGAGGCCTTTTGGGACTTGGTGGGCCCGGTGGGCCTGGGTGGACAGCGCCGTTCGGACGCAGCCAGCGGTGGCGTGTCGAAAACAAAACGGCCGGGGGAAGGAAAGGCAGTTATTGGCTCGGACGGCGGAGGTTTTGTGGGTGGGGGTGGGGGTGGGGAGAAATTAGGGCCCACGTTGTGTGCTCAGGGAAGTGCCACTTACCCTTGGCAATCAATCGGAAATGGACAAAGTCACTGTCAGCGAGGAAAAAGCAGATTTGGTAAGAATTTTTTTCAAACAAAAAATAAAAATTAGCTTGTTCTAAATCGTTCAACCGCCAAGAGGTACCATCTTTACGTCTACTTTCATACTTGGATAACGCGCGCCGATTTTTATGTGGACCAACTTAAGTAAATCAACGTAAATTTGACATAAAATGCCCGGGGAGTCCGAAACAAAACCACGTAGCTGCTGAATTTTGTGTCGCGCCTCGGTGGCATCAATGATGACGACTTGGATTTATCCCGCCGGGACAGCCAAAAATGCGGATCGATCGCGCCGTGCCTGCCGTGCCGCTTCCCACTCAAACTGGTCGCGCCAGTCGCGCCCAGCCAAACAGTCGAGGAACGCACAAGGCTGCCAGGCCACTGCCGCTCACGGCGTCGGTTCCCTTATACGAGTACGCCGCGAGGAACCTGACAAATTTTTCTAGTAAAAGATCCAAAAAAAAAAAAATTACCACTTCCGTGAATGTGTCGGGGCCGCTTCTAAACGTGTAAGACCCAGGCAGCCGGACTACTTTCCGTGCTCGCAACAGGTGGCCCCCCTGCAGTGCGGACTCCTTTCTGTTCTTCCTCCGCCGCTCCTCGACAACGACAAGTCCGCGCACGTTTTGGCAGAGCGGAGTCAGCGAGCGCGCCAAGAAGGTTCTCAAGCCTGCCTTTGTCCGAACACCTCACCTCAGTGAGTTTGTGGGACTTCTAGCGGCGTCGCGCCTAGTCTTTTACTTCTAGCATCAGTCAATCACATTCTGGTCACCATGTCTTTCTGGGGTAAGTGTTTGTCGTTTTTCTGGAGAGCCTAGGGGCCCTGGCATGTCCTGCCATGCCCGCCGTGAGCCGGCGGCTCTATGGCACAACTTGCCGCAACGCTTAAGGCTCACCGGCCATGCGTTTGGGAAGATTGGACTTTCTGAACAGAATTGCCATGAAGAAACCGCGGTCCCCTGGGAGATTTCTTTCACTTTTGTGGCCGTTGGCCGGGTTTGGCCGGTTGCTGCGGGTTTAACCCCACCGGCCATGCTGCACGCCTCCATAGGCTTTGGAAGCCTCTCATTTGCTTGATCAATTTTGCTGACAGTGTTTTGACTGGTAACGATATGCTTATCCCTTGTGTTCCTGTTGTGAACTTCTTGACTTCCAATTCGCGTCCCATTTGCGATCTTTTTCGTGATAACGGCTGATCAGACTGATTCCCTCCAATTTCAATGCCTGCTGTGATTGATTCAATGTCACAGTTTCGAACAGCTGGAACACCTTATCTCGATTTCATTAATCCCAAGACTCGAAGAAAAGGAATTGGATTTATTTTGGCCTCTTCTCTGTCAAAGTTTTATTAGTTCACTCATTAGTTGAAGTAGGGTTAAGAATGGTCACATGTGCTTATGTTTTGGCACCGAACCATTTCATATTTATTCATGAAGATATACCGGTCATATGATTTTCTGGCAGAAATTGATTGATGTCTGCGTGAACGTATAATGCTTGTTTCAAGGAATATATTTTGTGGTCCTTGGCTCGTGTCGATTCATTGCTTCTCTAATTTGTTCAGCCTTTTTACAGTATTGTCATGCGACATGACTGGGGCTCTCTGATTTTTGCTGTCTTTCATTTTATTGTTCTGTTTCGGTTTCAGGACTCATTTTGGAACCCAAGAAGAGCTACACCCAGCGCGGTGTTGAGCAACCTTTCCACGTCTCCAGTGCGGCTTTAGACTTGCAAACCTGTGATGGTAAGGTTTAATAACCAGTCACACATCCTTTTCGTAACTTTATTTACTACAAATCTCATTTCATTGATTGTTTCAGATGGCCCTGTGTCTGTGGTGTGTCGGAAAAGCGACCAAGATTTTATTTTGTGCAGTCTTTCCAAGTCTGAAGGCATTTACAATGTGCCCTTAAATTTGGACTTCGAAATTGGTTCAGAGATCACTTTCCATGTAGTAGGAGACAGCACTGTTCATCTTACAGGTTTGTCAAACTTAGTGCATTCTTTCTTTTGACTTAAATTATGCTATGTTGTTTCTATACCTCCCATATGTTTCAGGTTACATTGTTGATGAAATGGAGTTGGATGATGATGATTCTTCTCTGGATGAGCTTGAAGAGGAAGAGGATGAATCTAACAAGGGTATGATTTCTTTGCTATATTCTGGCAATTGCCCCTAGTTTGCTTTTTGTACTAAACTCATGTTGTCTTGCAGTTGCTATTCTCAAAAATACCAAGAAACTGTTGGATGCTGCTGCTGCTAAGCGCAAGCCTGAATCTTCTGTTCAAAACAAGTCTAAGAAAGCTAAGGTCGAGGTACAGCAAGATGAAGATGATGACGACGACGAAGATGACTCTGATTTTGAAGGGGAGGAGACCATGGATGGGGATGAAGATCTTGGTGAAGAAGAAGAGGAGGATGACGACGATGATGATGAGGAGGAGGAAGATGACGATGATGACGATGAGGAGGAGGACGAAGATGATGGTGAGTATCTTTGCTCGTTTGCTCTTTGAACTGTCATGTTGGACTTTGGTTGAGACTCCCTATGTTCTGCAGGTGAGGCTGCTGAAGTGTTGAAGAAACTTCAAGCCATGAAAGAGAACAAGGCTAAACAAGGCAAAAACCAACAACCTGCTAAAGGATTACCTCAAAATGCCAAGCAGGGAAAGAAGGAACAAGCCAAGGGCCAGAACCAGACTAACAAACAGAACGTAAGTGGAAAGGGAAAAACCAAGAACACTAAGATCAAATCGAAGAAACAAAGTTAATTAAAGCTCTTAAGATTAATTCTCCCGAAGTTTCAACTATTTTCCTAGTCCTGTTTTTAATGCCTGGCCGTCCAGTTTGTACTTTTGATAAATAAATCTCAATACTTACCAGTGTAGTTCACAAATACTTCCTTTCCCGTCAGTCTTTGTGACAATTAAATGGCTACTGGCATTAGACTTGCGTTAATAACTCAGGCATGTCTCTCAGATTAGTCTTTTTATCTTCATCATAGTTTCATTCAGCAATGTGACAGCCTGTTACAGAATAAACTGACATTCAATATACCAAGGAATTAATTTTGGCATGATGTGTTTTCTTGTAGGGTGCCCCTCAGTCGAATGGTGTAAGTAAGAAGACTATTACCGGTGGTATTCAGATTGAAGAGTTGCAATTGGGAAATGGTCCTGCTGCCGCCAATAACAAGCAGGTGTGTATTTTGGCCCCTTTTATGTAGTTCTTGTACTCCTTGGAAATATGAACACCCTACTAGATTTTTAATTGATGCGTTTCAGGTCTCTGTGTACTATGTTGGTCGTCTGAAGTCTAACAACAAGCAATTTGATGCCTGCCAATCTGGTCCTGGCTTTAGGTTCAAGTTGGGTAAAGGCGAAGTTATCAAAGGCTGGGATCTTGGTGTTGCTGGTATGAAGGTTGGAGGCAAGCGACGACTAACTATTCCTGCAAAGATGGCGTAAGAAATTTTCTTGTCTAAAATTTTGCAACTATTTAAAGGCATATTCCTTACCTAACATCAAATCATTTTTTTGCAGCTATGGACAGGAAGGAGCCGGTAAGACTATTCCCCCCAATAGCACTTTGGTCTTTGATGTTGAGTTGAGACACGTGAAGTAAGCACCTGTTTTTGATTATCATGCTAAATATTGGGGAAAGAATTGAACTTATGTTCAGGAAGTTTCAATTTTATCTAAGTTGACAATGTGTGTACTGTGACCCTTGTCAGTACCTGATTCTTGATGTGAAGTGTTTCGGATTATGCACTTGTGTTTCTGGTGAAGATGAAGACTGTTATGTGTATGTTATTAAGCCGTTTAGTCCTTAGTATTTTTATAATTGGTGGCAAATGCCTCGCTGTCTGTATTTATGTATATAATTAGTGTCATTTGACCTGTTTCTACTTTGATTGTTTTTCAATTCCATCTCTTGTGATCTGGTGTTACAAAGTTACTTGAAGTTTGATGGAGATTTTGAGTAAATATTTGGCCATGTTTTGGTAAAGCCATTGCTTGCTGGGTTGTCTAAATCAGCTTCTAAGCTTTTGGATGTGTTATTGAATAAAAATTCTTTGTGCTATGAGATTTTATATTTATTTAATTCACTATACAACTTAATGCTAATCAGTCTCTTACATTTCTTTGAATATTTCATGAGGTGCTGCTAATCCCAAGTAGAACTCTAATTCGATCAATCTCCATTGCCATTTTCCTACGAGGACCCAGCAACCTGCAATTCATAGCAGACAGTTGTGGAAGTCCCTGGTAAGTCCTTTTAAATTCACTGTGACAACACTCAAAGGCACTTACGACACTCCAATGCGCTTCAAATCGTCTTCATTCATGGTCAAGAAAGCTGGCAAGTCTAGACGTTGGACCTGGAACAGGGGTAGATACTTCTGCAGGGAGAGCCCCTCCAGGACGCTGGCCAGATTGAGCTGCTGGTGCAGGGGGACGTCGTCGTTGGGGGCGGACGCTGGCCGCGGTGGCACTGTCAGCCATTCAGGGGTCAAGGACGAAGGTCAGGAAAGGATGCGCAACAAATCACCAACGCTCACCTGCGGGTAGGACCTTCAGTTGGGCACCTGCTCTCTTCAGCAAGTTGCATGTCGCCGGCGGGCGGCAGCGCTCGGCCAGTTGGAGGACGGTTTGTCCCTGGTTGTCACTGCGGGAGCACAGCAGTGAATGACATGGGAAAAGTAGCGGGCCAAAGAGAGGGACAGACAGGCTCACCAGGCGTTGACGTTGGCACCCTGGCTGACGAGCATACGGATGAGGTCCTCGTTGCCACCGCGCACGGCGTGGAACAGCGCGGTCTGCCCACGGAAGTCCCGCATCTCCAGCGACTTCGGCTGCACAAAGTAAACCGTCATAGTGGCGCCGCCGAAGACTGATTCACTGTCTGGCACGGGCAGGGCACTCACCTTGCACAGCATGACGGCGATGCGCAGGTGTCCGAAGCGCGACGCCACCATAAGCAGCGAGCGGCCCGACTTGGGCAGGCGGCCCACCGTGGCGTCCGTGGCCTCGCAGCCCGCGCGCCGCGCCGCCGCGAGCAGCAGCACCACCAGGGCCTCGTGGCCCTGCCACACGGCGAACATGAGCGGGCTCCAGCCCAGCCCGTTGCGCGCCAGCGCCAGCGCCGGGTTGCCGTCCAGGGCCTCCGCGACCACCTGCTCGTCGCCCAGACTGGCCGCCGTGTGGACGTCCAGGGGCAGCGCGCCGGCCTCCGCGTCCGAGATCCACGCCGCCCACCTCGTGTCGTCTTCGTCCACCGCGCGAGGGGCAGGGAAGGCCACCGCCGTCGCCATGGCCTGGAAAATCAAATTGGCCCAGGTTGTGACACGAGATTTCTGGACAGCCTCTGAACCATTGGAACTTCTTTATTGGGCTGAATCTATCAAACCTGTATTAGAAAATGGTTCACTCCCGACCCACTGAAAAACTAACGATTTGAAAACGCCGCCCTCTCACTTTACCAACCTGAGACTGACGTGACCCTAGTCTTTTACGCCTTTTCCACGCAGCAGAGCTAACTGCAAACATTAGATTGTCTCTCGCACATTTAACTCCGAAAGTTTTCGAGAATTCATTCTTACCTTTTTTCACCCGGGCGCTCTTTTGACTTAAACGAAAGTAATGGGCAGTTTATTGCTTTGACACACTCGGCTTCTTTGGAATAACCAATCAGCTGATTGCATGTTGGAGCTTAGGCTCAAAACAAAACAAACTTTTTTAAAGCCGCACAGAGGTTGAAGTGGAAGACCATTGCATGACCACGACTTTATTGTCGCTTTCAAAGGTTCGCAAGGTATTTTTCCATTCTTTGCGTGAGTACGAAACACGTTTTGAAGTCTCGCAAGCCCCAGAGTAGGCACCCTGTTCTTGGCCTTTCTCCTCACGACGGCCCCCCTCTGCACTCGCGGTTTACCTGCGATGGCGAGGTTAAGTCCTTAATCCAAAGTGAAACGACGAGAGTGTTGTCGTCTCCGACCGTCTAAACGCCCGCTAACGCCACGGTGAGGGTTCCAGGACCGCGCTGAGGCTGCACCGGGTAGATTCAGTCAGATGCAGCCAACCTCGACTAGGGAAAATGAAAACAAAAACAAAGGTCATCCGTCATCCCCAACTTTTGGTTTGGAACAGGCTTGCGACAGGCAGAAAGTAACTCGCAGAATTTTCCGAGGGCCATTTGCTCTTGGCAAGACCGTTTTGACGTGTGGTTGCCCCTCAAGAATGTAGGACCATCTGTCAAAAAGCATGACATCAACAACAGAATGTTAGAAAGGGTTTCCATGTGGGTCATGAATTCCCATTGATTAACCTGTCCAGGAGTTGGTTCCTTGGACGCCCCATGCCTTTTTGGGTATTAGCCTTTTCAGCCTTTAACTTTGGAATCCATGGCATTTTGTTGAATTTTTAAAGTTTTCTTCTTCCACTTAATTTTTTTCCCTTTTTTTTCCCAGTCTGCTGCTTCAAGATGATGTGACTAAAATTAATGTCTCAGTAAACAATCTGTATTTTCATCCTTTATCACAATGTCGGCTGAACAGCCCTCTAACGAAAGTGAAATCAATGAGGAAAAGCAAGCGGAAGATACAAATAAAGAGTCAGGGGGCAGTGGTTCAGCTCTGGCCCAAAATGGAGAGGCTTCAAAGAGTGGACACCAGGTCCTAAAGGACATTGCTATTCCTGGTCCATCTAATGGAGAGTCGAAGTTGCGGGTTGAACAATCATCCAGTACCTCTACAGACCAGAAATCCCGTAAACGTGAAAGATGTGATGATGATACAAGCAATAGCGATGAGGATGATGATAAAAAAGTTGAGAGTAATGAAGCTCCAGCTGAAGATAGGCCAAATGATAATGAAACCTGTCCCTTCCCTCGATTACGAATAAGAACCCGACACAGGCGCTATCGACGTCGCCTTAATGACAGGAGCAGTAGCAGCAGCAGCAGCAGCAGCGGTACCAGCAGCAGCAGTGGTTCTAAAAACAGCTTGAGCTCATCAGATGACGGTAAATTGCACTTATTTTTGTGAGATGGAAGGTGTTAGATTTCAATCTATTCTCTGCTGCTTTATGTTTCAGAACGGCCTCATGATGCAACCAGTTCGAGTAACCCTGTTTCACATCCAGACGACTCTGACAGTTCTGCTGACAGCTTGCTTGGTGATAGGATCTTGCAAGTGTTGACAAATCAGGCACGGGCAAGGTATTTATTTATTAATTTTATGTACTAGAATTCATCCAGAGTTACCTAAAACTCATGTAATTTTACAATTTATTTCAATTTTTTCCAGACGCCTGGCTTTGGACAGTGATGATACATGGAGTCTTATGGACTCTGACGATTCTGAAGGCGATTCTCGAGTCCGTAATACTGAAATTGGAAAAGTTAAAATTAATGAAGAGAAATATCCTAAATGTTTATCAAAAGAGATACCAAAACACAAGTGGAGTGTTACTAAAGCCATTCTCAACAGGTATTGTTTTTACCTGTACTTCATTTGTTGGTATTAATTGTTTTGTAAACCTGTTTGTTTATTTTTATAAACCTCTTTTAGGCAGATTGGTATGAACACAAAACATCAAGAACCTCAATTGTTCTCACAACGCTGCTATGGCTCATTGCATTGTGTTAAGAGACTTGAATTGATGTACAAATTGGATAAACATCATGGGTGTGTGAATGCTATAAGCTTCAATCAATCTGGGACTCGTCTTGCCTCTGGTTCTGATGATAAAAAAATTATTGTTTGGGATTGGGCTATTGGTCAGAGTCTCTTATCATATAGTAGCGGACATACAAACAATGTTTTTCAGGTATGAACAGTACATAGGAGAGTGATTTTTGATTGGACTATTATTATCTCAAACATATGTATTACTTTCAGTGTAAGTTCCTTCCTATGACTGGGGACAACCACATAGTATCATCTGCCCGGGATGGGCAAGTGCGACTGGCTGTCTTGTCATCAACTGGTGAATGTCGTGGAACAAGGAGACTTGCTCATCACCGGAGACCTGTAAACAAACTTTCTCTTCTCCCAGAAACACCCCATGTGTTTTTAAGTGCAGGGGAAGATGGAAAAGTGATGGCTATTGATGTTCGTAACAGTAAACAGTCTACGTAAGTAGATTTAGTTCATAGAAGTGAATAATAATAAATAATTCAAATGATGTATGCTTTGAATTAATTATATCTTCTCCATCCAGTCTTGTTACAGTTAGAAATAATAGGTCCAAAGTGGGTTTGTACAGTGTTGACTCACATCCTCTGAATAGTGAGGAGTTTTGTGTGTGTGGAAAAGATTATTACATCCGAATTTATGACAAACGCAAGATTGATGTTAATGGAGCTCCTATGAAGAGATTCTGCCCAAGTCATATTGTAAGTATTATTTTAGTTGACCTTTAAGTGTCTGAATGTAAGATTTTTCTTGATTTCTTTTTCCCCTTTCATTTTAGGTTGGCACTGATAAATATACCAATGTGACATGTGCCCTATACAATCATGACGGTACAGAAATTTTAGGATCTTACAATGATGAAAGCCTTTATTTGTTTGACACTCGACATTCGGATGGAGCTGATTTTGTCCACAAGTATGAAGGTCATCGAAATAGTGCCACAGGTTGGAAACAGTTTGCAGACGCTCATGCTGAAAAGTTTGTCTTGCACTCTGAGTTTACTTAGGTTTCTGTTGTCATTTAAATGTTTGCAGTTAAAAGCTGTGACTTTTTTGGACCCAAGAGTGAATATATCATGTCAGGATCAGATTGTGGACATATATTTTTCTGGGACAAGAACACTGAAGCTATAGTCCAATTTATGCGTGGTGATGAGTCTGGTGTGGTAAGACTAATTGATGACTTTGTGATATTTACATAACTAGTTTACATCAGGAGAAGAGCTTCGTCATGTATTTCCTTTCCTTTTCTTTATTTGTTGGTCAGGTCAATGCTTTAGTGGGTCATCCTCAGTTCCCAATTCTAGCTACAAGTGGATTAGATTCAGATGTTAAGATATGGGTTCCATCATGTGAAGAAGATCCTGAAATGAAGGAGCTAAAAAAGGTATCTATAAGAAACACTTCCATCGTCAACTGAATGCCTGTGAAATGACAAACAGCAATTCCCTTTTAATTTTTTTAACTTTATTTTTTAACTTAGACAGTGGCGCAGAACCTGCAAGATCGAATGGATGAGCAGCCTTACAGAGTAGATGTATTTGAAACTGATCTCAATTTCGGTTTTCCCAGCAGGTTCAGGGCTTCTGTGGTTCGTAACTTTTCCTTTTATGAGCACTCCCTTCTTACGCTATTCTCACTCAAGTTAAATTTTGTGTCCTTCTGTTATCAGACTCATTCTACACCAAGGTCTTCAAGTTCTGATGGCAGTGACAGTGATGGGAATTCCCCTCGAATTCAGTGTCCTCAATCTTAACTAGAATCTGCTTTGGTCTATTTTTGGAAGACTCTCAAGTTGAATCTGTTTTTAATCTGTTCTGTAGCCTAGGCAAACTAATATTGAATATGGTTGATTCTTCTTATATTTTAAGTTGGAATAATTTCTACAACACTGCTCATTGTTTGTAAGTCATTTTAAATAGTACAATATAATTTGAGGGATAATTGCTTTATTCAGCTGTTAAGTAACATGTGATTATAGGGCTGTTAATTATTATCTCTATAGTCTTTTATTTTGTTTCGAAGGTGATACCATAATGACATGACATGCCCCTGGCATCACTTCATATCACGAATTTTCCGATGTGTTGCCTGTGTAAAGCAGTCTTAATCTGGAAATTTTGGTCCAGAAATTATTCTTGCAATCGGAAGAGTGGCCCTATGCATTTCTTAGCAACTTCGGAATCCGTTTATTTTGGCTGACCTAGTTTCCATTCTACCCCTCTGCAAGTTCAGTTAATATATTTCCTTTGTGTTTCTTCATCAAGTTAAGGCAGTGCTAACTTTACATAAAGTTCTTTAACAATGTATTTAGTGCTTTATATTGGTAGAAATTGAGACTTGTCCAAACTTGGAATTGTGATCTGTTGACTGAAACATCTTAGTATGTACTGCTATCCCTCTCGTTCAATAATATTAATTTTGGTCATTATTTGATTTGATGAATAGATAGTATTCACAGTACTCTGACCAGATCATTGTGGGGTATGTTCAGTTCATGGTATGAATCAGTCTGAGGAAATACAGATTGTAAAGGGAGACTTATATAAAATTGGGTTTTATTTACACTTAAACAGTTTTCATGTAAAAAGAATCAAAGAATAAAAGTCCAATTGAAAGTTATACAAATTTAATTCTTAATTTATCCTAAGTCCATTGCATTTTATACACACTATCTAGCTTGCTGCGAAAAGTCAGGAAGTTTTCCAGTTTTTTTATAAAAAGCAAAAATTTCTTTTCTGTCTTCTGCACCTGGCATATCAGGTTTGATATTCAGGCGTTTTCGATGCTTTCTAACTTGCTCCTGTGGATGGGAATAAGCAAAGACGTACAGTTGTTGTGATAATAGCTACTACACATAAGCAGATAGTACGCACCCAAAATTGACGGCAAAACTTGAAATTTTCAAATGCTACCTCACATTTGGAATAGTCATAGTTGTTTCTGTCCAAGCACGCCAAAGACTGTTGTCTTTCCTAAGAAAAGAAAGCAATAAATTAACTGAAACACAAACACTGTCTCAGAAGAACCAAAACCACAATGCAAGAACATTGAAGTCTAGTACCTTAAAACAAGGAACATCTTCCGAAAGCAAACTTCCAGATTTTCCTCGTTGATCGTTTCCAGCTGACATTGTTGTCACAGTAAATCTACAACAAATGGAAACAACTAAAAGGATATGCCATTTTCCAACCACACTTCACCTTCTCGTTGTCGTCTGCTGCGTTATTCGCACCACACATGTCGCCAACCTAAAGTCATAAATAACTTAGAAAAATGTGAACAGGGACATTTAGTTCGACATAGTTTACATTTTTCATGTAAATAACAAACAAAAAGTCATAAAGGTTCCTCTTGAAACACTAAAACTTTCAGATTTGTCAGATATATCTGGCACAAAGCAAGGTTGTTTGTTGGTGTTTCTAGGTGGAGAGGTCAGCCAGCCTTGGACAGGCAGCAGCAGTCAGCTGTGAGCTGTGAGCTCATCAGTTTTTGTGGATTTCCCCTGTTTTTGCCAGTTTTTATCCCCTAAATCGTTCCGTATTTCTGAAAAACAGAGTCCAAGATGGGGACTGCTTGGACTCACTTTGTGGCACCCGGCACTATACCCCTCGAATTTGCGGAATCCCAGTTCGACCCTATGTTCGGGTTCGAGGCGACGGGTCGGAAGGAAAGAAGTAAGAATCAGGTTTCCTACTGCTAAATTTCGTACTGACAGTCTCACGAATCCAACTGGGTTACAATTGACCACTTTTGTAGTGCAATTTCCTACGATCGTTGTTTCTACCTGCGGTTTTGTTGTGATTTTCAACCTTTCATTTGAGGTTATGTTGTTTTCCAAATATGTTGTTTTCCTCTCGGTTTTGTGAAAATTCGAGTGCACTTAGAACTTTATCATCTTCCTTTACCTGTTCATAATACAATCCTGCAACTATTTGTTCCCTTTGCAGAAATTGATGCGACGATCGCAGAAATGGATTCATTTTTATTACCATCTGAACGGCGAGACTTTTGTGCAAAAGAGTTGATGGAGTATCAGACATGCATGACTAACAACTTTCCTCTGTATCTGAAATGCACTCATCAACTGCATCACTACGGATTCTGCCAATATGATGAGTGAGTGTTGCCTGATAGTTGGTAACAGGGTCTCTGTACTCCATGTATGCTTCTGTGCTAATTATTCGTTTTCTGTCTATAGTTACGTCATCCGAATGAAGGAATACGAACGAGAAAAGAGGCTAATGGCAAGAGCCAAGCGCGTGGGTCCTGAACGAGCCGGTTACAAAGTAGCTCCTACCGAGAGCTAAATATTCAAAAATTTTACTCAATTTGTAGTAGGTGAAAATAACTTGTGAATATTGTATATTTAATTAAATTGGTCCCACATGGGAAAACTTTGTTTTTCTTTATCATTGATGAACTGCCAGTCTACCGCCAGCTGAAAGGGACACATATGTGTCGTGTCTTTTGACTGTACTACATTTTGGGGTTGTTGTTATGAAATAAACAGGAATTTTTCTCAAACTTAACTTTTATTTCACTCCAAAGGATTGATGAAACACAATATAACTAATTAAGATCTTTTTTCGATCATAAAACAAATTGGGTACAATGCTGGACCCTAGTAATCAAATCAGACATAGTCCTGATAAGCTGGTGGACACCTCACATTTTCCCCGTAAATTAAACACGGGTTCACACACAAGTGTTTTACTTCGAAATCAATAGCGACCAATGGCTGTGAATGGTTAGTGGGCAACTGCATTCCGGTTGGGTACGATATCGCTGGCTCCATATTCTTATATACACAAAATAATGATATTTACAACTGACACAAGTCACAAGACCCGCATTTCTGGCTGGAACTGAGCCCGGCCCAAGTTTTTCTTTCCGCGCTAGTCGCACTTGGCCTTCGGGGAAGTCCAGCTCTCCTGACACTCGGCCTGCGGTACGAGCTCTTTCGCCCCCCCGAGTACGAGCTTTGGCTGCTTGTCGTTGTTGTTGGACTCGTCGAGGGGCTTGGGCGCGGGGGCAGCGCTGCAGGCTTTGCCGCTGTAGGCCTTGCCGTAGAAGTCTTGGAACAGGAAGTAGAAGAAGACCGAGTTGGGCAGCGTGAAGATGAGGGTGAAGCGGGGGAAGCCGCAGTCGCGGAAGCACAGCTGCGACGAGTGGATGAAGGTGGCACAGAACTGGGCCTGCGCGGACACAGACAGGACATTCACTTCACAATGAACAAGCTCGGATCCAGAGAGAGAGAGAGGAGGGGGGGGGGGGGGGGGGGCGGAGCGGAAACCACCCACGGTCCCTAGACAGCCGCCTGAAAGGTAGGCGAGTACCCACACCCACACTTTGGCCCTGCAAGCAAGCCCAGTCAGCCACTCACCAACTGCAGCCTGGTGATGTACGGCTTCCACCACAGGTCGTGGTAGCCCATGGCCGACAGCAGGTAGTACATGTACATGGGGATGTGCACGAAGCTGTTGACGAAACCGATGAACGTCCCGTGGCCGCCGGGCATGTACTTGACGCAGCCCCACGACACGATGGGCATGACGGTGTGGTGGTACAGGTGCAGGAAACTCACCTGGAAGTTTACAAAAGAGATAAGCAAGGGGGCTGCAAAGAGGGAAAAGTGGTTACATTGCGACACGAACCTGCCGGTCCTTCTTGCGCATGACAAAGAACACGGTGTCCAGCAGCTCCGTCAGCTTGGACGCGAAGTACAGGTAGCACGCGTCAGCAATCTGGAACGGGGCGAGTGCATTACCGCCATGCAGTGCCATGGCAGTGCACTGCACCAATGGCGTGCAGCGCGCTCCGACTCACATTCACTGATTCACTGGCTCCGGACCAACCAGACCAACCTCAAGCGCCCTGGGCGTGGTGCTGTAGTCCACGGGTTGGCACAGCCAGCTGTAGTCCCGCAGCCACGCCAGCCTGGAGGCCTGCCACAACGCGGAGAGTGAGATGCGTCCTTGGACGTCCCCGCGACCCCGACGGCCAACGCACTGTTCTGCCTCTCACCTGGTAGAAGAGGTAGCACGACAGCACCACCTGCAGGAGGTTGTAGGCGATGAGCGTGTGGTACAGACTGAAGGGCTTCCGGTTGGCCATGAGGGCGGGGCCCAGCTTCTGCGAGAAGTAGTTGTAGAAGGCGAGCAGCGACAGCAGCGGGATGGGGTCGCTCATGAGCGGCCATTGCGACGTGCGCGGGTCTGGAGGGAGAGGGAGCAGCAGCCGGAGGGCCGTAAAAAGTTAATTAAACGAAAAGAAACGGAACAGTGGACCGTCCTCGTCTTGCGGCCAACGAGTGCCACCCACCTGTTGCCCAGTCCAGACTCGGCCCTGACTCTACTCCCTTACCCTAAAGACCCTACGTAACTTAACAACTAAACCCGTAAAGTAGCGATATAAATAATAGATGATTAAAACTAGGCTGAGATGTGGGTGCACGGCGGTCAGTAGCCGTGGATGAGGCCGTGGCCGTGGCGGTACACGCCGCTGCAGCAGCCCAGGCCGTCCAGGGCGCCGCGCAAGGCCCTGGCCTCCTCATCGGCGCAGTCCGCGGCCCCGGCGTGCGCGTGGCGGCGGCACGAGATGAACAGCCTGCGTCGCCACCCCAGGCCGAGGTTGAGGCTGAGCGCGCGGTGGAGGCCCGCCGCGCCGACACCAGGACGACCAGGACGCGAGGGTGCGCCGACGGCGGCCTCGGACTCGCGGGGAGCGTCCTTGTCGACAATCATGACGTGCGGGGCGGGGCGGGCCTGGCCGGGATGCGTGTCACCGAGGCCGGAGCGGGTGGTGGACTGGCGCAGGCGTGCGCAGGCGGCGGGGTGGACGCGTAGCACCGCGCCGCATTCCCCGTCCCCTCCCCGCCGCACTTCCGAACGCGAGTCCGAACGCGTGCTGCCGCGTGCTGCCTCAGCGACCCACTTTTGCGGCACTTTGGCCGGTGCACGCGACACGCCAATTCGCGCCAATCGCCACTCGCCATTCACAGCTCCATGTTTGACGCCGTCGATGCCGTAGTAACAACACCGGGAAGCAGACTCATTCCGAGAGTTGTTTCCATCGCTCTGTCTCTTTCGCACCTGTACTCCCATGGAGACCGAGAGAGACAGAGCGATGGAAACGATTCTCGGAATCAGTCTGCTGGTCATGATTCACTTCCAAAAGTTCCAAGAGCGCTTCCCGCTCACCCTTGCCCCGCCAGAGAGCGCCTGTGGTCGGGGGCATAGGCCAGCCCGCGGGGCGACCGTGCGTCGCGTGGATGCCTATCCTCGGTCCGAGGGCTGAGCGCCTTACGACGGCGGGGTAGGCAGGCCCGCCACGCACGCGAGTCTTGCGGGCCTGCCTACCCCGCGGTGGTAAGGCGCTCCAGGCGCGCCGCCCCGCGAACTAGATCGCCAGGGAGCTGGTTTTCCTCGGCCCGAATCCGAATCCTGCTCTAGAAGTGAAGCGTTTCCCGCGCCGCTTGCATGCCCCGCGCCATATCGCGCCGCGGCGCAGCAGCGTGTAAACATGTTTCGTCGAGCCGCGAGTGCAGGCGACTCCGCGGCCACGACGGCCGTAAGTCGCTTCGGTGGCCGGCGAGTTGCGAGGGTTCTTGCGGTGCATCTCGGGGTGGAGCGCTGTGCGCGCGCAGTGTGCGCGCAGTGCGGCGAGGCGGTACAGTGCATTAAAACAAGCCCAGTGGCTTGCATTGCCGACAGTCCGTCTGGCCGTCTGGCCATCTGGCTGGCTGGCTGGCTGGCTGGCTGGCTGGCTGGCTGGCCGGCCGCCTACCTGCAGCCAACGCGTTGCCTCAGACTAGTGACCGCCAGCCCCGCGCCGCGACCGCCGTTTGCAAAACATCTTTCTCTTACCGGACAGCGGGCAAGTCTTGGTATGTGTCTGGACCCCGACCCCGAGCCCGCACCTCGGCGCGCAGATTACCGCCACGCTGCCGCGCCACTGCAAGTGGCCGACTGGCACCGACTGGCCGGCCAGCGGGTTCATTTCGAATAGCGCCTCACGGCGCCGTCTCTCTCACACCCCCACCCCAACGCTGGGAGTGCGAGGGAGACAGAGCGAGGGCACTGTTTGGACTCAACCCGCAGATCGGCGCTGTGACCTCACCGGTCGACAGTGAGCGGCCCGCGCTCGCACCCGTACCTGCCAGGTCGGAGAAGAGGTACTTCCAGGAGAGGGCGGTGCCCAGGTCCAGGTGGGTGCCGTTGGCTCGCGGCTCCATGGCGGCGGTGCGTCAGCGCGACAGCGCGACAGCCTGCAGGGCCTGCTGCAGGGCGGCTGCGTTGCGGCAGAGGGATCGCCGGCCTCACATAACGACCGGACGACCCGGGCCAACCTGGAGCAAAACAAGGAAAGCGTTCGGACAACTTTCTCATACGTACGAACTGCGCGAGGAGCAACAGTCACGAAAATGAGTCGCGCCATTAGGGGAAGCATGTTCTCACTGAAATTATCGAGTGTCCGCGCACCACCTCGGCCACCGAGCCGTGCCGTGCCGAGCCGCGCCGAGCCGCTGTGCAATTAAGAAGGACTGCCGCTGATGAGTGCCGTGTCCTATATGCATCGCGTCACGTAATGTGCGGTCCAGTCCCCCCCCCCCCCACAATCTCGCAGTCCTGATTGAATCCTTAAGCGAGGTCGCCCTCCGTGTCAAAGTGTCTCGCCTGTCTCCTGAAACCGATCGCCACCACGCACCAACACCACGGCCAATATAAAAGTAATAATGATAGTAAATGCTGATAAATAATGATCAGTAATGATAAATAATAACGTGGCTCTGCCCGGCGCGGCCAGCGCAACCGCGTCCGAAAGGGCAGCAGGCGGCATTCTCACGCCGCGATGACCGCTGGAGGCTCTGGAGGCGCCTCGGATCCTTCGGACGCGGCCGAGAGGCCGAGGCGCCGAGACGCCGAGACTCACTACTTGCGGCAACAACACACTTCAGCAGGCAAATCGGCACCTTCGCCGTGATTGAGAAACAGCAGCACGCATCGTGGAAAAAAAAAGGAGAGCCTGTTTTTCACTTGGCAACTTGGCAGTGCGGCGTACCGCGTCAGCAAACAATGCCGCTTTAAAAAAATGTTTTCAGCGCGACGGCTACGATCTCGGCCCAGACCGGCCACGGATGAGGAAGAGGCCGAGATGCGACCACTCTAACGAGTTTAACGCCAATAGACCCTTTCATTTGTCACGGAGTGAAGCTCACAAAAGATATAAATTTTCCCAAACCAACAAGCTGCCAACTATATCGGTCGTTGTGACCTATGTCGGGACCGGGACTTGTGACCAATCAGGGTTCTTAATCTAACAGTCGACAGTAAGGGCCGGTAGGTGGCGGGCAGCTGGTTCTGGGAACCATATCACTCGACGAGTCAAAGGGTCTAGTTGCGGTTGTGCCTCTCCACGGCGAGCATTCTTGGCTGTGAGGTTGACCATATGTCAGAAAGCGCCGTGGTGTCCTCGCGAAAACCGCGGCACAGAACGGCGCACCTTGGATGCCTCAAAGCAGAGCAATGGGAAAATGGAAAGAAAAACCAGGAACAAAAACAAACCACAGCCGACGGACCGACGGACTGACTGACTGAAGCGCTGTCGCGGCGTCTGCGGGGCTCTGCAGGCACTGACTGGCACTGACGGGCGCTGACTGGGCCAGGGAAACTGGGTGATATGCCGCAGGGGGCAGCGTGCCGCGGCGTGTCGGGCCGCCCCGGAGCCCCCGGAGTCCTGGTGGACTGGGCTGGGTGCCCCGCGTCCCGCGCCCAGAGAGGGGGGCACTAACCACTAACCACCCGACTGGTGGCCCCCCTCCCCTCCCCTCCCCCATCTGCACCTGCGATTTATGCTACGTACAGTGCAGGGGAGGCCGCCGACTCCTCGCGCTCCTCGCCCAACAGAGAAAACAGCCCTCGTGCCAATTCCCCGCCAAGGCCGCCGTCCACGCCGCCGTCCACCTCGCCATGCAAGGGACGCGACGGGCGCCGCCCAGAAAACGGACAGAAAAAAGAGGCTGCGACCACCGCAGCTATGTTGTTTTTGTTTTTGTTGTTTGCAGGAAGCCGCGGGCCTGCCGCCACCTACCGCCACAGGACGCACAGGACAGCGCGGAGCTGGCGCCGCCGCCTAGTCGCGCAACGGGTGCAATGAGGCGGTCGTCGCCGCACCGCGCCCCGGACGGGAAGGACTTCGCAAGACGGGACGCACGCGACCGGCTCGGCTCGGCCCGGCCCGGCCCGGCCCGCTCGGTCCCAATACGCCGTACGCACTTCTACTTCTTATCCGGGCCAGGCGTGGCGCGGCGGGCCTAGCCGGGCCTAGGCGGGCCGCCTCATAGGGCATCGTGGAAGGGTGGCCTACCTGGCCGGGGCACCTCGCCGGCGAGACAGCGGCAGACAGACTGCCTGGCGCCCAGTGGGCGAGGTGGCCAACCTCGTCGAGCGCAAGCGAGACAGAGCGACGGGTGGCCTACACTGCAGGGCGCCAGGTGAGGCCGCACGAAGTGTTGCCTGCCCTCGCGGCGCACGTGAGGTGGTACAAATGCTTGCCTACCTAGCAATGAGCAGCGAAGACTGGGAGAATGGTTGCCTACCTGACAAGGCACAGGTAAGACTGTTCGAAGTGTTGCCAACTTCCCGGCGCAGATGGCCGTCCCGTGGGCGCGCAGGCCCGCACGAAGGGTTGCCTACCTGACGGCGCAGTGTGCGTCGGCCGGCCGGCCCGGCGTGGCCGCCGCCGAGCCAGTGTGACGGCATCGCGCGGGTTACGGCCATCCGCGTAATTTATCACCACTTGCTCTGCAGGTCTGCAGACTCATTCCGGGGATCGACTTCGTCTCTCTCGCACCGAAAGGGGAAGCCCCACGAGTGCGAGAGAGACAGCGACGAGATCGCCTCTCGGAATCAGCCCGCAGGGCAGTAAAGCGGGTGGCGAAAGGAAGCGCCGCCAATCCGACACCATCGACGGCGACCCTGTCGGCCCTGTCCCTCGACTCCCGGCGGGGTGCTCCGTGTCCGCGGTGTCGTGTCGTCAGCAGCCTGGCGGCGAGGCGAGGCGGCGTGTATCGCGCCGCGTCCGATGGCCCGATGGCCCGATGGACCGATGGCCCGATGGACCGATGGCCCGATGGACCGATGGCCCGATGGACCGATGGCCCGATGGACCGATGGCCCGATGGACCGATGGCCCGATGGACCGATGGCCCGATGGACCGATGGCCCGATGGCCCGATGGACCGATGGCCCGATGGCCCGATGGCCCGACACTGAGAAAACCTTACAAACTATTTTGGGCCTAACAAAGAAAAGTCGAGAAAAGTAGTTTGTATAACAAAGTATTTTGAGCATACGTAAGCTTACAAAGAAAATACTTTGGAATTTACGAACTATTTCTTCGTATAACAAAGTATTTTAGTTTGTTATGTGCATACTTCGTAAGGTTTTAAGAGTGGATGGCCCGATGGCCCGATGGACCGATGGCCCGATGGCCCGATGGACCGATGGCCCGATGGACCGATGGCCCGACCGGACAGAAGATCATGGAGGACCCACCTCTCCCCCACTCCGCGGCCACCAGCGGCACACCAACCAGCGCGCCGGTCGGAGCGCCGCCAAACAAGACTTTCCGCGGTTATTACTATTTCTGCTCAGCTGCCGGCTGTTGGCTGGTGCTGCCTTGTTGGCGCTCGTCTCGGCCGCCGTAATGTATTCCAGAGCCGAGCAGGGAAGGAGCGCCTCGCCGCGCTCTGCCTGCGTGGCGTTTTCCGCCCTTCTGGAATCGTCTGTCCTCGGTCCGACTTTGGTGTTTGGCCACAACGACACTCGACCGGCTGATTTCCGACGGGTCGCCTCGTCGCCCTGTCTCTCACACCCCAACGAGACTCTCCACGACAGTGACCTGGCGATCGTTTGGAATCCTTCGGAATGCTTCGGGAGGCGGCCGAGGAGGCGGCAGGCACTGCGCGCCGCTTGACTCGCGTCGCCGGTTGGCGACGGCGCCTCTCCTCGTCGACCCCCCCAGATCCGGGACCATCCGGAAGCATCCGGGACCGGGTGGGGGTCACCCCGGTCACCCTGCCGCTGTCACAGCGGCACCACGCCGTCACTCATTGTCTGCCGCCCGCCCCACCCCGCCCCGCCCCGCCCCGCCCCGCCCCGCCCCGCCCCGTCGATCCGGCTTCCTTTTTGCCGCGCACTGCGGCGTGTGCACCGTGACGCGGTCGACGCGGTCGACGCGGTGCAGCGAGACGACGCGCGCGCGCGAGGCGCCGGTCAGCTCGCCTGGGTTCAACTCCCACCAGTGCTTTTATTCTCTTTCAATTTTCATTCTTTTTCTTTCAATCATTGCAACGAGGGAACGTTTCTAATACAAAGACGGTGCCACGCGCGCACACTCGTCTGTCTGTCTGTCTGTGTGTGTGTGTATGTGTGTGTGTATGTGTGTGTGGATGTGCGCGTCTTCGGCTTAATCGCCGAGTAACCAAGTAGTCTGTCTCATTGATTGGTGGGTAACGTCGCCTTGGCGCGGCGCGGCGTTGGAGCTGCGGTCAGGCGCGCGCACACACACGAGCACACCCAGACACAGCGGCACGCGCGCCTGTGTGCCTGTGTGTGTGCGCGACTGCGCTTGTGCGTGAACTGGATGAAGCGTGCCGTTGGCAAAGAGACTGCACTGGTTGCTGCACTTTGTTGTGCCTCTTATCGCTCCTGGGCACACTGTAAAGATAGGGCAAAAAATTTAAGTATCTGAGATTACTATTTGCTAAAGGTGACTCCGCGTCCGCCTTTGGTTGTAAAACTTTAAGGCAAAGCGTTTGACGGGTGTCTCTGGCCGCCACTGGCGATGGCGTGGGCTGCACTCCCGGACCACAAACTGGCGCCGTTGCTTCAGCCTGCACGTCGCGGACGACGTCACCGAACGGCGCGGCGGAGGTTCGATCCCCGGCGGCGGCGGCTCGGTGACGCGGCGAGGTGGCGGCCGGAACAGAGCACAGCCGGCACCCGGCACGGACATGCAACACTCGTCATCCAGCACTGCCAGAACCAATTACCGGGTACTAATGATCGGTTCCGAGGCGGGGGCCGCGGGGGCCGCGGGGGCCGCGGGGAGGCGGAAGGGGAGGGGGAGGGCGGCAGGGAGGTGTGGTGGCCGGTGGCGGCTGCGACGGGACAGTGTTTAGAAATCAAGAATGTATGGCGGCTAAAAACACAAGGGAGGGGGTCGCGACTGGTTCCTAAGTGGAGCGCAGCGCAGCGCTCGCCGCGAGCCTCACCGTGGTTGGCCAACGCTCTGAGCCTCCGAGCCGCCGGGGCAGCGAGCAGCCGGAGCAGCAGGAGTTCCAATGTCAGCCCAGCCTCGCGCCACAACACGGCCCACAGTGGGCCAGAAGGCCGGTGGGGGCGGCCGAAACTCCAAACGCGTTTTGAGCTGCAGAGTCGCTAAAGGGGACTCGAACCGACCGTGTGACCCCACCAATGGATTCCTCGTTCGGAGAGCAATCCATTGGTGGGGTCACATGGTCGGTTCGAGTCCCATTTAGCGACTCTGGAGCTCAAAACGCGTCTCGAATTTTGGCCGCTCAACCGGTCTTCTGGCCCACTGTGCGGCCCAGGCCGCGGGCCCCGGTCTGCCTGCAGCGCGCCCTTCGCGGCCTCTGCCGAGCGGTGGCCGCAGCGCTGGCCGCGCCCGCAGGGGCAGGGTAGGCAGACGGCGGCGGCTACGTGAGGCGGGGCTGCCGGGCCTGCCTCCCGGGCGGCGGCTTGCACCGGCTTGCACCTCATGCGCACGCCGGTGAAGGCCCGGCCGAGGGAAGCAGGCAGCCAATTAAGACATAAAACACAATTGCATGCCGTGGCCGTCCTTCGCCTGCCTTCGCCGTGCTCGTCAAGGGAGAGAGCGCGGCCCGGCGGAGCCCCGCGCGGTGACCCAGAGAGGCACGCAAACGGCCAAAACGCGCGGAGAAACAGAGAAAAACGAGGAACGGGGAGGAGGAAGCGGAGACACTTAATCAGCCGCGGCTCGGCGCACGCGGCGCACGCCCGTGTGAAGCCTCTGCCGCACACACACACACACACACACACACACATATATATATACATACACACACACACACACAGAGGCACAGAGGCACAGAGGCACAAGCACACACTCACACGGCGCGCGGGGCACGCGGCATGCATAGCCAAGCCGAAGGCCTCGTCCCGAGTCCCGGCACACAGGCACCGGCGGCCACTAGGCACTTGTCCAGTGTTTGCTGAGCGAACCATTTCACGCACTTTGTCGCAGTGGCCTTGCCCGGCCTTGCCGAGGGTCGCCGATGTGGTGCAGGTGTACCCGTGGTGGGGCGACGCCGATGCGACGCCGAGGCGACGCGGGTTCGAGTACCGACGGGGCGTGTTCAGCGTTCGTGTTCACACGCGGCGAATTTTCCTGGTGGCCTTACGACGCTCCGTCAAGTAAACCATGGCCGCCGCGCCGCCGCGCATGACATGTTCCTCGTCCTGCCCCTCCCTCCCCTCCGCTTCCCCCACGGCCTGGTCACTGCAAGCTCGTCCAGCTGCCGTACCTGTCCGCGACAACCTCCTTTACCCCATTCCGCCCCGCCGTCAGCAAGCCCCGCCACCGCGCGGCCACCGCGGCCACCGCGGCTCCACGGAAAAATAACTTTTATGTTCGCCCATTGAATTAATACTTGATGGAAGGTGCGCTTCCGGCATCTACGCGCCTCGCAGCACGGCGCAGCAGGCTTGGTGACAGGGCGTTGGCAGCCAGGGCGACATGCTACGCGCCGCCCGGCCGCGCACGCACGCACGCGCAGGCACGCACGCGCACGCACGCCTTTGCCAGCTCGATCTGGGCAGGACGACGTCTGCACGGTCTGCACCAGCGCGAACGGCAGGCCGGCGCCGCTGAGTCCAAGTCGAACCGCGCGCGCCGGCCGCGCCAAGCCGCGCCGAGCCGCTGAGCAGTCCCGTCGCGTTGCGACACCACCGCCGCCTTCGCCGCCACGGCCCAGGGTCCAGCACAGTCCAGCACCGCACTGGCCGGCCGGTCCGGCTGGACAACGAGAACGGGAGGCGACGCGTCGCGACGGCAGCACTTGTACGCGTTCGTTTCAGACGTTCCGATGCAGCCCGATTCCAAAGAACAGTTTCGTCGCTCTGTCTCTATCGCACTCCGTGGAGCGTTGCGTGAGGGTGCGAGAGAAACAGAGCGATGAAACGATTCTTAAGGACCACTCGCCTGGAGCTCTGATTGGCTGCGGCACCGATCGGGATCAGGTCCCATCCCACCCCGTCGCATCCCATTGAGGCAACGAGAGGAGGCTCGTGACGAAACTGGCCGCCAGTATCATGTCGGTGTCGGCATGGCCAGCCAAAAGCCCCGCAAGCCGCCGGGCAGGCAGGCAGGCAGGCAGGCAGGCAGGCAGGCAGGCAGGCAGGCAGGCAGGCAGGCAGGCAGCACGGCCGAATGGCGTTCCGTCCAGCGGCGAGGCGGCGGCAACGCGCTGCAGAACGCCGCGTGCGTGGTGCGCGTGGTGCGTGCACACGGCGGCGCCTCACCTCGCGCTGCCCTTCGTGGCCTTCCCCGTGGACCACGGCGGCCTCCACGGCCACGGGGCGGACGGACGCACCGCCACGCACCGCGAATTAGGTGGGCCAGAGAGTGATGACCCTGGTCCGCCCTGGCCCCTGGCGCTAACGATATGCCGCCCGGACGGCGGGCTTGCAGGCTTGCTATGGGCCGGAGTGCATCGTTTCAGCCACCGCGGCTTGTGGAGACCGATCGGTAAGGCGGTGTGTATGAAGCTAGGCTTGATCGCTTCGCCCTGTTAGTCGCTGGGCCGTCGACCTGGCCTCGGAGCCCTTCACACATCCGCGACCTGGCGTCGACCTGGCGTGCAGGGCCCAAGGGCCACGCCCACTCCGGACGCCGCGATGCCTCGCTGACGCAACGGAGGTGCGAACGACGGTGGTGACCTGCGCGGGACCCCGCCGGGGATGCTGCGCGCTGCGTGGCCTCGGGCGCAGACCGTGCAGACCGCCACCTCCGCAGTCCCGCGCATCTTGACGCAAGTCTCAGGCCGTGGAAAATAGGAGCAAGGATCGGAATTTGAACCTTGGCCCAGCGTCTTCCTGCCGCCGTGCCGTGAGCACGGAGCAGAGCAGCCCCTGCGTCTTATGCAACACCCGCCGCCCCGGGCCAGCCGGTCAGCCGGGCAGCCCAACCGGGCCGCGCCGCCGCGCCCACGGGGGCAGGAGGCAGCAGAGTCGCCTTGCCGACCTTGGTTGGAAAAATGAAATTCTGTCAGCGCGAAACCGCGTGTACGTTTCCCATGCGACTCGTGGAGGCGACACAAAGGACTCCAGGCCCATGCCGGCCGCCGAAAAGGACGCTGGTGACACGGTGACACCGTCTACGCGCCACGGACCCACGGCGGGGCGCCTCGAACCAGCGCGGCGCGCGGTCGCCGACCGAAGGACTTTCTTTCAATTCAAATAGCCGAACGAGTGCGTCATCATGGCAAAGCGCAAAAGCACCAGCGCGATGGCCGCGACAATGGCCCGCCTCGCGACAATCAACGCAGCCTGCCGCCTGCCGCCGCCCGCCCGCCAGCGAGACAGCCATGCCCCAGCGCCGGGGCCACCGGGGGGGCAGGCCCCACCCCGCCTAACTATTAAATCAAACTAAAAACAAAACAAAAAAACAGAAAAAAATTAATTAGTCAACAAAAAGAAACCACACAGCGTAAACATGGCATCACAAATGGAGGTGAAGACGGAGCCGGCGGACGCGCAGTCTGGGCCGAGGACCCCCAGGACGTCCATGTCCAGCAGGCACAAGGTGGCGGCGGCACCGCTCGCACCGCCCGCCATCCTCGTGACGGACCCCAGCGCGCAGGTAGGGCAGCACGGCGTGGCTCCGCAGGCTGATTTCTGTCTCGCTCGCACTCACAGTTCCCCCATAAGGGCGCGAGAGAGACAGAGCAACCACTGTCCTCCCCGTGGCCCCGCCTTGCGACAATCTCGTTTCGTGTGTGCCTGCCGCCTGGCTGCACCCTATCCGACTCAAATCGCGTCCCGCGGCCTTGGGCGGTGGCCTTGGGCTGTGGCCTTGGGCTTTGGGGCGTGCAGCCAGGCTGGCATTCAAATTGCTTCACAATGGCTTGTCGTTCGTCACTCCAGGGAATCTCGGCGCTGTCCGTCGGCCGGACGCCCAGCGGGCAGCGGAGGGTGAGTTGCCGGCTGCGTGCTTTGCGTGCTTTGCGTGCTCTGCTGCTGCGGGTCTGCGGGGGACGGGGGCTGACAGTGCCTGTCGCAGTCCATCTGCCACGTGCACCCCACCACGTGCCACTGCGAGAGGTGCCCGTGTCCCGTCCCGGGGATGCTGGGGGCTGGCGCGGGGCCGGTGCCGTGCCCCGACAACAAGTACACGCAGCGCGCCATGAGGGAGCTGTACGGCGCCAGGTTCATGGCCACCGACCCCCAGGACCCGTACTTCGGCATCCGGCCCACCAGCGGGTCCCAGACAGGCTACGCCGGCTACCCCGGCCGCCTGTTCCTGGGACGGCCACCGCCGTTCCGCCGCCCGCCGCCGGAGCCGCTGGTGATGGCCAGGGTGCAGCGCTCGGCGGGGAGGTACCCCTTGTGGGGCGGGGTGGTCAGGGGGCTCACGCCGCCCATCGGCTGGGCCAACTACGAGAAGGGGCTGCCGCTGCCGCCCGGCTGCCCGCGCAACATGAGTGAGTCATGCCGGAAAGAGGAATAAAGTATCCGGCTGTTTATGGTGACCGAATCCGAGCCTGTGCCCGCAGTGCGGTCGCTGCCCATGGCCGCCATGACCTACGACTACGAGGACGAGTACGCGTGCGTGGGGCCCGACATCCGTCGCATGGCGCCGCGCTGGATAGAGCGCGCGGACAGCCGCACGTGCACGTTCCCGCAGCTAGCCGAGCGGGGCGACAACTTGCAGTGCGCCACCTGCGCGCAGCCCAAGGAAGCCCCCGCCGAGGCCACCAAGGGCAAGAAGCGGCGCCGCGACGCCGCGGAGTCCGAGGCCGCCCTGGAAGCCCCGCCGGAAGCAGCCCCGGAGACCGCGGCGCCCGACGACATGCCGCCCGCGCCGGAGGACGCGCCCCCGGACGGCGCGGAGCCCGGAGCGGAGCCCGGGGCAGAGCTCGGCGTGGGCGCGGAGCAGGACGGCGGAGGCATGGTGGACGAGTCCGTCAGCAAGGCGGTCTTGGTGGGAAGCCGCGCCGCGCTGGGCAGGGGCAGCAGAGTCAGCGCCGTCGGGGCCACCAGCTCTACGTCCGCCAAGATGTCGCCGTCGGGCTCCGGCACGGCGCCCGCCCCCGCGATGACGCCCAGCTCGCAGGGCGTGGCCAAGGCGGCGAGCTTCGGCAGTGCGGGAGGCGCTCCGCCCGCCCCGCCCAGCTCCACCTCCGTCAGGAGGACGTCGGGCGCGCTGACTCGCCTGGACTCGGCCATGCCGCTGCCCGAGGTCAAGAAGAGCGCGGTGTCGGCGCGGCCGCCCCTGGAAGGCATCCGCGAGAGCGCCACGTCCACCCCTGTCGTGGAGGAGCAGCAGCCCGCCGCCGAGCCTGGCGAGCCTGGCAAGCAGCCTGGCGAGCAGCCCGCGGAGGACGCGGAAGGCACCGCACCGTGAAATACACTTGCAGCCGCATCACTGTGTTGCTTTGGGAATCCTCCGGGACGCACGGGGCATGTTGAAAGCCTTCTCACACGCACGCACGCGCACACACACACACACACACACACACACACACACACACACACACACACACACACACACGTGCGGCGAGACGTCCAGCGAGGCGCCCTCATCGATATGATAAAACCCGCGACGCCGAGGCGCCAAGGGTCAGCGCGGGTCGGGCGGGGTCCGCATGTTGCATTCCGTTGCCCAACAGTGCCTGCGGCCTGCGGGGCCTGTGGCCGACCAGGCCGACTGGGGTGCCTCACGCTCACGTGTGGCTGGGCCGGCCAGGCAGGCTCACGCGGTCCAAACGCCCAGCAGCGCCCAGCAGGCTCACTCCGAACGTCGCTCTGTCTCTCTCGCTCCCGCGCCGGACACCCCGCGGGTGCGAGAGGCATGGCACTGCTCGGATGCAGCCAACGGCCCGGCCACCCGGCCCAGCCCAGCCTGTCCTGCAGGACTCCCGCCCGGTGACCGACCGGCCCACTGGTCAAGCCCGCCGAGCCGCCACGCCTCCGTCCTTGTCTCTCGCGCCGGCCGCCTCGGGCCGCCTGCTTCCGAGGGGTGTTTCGCCCCATTGCTGTCTCTGTCGCACCACGGGGCGTTCCGAGAGTGCGCAAGCGTGCGTGAGAGAGTGCGAGCGATGAAACGGCCCTCCGGAATCAGCGGCGGCCGCCGGCTGACCCTTGGCCGCGTGCAACCTGGTGCAAGCGGGACAACACCTGGCTCTCCGCGAACGCAGTCTCGAGGACGTTCCAGATAGGCACTCACACACACACACACACACACACACACACACACACCTACACACACACACACACACACACACACACACACACACGTGGCGTGCAAAGGTCGTCTCCACGTCGACTCGGACCACGCCGTCGGCAACCTGCTGCAGGGCCGGGGTGTGGCGTTCGGACCGTTCGGGCCGTTCGGGTGGCGTGATCGGGTTCCAATGTCCCAATTAGCAGGGCCCGCCCCACTCCGCCACATCGTGGGTCGAATCCAGTATGGAAAGCAAAGCGGTGCGGAACGCAACGGAACGCAATGGAACGCGGTGCAAACATCCGCGAAGGCGAGTAATGGCGGCCCCACAATCATCCCTTTGGGGGACGCAGATTGGGAGGGGGCAGTGGACACTCGGACTCAGCCGTCGACAAGGGAGGCGGGCACTGCGAATCCCTGAGGGCAGAGGTCGCCGGGGATTGGCTGACACACTGACACTTGTTAGGCTGGCGGAACCTGGACGGACGCACAGCTGCACCAGCTGCACCGAGCACCGGCTGCCTCAGGGATAGCAACGCTCCGGATGGCGAAACACACACGCACCCGCCAAGTTATTAAATTTGGGAGAGAAGCTGCCAGGCCATGACAATCGCATCATAACTGTTAATCTCCGCGGCGTGGCCCGACGGGCAGCCCTTGACGCCGAGCACGCCGAGCACGCTGGCCGAGGGAGCGGCGGTCCCTTTCTTCCCACGGGGCACCGCGACGCACCGCGACGCACCGCGACGGAGGGCTTCCCTGTCCTTCCCTGGCCGGCAGGGCCGGGCCGAGCCAGGCCGGCCAGGCAAGGCGCCAGTGAGTGACATAAGTGCGGGATATGGAGCGGCGGCCCTCTGGCCGCCCTGCCTGCCAGCCCTGCCTGCCGGCGTGGCGCGTGGCCCCGCCAAGGTCGCGGCAAGGGCGAAGACCTCGGCGAAGACCTCGGCGAAGACCTCGGCGAAGACCCAGTGACCCGGTTCCCCCGAAGCGCTCCAAGGCCCCCAAGGCCGGGGGAAAGTAAAGCAGGGGCTTGGGAAAATGGCGAGTTGACAGCGCGGCAGCGCGACAGGGCGGCACCGACCACCGCGGCCGCCGCGGCCACCATGGCACTGAGGAATGGAAGGTTGAGGTTATGGCGACCGTCGCGCTGCACCACGCCGTCACACAATTAGTGGCCGTCTTGCGTGCACTGCCGCCGACTGCCGCGGAGCGCCGAGCGCGGAGCCAACCTGTCAAACGGACGCACGCGCACCGCACGCACTGTAACTCGCCGGCAAGGTGCAGCGGGGCTGGGCGGGCCGGATCCGAGGCGTGGCCTACATTCGGGTTCATTACCAGACAGCGAGCCCTGGGATGGCACGGTTACGAGGGCCCGGATCATCACGTCATCGTGGGGGAGGGGGAGGCAGGAGTTCCGGCGGCCGTCTGCGCCTGGTCTGCGCCACTCCCCGTGCCGCCGTACCTGGGCGGGCGAGGCGGCGGACTGCAGTCGGGGGTGGCGGGTAGGGGGAGCCGTCGGCTAGGGGGAAGGACAAACTTCATCCCGCCCCGCCCCGCCCCTCCACCCCGCCAGACGGTCTTCCTCAGCGAGGTGCGCCTCGCGGTCAATTCACCCGCAAGACAGTGTGTGGCCATTTTGGGTTGATTATGTCCTGCTGTGTGTGCTGAGGGATTGGTGGGGAGGGGCGGGGAGGGGCCCGGCGGACGATGGGCTGGGCGGGCTGGGCTCGCAATGCACCGGTTTGGTGGCCCCGCCGCCGCCCGGAGCGCGCCGCCCGGAGCCCGCCGCCCGGAGCACGATTAGGTCACCAGCCAGGCGTCCTTGACGTCCTTGAGGCGCACCTCGTCCTTGAACTCGCCAGTGCACTCGGCGCCTTGCTCGGCGCCGCGCGGTGCGCCCCTACCGCGCCACCGCGCCCCGGACTCGTGTCGGTAAACGGCCTCTCGGTTTCTCACTTTGCTTCCCATTCCGCCTGTCTAAACTCCGTCCGCTTTAAACTCTGTCACGCGGCCAGACGCTCCCAAACACACACGCGGGCAGGACATCTTGGCGCGCGAAATCGGGGACGTGCATGCCCAGGCCGGCCGGCCCGCACGCCATCCTGATTGGGTAATAATAGCCGCATGCCGTGCCTGGCTTGCCTGGCTCCCGGCTTGACACGTTGTTGAGGCCTGCACAGCTAGCGCAGCTTTCAAGGATTTTCGGCCATTGTTCAATCGCCGTTCCGACGCGTGCTGTCGATTAACGCTGCGCTGTACGGCAGTACGCTCGAACAGGTCTGTGACTTTGACCCGCCAGACTCGCACTATGAATCCCACAGTGGCGGCGCGCGCGCACACACACAAACACACTGCAAGGCGGGGAAAGAAGGGAGCAAAAGTTGATGGCCGATTTTTTGGCATATGCATCGAACGGGAGAGCCAGGCCGCGCCGTTGTTTGACTGTCCAGAGCCAAACATTTTCGAGAGTCCTCCGTGCCGTGGTTCCGTCTAGCGGCCGGCGCAGCGCCGCAGCCTCGGCGGCCCAAGACTCCAAGAGCGGACCGGGTTGACTTCGCCTTGACAATCGCTGCAAACAGCCACGTGCCGAGCGGAGCCAGGCAGAGCCGCCATTTAGTTTTCCTAATCCTCTGCCTTGTGATGACGTCTCGTTTTCCCGCCGTCCCGCAGACCGCGTCAAAACTATTTTCGCGCGCCGAGTTCAAACGCCTGCGCGGAACTGGAAGTGCAGCGGCCAGCCGGAAGCCGTCTGAAGACGGTGACGCGCATGGATTAAAAGCTCGAACCGCGACGCCACGCGACGCCACGCGACGCAAGCCGACCGACGACGTCACCGAGCTCTCTTCGGGAGAGCAGGGACATTAAAAAAATTCCAGTGACCATTACACCTACCTTTCCATTATCCTGCGATGTTGTTGTTTTTGTTGGTTTGCGCGGAGTTTCCACGACGCTATCCTGGCGCTGATCACAACAACAACAACACGCGTCGGACGACGCCATCCTCGGCAGGGTTTCACGCGCCAATCTTGCAATTATTGACCTGTCCAGTCGAAGCTTACAGTCAGGTGCAGCCTGGGAACGCAACGGGGAACCCCGGAGCCCGGGCGTTCGAAGTTTGAACCGGGTACCGAGGAACCGGGTACTGAGGGACCGGCACCGATGCGGACCTAGCTGACTCAGCAAGGCTGCGGCTCACACACTCACTCACACAGACGACACACACAAGCACACACGAGCGCACGCACAGCGACGGCACGCGAAGCTCCGCGAAGCATGGTCACTGGCCGTGGCCGTATACGCTGTAAAGCGACCCATTGGAGCACCAGTGCTAAAGCGGTTACTTTCGGGAGGACCTTTGGATCGCGTGGCTTCCTGTTGTCTCGCTTCGCGAAACGATGACTTTGAGGAATCGGCGTGGGTTGCAGGAATTCCCTGACAGACCCCGCTAATGAAGGAACTAGGACCACTAAATCAGCGAGTGGAGACGAGCGACCGACGAGCACGGCCATCGACGAAGATGCATCGAGAGAAGTCACCCCACCGTAAAGTCGCCAGGGACCAGGGCAGGGGGCAGCCCTTGGGGCAGCCCTTGGGGCAGCCCTTGGGGCAGCCCTTGGGGCAGCCCTTGGGGCAGCCACCTCGACGCCGTCATCCGCGTGGCGCTCTAGCGCTGGTCTGGACTCCTGTGGCCGGCGAGGGGGTCACTACGTGATGACACGCGTCATAGCGCGCTCAAGCGTAATAACCAAAATTCTCAAAGTTTTACCTCTTTTTTTGGAAGGGGACTGTTTTTAACCAAATCCCAATGATTTTTAGGTGAAATAGATCACAATAAACGTCAAAGTCGGGGCGTGAGATTTTGGCAGTCCGTCCCGGTGGGGCGTCCACCGCCCTACCCGTTGGACGCGGTGCACCCTTCCCTCACAGTGGCCCAGCATCCCCCCTGGGCCGCGCTCCGCCGCGCTTGGCTCCCGTGCGCCCCCCACTCCCCTGGGGCCGCCCCGCCGCCCCCCGCCACGCCCCCCACCGGCCCCCGCCTCCCCTGGCCGCCCCGCCGCGAGCCAAGTCTATATATATGAGCCGGGCCGATGTGCTCCGCTCCAAAGCCGTCCAGTCCGTCCCGTCCGCCCGCGTTGAGCAACTGGCCGACGCACCGCGCACCGCGGCCCCGCGAACCCAGCCGAGGACCGCGCCGACCGAGCCGAGCCAAGACAAGCCCAGTCGGCGTCGAGTCGGTACGGTCAGTCTGCGCGACAGCTTTCGGGACCCCGCCGCGGCCGCGCACGCCGCGCACGCCGCCAACGCAAAGGCCGTCCGGGAGACTCTCGCGGGGAGCACCTCGACGACGACGACCCCAGGGAGCCGAGCCAGCGCCAGCCCACTGTGGATTACGCCCGAGTGTGTGTGTGCAAAGTGTGCAAAGTGTCAAAGTGAAGAGCAGTGCGCCGCGGGGGCGGAGACCGGGAGGGGACCGGGAGGAGAGCACCCCGCGTACGGGGTGGGCAGCGCTCGCCAGCGCGCCCCGTGGACCACGACCGCCACGACAGGTGAGCCGAGACGATGAGGCGACACGCCTTGCAGAGACCTTAACGCACGGCGCCGCCCTTTCGGCCGTTGCCCGATCGGCCCAAGCCCAGCCCAGCCTAGTGGTCCTTGCCGAGTCGCCGCGTCCTGGCAGTCCTGGTGGCCGCACCGGTCGTCGCCTGCACTTTGCCTCAGGCCAAGCCAGGCGTGGCGCTGCCCGGCGCGCCTAGAGTCCTAGACGCTAGCCGTTAGGCCGTTAGGCGCCAGACCGGCCTCGGCCGGCCGCTACATTATGCATTGGCAAAAAGTGCGCCCGCGACCTGTTGCGTGTCCTAAGCAGTGCGCACGTGTGTGCGCGCGCGTGTGTGAGTGTGTCCCAGCAGACTGAGTGAATGTGTGTGTGTGTTACAATGGGAAGTCCAGGACACCGACAATTTTGTGCCCGAGTGCATTGCATCACCGCTCGCGTCTCGGCGACAATAATACAATTAACATTTTTTTGCAGAGTAGGTGCAGAGCTGCTAGCTCTTAACGCGCCCTTTCAGATGCATGACCTTTTCGAAAGGGTGACAAATTTCGTGACAAATTCCTGAGCGGAATACATAACTTGCGTAAAATGAACCTGCTGCAACGTTTATGTTGACTCGACTCAGCGGTTGACAATGGACCCGCGCGCGTGATCACCAGCTGCTACACCGAAAAAAAAATCGTTTCTCGAACCAAGATAAAAGACCCGCACCAAGTGACTTTACTTTACTCGTAGGAAGTAAATTTTCTTGGTTCAAGAAACTACTATTTTGGACGTACACGCAGAGGGCCCTTGTGGCTGGCTGGGCCCGATGGCCCGGTAGGATGCAACACCGAATTAGCAGGATAGGAAAGCGAGGCGAGGTTATGGCCAATGCCAGCAATGCCAGCAATGCCGGCGTGAGGGGGAGGGAGGGGGCGGCATTGTAAAAAGCGCGTGCGCAATGTATATGGAGGCAGTGGCGGATGACACTCGGGTCGTGTGTGTGTGTGTCTGCGGACTCAATGGGCGTATATGGGGTCGTCGTAAAGGTGCTATCTCTCTCGCACGCCTCTGCGATTACACCTTCGCCATGACACACGTTGGTGCCACTACACCTGTGCCTTACTGTAAGGTCGCCGTCCTGGCCATTCGCGTAGGTGAGGTAATATGCCCGCGCTTCGCCGCGCCGTCCATGCAGGGGTGGTCCAGCATGGGCGGGAGCGAGACAGAGAGACATAATGGGGGGGGGAGGGGGAGGGCCGGAGCACCCCGATGCGATCAGGCCGGCCGCGTGTGGAGGGCATTTCAGGACAAGACGCAACACAACGCAACGAGCGACATTCCACACACACAGGCACACACAGACGCGCGCACGGGCACGCACACAGCGACACGTACAGTGCTGGGGGTCCAGGCCTTCCAGGCGGAGGGGAGGGAAGGCTCGCCAACATCCGAGATAAAATCCCGCAACAACACACGGCAGCAACGGCCACCGCGCCAGTGGGTTAACCGTGTTAGAGTTGCCAAACGTACGTGTGAGTGTGTGTGGCTGTGTGCGTGCAGTGTTTTGTTCGCGCCTGCCAGATTGCTCTGGACGCGAATTAAAAAAGGAACAAAGTCGGCGGGATGTCGTCAGCTTGATGGATGCGGCGCGGAAGCCTTGCCGGTGCCAGAGTGCTAGCGGGCAGTGGTGCAGCGCAGCTCCTGAGGCCCCAGCTCGTCCAGCTCGTCCAGCTCCAGGAGGTGGTCGTCCTTGGCGGCGGCAGTGGCGGCAGTGGCGGTAGCGGGGCGCTGCTGCAGGCGGCGGCACCGCCGGGCCTCGGCCGGGCCGCTGGACCGCGGGACGGACGGGACTGTCGACACCCTCGCCCGGGCGGTCCGTTTCGGCTTCGGCTCCCCATCGCGCGTTCCAAAGTGGCAAATCACGAAATAACGAGGTGTGCCAGGTGTGCCAACGCAGCGGCAGCCGACCGGTCGCACTGCGCCTGCCAGTGCCTGCCAGCGGTGCCAACATCGCGTAGTGGCATATCGAGGATATTGAGCGCGTGGCCGCGTGGCCGCGCGGCGCGTCAAGCCCATTTGCCTTCCCCTTCCCGATCCGCGGAGTCTGAAACCGAACCGCGCGCCGCCGGTCGTTCGTGTCCCAAATTGAGCGCGTCATGTTCCCCATGTTTGTGCCTGCCGCCTGGCGTACGTTCGAGTACGTTTCCAGTGAGCACCGCCCCGCGCGTCTCTGCGCAAAACTTGCCGCCGCCTCATACCTCGTACGTGTCGGCCGCCCGCTGCACCCACACCCACTTTGCGCCAATCATTTTTCGCGGCGGCACGGGAACTTTCCTGGCGAGTCGGCGCCAAAACCACAGCCTGCTCGGCCTGCCCGGCCGCCAATGAAAAGCCTAATGATGGACGCCGACGTCGCCGCCGACGTTGCCGTCGACCACAACGACGGCGGGGGTCACGGAGGTGGCCGACGCGGCGCCGCCGACGCGCCGACGGTCTGCGCACGCACGTCCAGGAGTCGTAGACCCCTCGAACCGCTGAGCCCCGCGCCTGGCCCGGCCCTGGCTTGGCCCTGGCTTGGCCCTGGCTTGGCCCTGGCCCTGGAGCGCGTCGGGGCTGCCTACCCGCCAGGCGGTTCACTGCGCTGTCGCCTCGCTGTCGCACCTCCTTCCGGGCGTCGGCGCGCGCTTGCAGGCCGTCCAGGCCGTCCAGGCCGTCCGAAGGCCGGTCCCACACCTTGGCCTGCAGCTGCACCTGTCCTGTTCCGCGCAAGTACGGCGACACCAAGGGGAACGACAGCACGCGAGACGCGCCGCGAGAAGACCGCGCTCCGCGCCGCCCTGTAGGCTTCTGCTTTAGGCTTCTAGCTTGTTGCTTGGGGGGGGGGGGGACGCCCCGCTAAAATTTCGGCCGGACAGTGCTGGCCATATCCACCCACCCACCCACCGGGGCCGCGGTCAGACGGCCGACGTCACGCCACTGCAGAGGCCGACTGTACCAGAGAGCCGTCGCCCGGTGTGAGATGGGTAATTGCCCCCTGGTTGCGTAATCGGGCGGCCGGTTGCATCTGCCCGCACAATCGCCGTGTAAGAGTTATCGTCCCGCCAGAATTGGCGAGGAGCGCATAACAGTGGCGCAGGATAATTGTGCATGTTTTCCCACAATAAACAAGAAAGAGAATCGTTTTTTTCTTTGTGGCCGCGGCGTGAATGTCGGTTTGTTTCCATTAGTCGCAACACGCTGACCGCGCGTTTCGAACAGTGCACTCGCCATCGCCGTGCAGCACGCCCCGGGGATGGCAGGCCGGTCCAGGACAGCAGGCGTGCCCTCCAGCATCTCTCGCCTGGAGACTCCAGACTCCGCGCCGCGTCCTGCTCGCCTTGCCGCCACGAGGAAGGCTCGGAATGGGATGTCGCCGTCGGCGACGTGCCGCCTTTGCCGCGCGCTGTCCGGCCGCCGCGTCGCGTCGCCGGCTCTCTATGGCCACGGCCGGGGCTGCTCCGAGTAGAGGGTTCGGACTTGCTCGGGGGATAGGAGGAGCGAGCAGGGCGATGGTCCTGGCTGCACCGCACTGGCGGCTGCGCCCCGCCCCGCCCCACCCCGCCCCGCCCCGCCGCGCCCCACCCCGCCACGCCACGCCCCACCTCGCCGCACCGCGGCCTTCCAAGGACGACCAGTCTGGCGGGCGTCGCTCCAGTGCATGGGTCTCTGGAGCTGGAGCGGAGCTGGAGCGGAGCTGGAGCGCGCACAAATGGTTGCGTCAGGAGGGGTGGGGCGGGGTGGGGCGGGGTGGGGCGGGGCGTTCCGGCGTTCCTGATACCCCATGCAGTCGCGATGTCTGCCTGACGGACGGCCCGACTAACGACCCCACCAACAATTTAAAGTGTTAGCGGAATCGTCTGGAGAGTCATTGTGCGAGTGTACAGTACGACAGACACAAAAAGAGAGAAAATGAGAATCTCGGTTTAGATCCCAATGGAAACAGGAGGAAAAAAAACTCATCGTTAAAACACTACTACGACTATACTACGTCGGTTTCGTTTTTCCTCGTGGTTTCTACGGCTTGCTGTGGCAGTGGCCTCTTACATGCCGTGCTGGTGCAGTGCGCTCTGCCGGTCGCGCGTCCAGACAGATAAAGAAGAAAAAGTACACAACTTCAAAATTGATGACCAAATAAATTCATGCCGTCTTTCTGAGGCAAACGCGAATCGAAACAAAACAAGCTTTGACCACAACGAGTTGTGTGCGAGTGTGTGTGTGTGTGAGTGTGAGTGTTGTTATTGTCGGAGCAGGAAGCTTCACTGGATGCCCTTCGCTTTGCTTTTTGAAGTAGCTGCGTGGCGGAGCGTGGCGGAGCGTGGCGGCTGCACATCCACTCGCAGAATGCATAATTTGGTTGCAACACGGGGACGGAATGGATCTCCAAGTCGGGCTCGGCCGCGCCGGCTCCGCAGGCGAGACTTCGGTTTCTCTCAAAGAGTACTCTGCGACGATGATGATGACAGACGGACGGACGGGACCGGGACGTCAGAGTGGAATTCTATCCAACAACAACAACAACAACAACAACAAAATAAAAACAACGGAAGAAAAAAAAGTACAGTACAGTGTTATTGGCGTCTGCGCTCCCACTGCTGAGTATCCCCAATAATACACATTCGCCCCTAAACGGCCGGCCAGTGCCATCCTTCCGGCTAACGACGAAGGAGAGGAGGAGAAGGAGGAGGAGAAAGAGAAAGAGGAGGAGAGAGGGAAGGAGGATGAGAGACGGGTGCACGAACAAGAGGAGAAAGATGATGTAGGAAGGCCGTGATATCACCGGCAGCGAGTCAAGCCACTTAAGGCCATGCTCCTGGCCGCTACGCTGCTAGTGGGATTCCCCCATTCTTGTTCTTGGTCTCTCCGTGCGCGGAGAGCAAAGCAAAACAATAAGACGCTGGCCGTTCCGCCGCACCCCCTGCTTCAGCACGCTACAGCCTGGAACAGGTCGAACAGTGCGTCATCGCAGTCTCTCTGCGGGACACCCCATGAGTGCGAGGGAGACAGAGCGAGGGAGTTCGGCATCGGCCTGCAGGCCGGGAGCAACGCACCTCCGCGGCAGTCGACATGACCCCCCGCGGTAATAAGGCAGGATCGGCAAAAACGAAGGAAATGGCGGTGCATTTGCGTTCGCATTCCACGAGGCAACGACACGGACGCGCTTCCACCGAGGCTTCCACCGAGGAGGCGGCGCGCGGCAGGCGGCGCGGTTGAAAGCCTCGCCTCGCCTCAGGCCTTGTTTGAACGCCGCGCACGCTTCGGCGCGCTTCGGCGATGCACTGTCGCTCGTAAAGCCGATGCCGGTCGTTTACGGCCGGATCGAACCGACAGGGCGGCGGCAGGGCGGCGCAAGGTCGCCGATGGACTCTCCTGGACCGCCCAGCCTCGGTTTAAGACCCCCGCTCTTCGCGTTTTGCCCTGTTCTCACCCCATTTGTGCGGCCGTCTTCCATTTCGGACGAAACAAACACTGCCCGCGTCGTCCGGGTCTTGCGCCGTTGACGGGCAGGGTAATAACAGCGTGCCAGGGGCGGGCGCCTCACGGAGCCGGATGGCAGAGTGCGTTGCCCGGCGATGAAGCACGTCAAACGAAGGATAAAGAAAACAACCCGAAGGAGAGAAAAATCGCCGGCGGGGCGGGGTCGGTTGAAAGTACCCCCTCCCCCTCCCCCGGTCGTGACCCTTGGACGCGGAGGAAGCGGTCAGGTACTGGAACGTGTACACTCACCCCTCCCCTCCCCGCCTCGCGAATGCGGTCCGGCAAGTGACCCTGCGAGGTCCGGGCCGTCCGGGCGTTCACCGAGGACGAGGGTAGGCCCTAGCACGGCATCACGGACTGCGTCCTGTGTGCGGCAGGGGGCGACTCCTGGGAGCGCCGAGTCATGCCGAAGACCCGCGGCCACCTTTGGACTTTGGGGCTCCCGCGGCACAGTGGGCCAGGAGACCGGTGGAGGCGGCCAAAATTCGAGACGCGTTTTGAGCTCCAGAGTCGCTGAATGGGACTCCAACAAAACGTGTGACCCCACCAATGGATTGCTCTCCGAACGAGGAATCCATTGGTGGGGTCACACGTTCGGTTCGAGTCCTGTTTAGCGCCTGTGGAGCCCAAAACGCGTCAAGAGTTTTGGCCGCCTCCACCGGTCTTCTGGCCCACCGTGCGCGGGTCCCGCTGGCCATGCCGTCGTGCCGCCACGCCGCCCCAAGCCCAAGGGCGGCGCAAGGTCCCCGCGCAGACAGCCGCTGCTCGCGAGGAGTCCGAAGTCGCTTCGAGTGGTGCTCGGCGTGCTCGGCGTGCTCGGCGTTGTCGTGAAGTGAAGATGGCTAATGCCTCCGACGAGTTCCGTTTCCTACACCACCGGCCCGCAACCTGCTCGCCGAGTAACATTTGAGCCTTGCTTAAATTATGTCTCCCTCTTTAACCGTGTTTGCCTCCATCTTCCTTATCGGAGCACAAAACGAAAACGGTGGCGCGCCCGCTAAAACTTTCGAAAAAGGCAGCCTTGATTTTTATTGGGTCCTTTTTCCCCGCCGACGTAAGAATTGGCTTATCCTCTTGTTGCCGTGTGCCGTGGGCTGCGCGGTGGGCTGTGGGCCCCGGGGCGGTCGAGCGTTACCAGACGCCGATGCCCCGACGATGCTTGTGACACTGGGGACCCTGGGGACCGAGGTACTCCGGGCAGAACAAGTCCGGGTCGGTCCGAGTCCGGACCACCGAGGAGCTTGCGAGACGAGCCGGCGCGGCATCCTGACGGGGAGTGCGTCCTGGTCGGTCCTGGTGCCGCCTGCCGCCTGCCGCCCCCTCGGCCCGCTCCACCCTTCAAGTCCCCGACGACGCACCGCCGGCCTGTGGCGCCCCGGCCGCGGACCCAACTTGCAGCACCTAACCCCCTTCTTGGTTTGCAGATCGCCGCGCGCCGACACCATGGCGGCCGCAGCCCTCGCCCGGGCGGTGGAGGACCGCTACCACGGCATCATGGGAGCCCTCGGAGGTAAGTGCCACGGCACTGCAGCCCAGGCCCACGCCGTGTGCCACTTGGCACTGCGTCGCTCTGTCTCTCTCGCGCCTGCGCGGTACGCCCTGTGACTGCGAGAGAGACAGAGCGACGAAAACGACTCTCGGGACCAGTCTGCTGTTTCGTTTCGCCCGCGCCCTGTCGACAGCGTAGGGGCGCTTCTTGAACGGCCGTCGGATCAAGTAGACACCCTTTGTCGGCGCGGCGTCATCGCCGACCTGCTGGCCGTGTCGACATGCGGTGCTCTTGCCGCCACGCTATTTACTCCCGGCCGGTCTAGTTGCCTGGTTCTGGAGGGCCGCTTCGTCGCTCCGTCTCTCTCGCACCCCTACGGAACGCCCCGTGAATGCAACGGAGACGCGACGAAACTGTGTCCTTCTGACTGAGGCGGCACACCTCGCACAATGGCAATGTCTGGCAGCCCGCCAGTGGCCAGCCCCGCCTCGGCCGGCCCCGCCTCGGCCGCCGCTCTGGTCCCAGGTCGCTCTGGGTGCAGAGGCCGTGCCGGAAGCGGCAAGGCTTACCGACGGTGAATCAAGGCAGTGTCCTGGCAGTTGGCAGTGTCGCCGAGAGAGCCTTGGCGGCGAACCACGGGGAATGCCGGGGACCGGGGTTCGATCCCGGACTGGTCCCCGAGCCGCCCCGAGCCCGGAGCCGGCAGGTGCAGCCTCTACGCCTCGACGCAACGCGGCCGGGCCGCCGCACCGGGCCGCGCCGTAACAACCATTAGCGAAGGAGGTCTGGGTCGACTTCGCCGCCATCGCCGCCGTCGCCGCGGCCGGTGGCGGCTCGATCTAGGGCTCTGCACTGCCGTGTTTGAATTTCCCGTGCGTTACCGCGTGGACGTCATAGCCGAAGCCAGCCGAAGCCAGCCCGCCCTGCTCTGGCCTTCCCCGGCCGATAACTCAATCCAAGCCTGGCTAGTGGCGTTGCTGGCGTTGCCACACCTGCGCTAATACGAGCCCACGTCTCGCGTTGCGGAGAAATTGAGGCTCGAGCTCGAACCGAACCGAACCGCACGACCGCGGCGCACAGTGGCGCGAAGACCAGCAGGCTGATTCAGAGAAATGTTGTCTGTCTCTCCTCGCACTCGTGGGGCGTAGCGTACAGGAGACAGAGCGATGAAAATGACTCTCGGAATCAGTCGTCTGGAGTGTGGACGGACAACACCACCGCTCTAGACTGGACATGTGTTGAGCTGAATAATCCTTCAATGGGACTAGAAACCACAAAAGCAATATCCAGGCTTTGCGCTCGCGAATCTATTAGACAGGCTGAGGTTGGCAACCCTTTCACTGGTGCATGCACTGGGAATTTTTGCCTAATTATGTGGCAACAGTGCAAATCGAGTTGATGACGGTACCAATAGATTGTCCGTTCGACGGGCAGTTCAATGGCTCAGTGTCCTAAAATCCGATTTGAGTTGAGGGACACACTATGTGTCGCATTCTTGATATGATTAATGCATCAGTCCAAAACCCACCCACCCACAATTAATTCTTAAAGGGACTCTGTCGCTCTCCTTTCAACGCGCTGTCACGTCGCAGGATTCCCAGTGCAGGTGCGGGGCGGGGCGGGGCGGGGCGGGGCTCACTCTGCACTTCCCGTCGGCGGCCGGGAGCTGCATTGCACGCGCAGGCCGCCAAGAGGAGATTTATTGACCCGGCACCTCATCGCGCCTCGCGGGGTAAATCTGCCTCCAGATTGTAAAAGTAAGAGGTGCCAGTCTCGTGCGTCACGCGGGCGTGGCGTGGCGAGGCGTGGTCCACTGGCCACTGGGCCGCCAGCCGGGCGGCACTAGCATTGCCCGGGATTGCCCAGGATCCAGGGCACAGTCCTGCTCTGCGCTTGGTGCGAGTTTGCTGGCGAATCCAGCAGACCGGCATGGCGCGCCATGGCGCCCAGCAGGTGAACAAAATCAGGCCAAACCGAGTCCACCGCGTCACGTTACTCCACATCTTGTCAAATCGGCGCGGCGCGGCGCGGCCGGGCGCGCCCGTCGCTCATTGGTAATTGGTAAAAGCGGCTCAGTGGGCCGTGGCGGGGCCCGGGCGTGGCGGGGCCCGGGCGTGGCGTGGCGGGGCCCGGGCGTGGCGGGGCCCGGGCGTGGCGGGGCCCGGGCGTGGCCCGGGCGTGGCGGGGCCCGGGCGTGGCGGGGCCCGGGCGTGGCGGGGCGGCGTGGCGGGGCCGGGCGTGGCGGGGCCCGGGCGTGGCGGGGCCCGGGCGTGGCGGGCCCGGGCGTGGCGGCCCGGGCGTGGCGGGGCCCGGGCGTGGCGGGGCCCGGGCGTGGCGGGGCCCGGGCGTGGCGGGGCCCGGGCGTGGCGGGGCCCGGGCGTGGCGGGGCCCGGGCGGGCGGGGCCGGGCGTGGCGGGCCGGGCGTGGCGGGGCCCGGGCGTGGCGGGCCCGGGCGTGGCGGGGCCCGGGCGTGGCGGGGCCCGGGCGTGGCGGGGCCCGGGCGTGGCGGGGCCCGGGCGTGGCGGGGCGGGGGCGCCCGGGCGTGGCGGGGCCCGGGCGTGGCGGGGCCGGGCGGGCGGGGCCCGGGCGTGGCGGGGCCCGGGCGTGCGGGCCGGGCGTGGCGGGGCCCGGGCTTGGCGGGGCCCGGGCGTGGCGGGGCCCGGGCGGGGCCCGCTGCTGCGCTTGGCGCCGACCTACCCCACGCGGCGCGCCGCCGAGGAAGGTGCGGGCCCCGAACGACGCCGTCCGCCGCAGACTCCGCGCTGCGGTCCAAAGCGACCACAAAAAAAAAGCAGGCCGCAAGTCCAGTTTTTTTTCCTGAATGGCGCGGTCTTGTATCACAGTCGCCCATCCGTGCCGTTGCGACGCAACTTTTGGCAACGGGTCGCAGCCAATCAGGGGGAGTGGTGAGGGCCGGCCTACGGCCTTCGCAGTTCACCTTTGGTTTCATGGCGCCGCTCTCCTTCTGTTGCAGATCCCCGGGTGGCGGACTGGCCGCTCATGGACTCGCCGTTCCCCACGCTCGCCATGGTCGCCGTCTACCTCCTGTCGGTGGTCGTCATAGGCCCCTCCATCATGGCCAATAGAAAACCCTTCCAACTTAATAAAATTATCGTCGTTTACAACGCGTTTCAAGTTTTATATAGCAGCATTATGTTTTACGAGGTGAGTGTGCGCGTGTGCAGTGTGCGTGTTGTTTGAGGACTCGTCTTCGGTCTGGCCGAAGTGCCACCGAGTGCCGCCGAAGCGCTGCCGGGGCGAGGTCGAAGTCGCACAGTGGGCCAGACGACCGGTGGAGGCGGCCAAAACTCTAGACGCGTTTTGAGCTCGAAAGTCGCTAAATGGGACTCGAACCGAACGTGTGACCCCACCAATGGATTCCTCGTTCGAAGAGCAATCCATTGGTGGGGTCACACGTTCGGTTCGAGCCCTGTTTGGCGACTCTGGAGCTAAAAATGCTTCGAGAGTTTTGGCCGCCTCCGCCGGTCTTCTGGCCCACTGTGAGTCGCGTCGTTGTCGCGGTGACGGCTGACAGCTGCTGACGGGCGTGACGCGTCGGGCGAGCGCTGAAGCGCCCTGCAGAACCGGGGTAGGCAACCCGCCCCCTCCGCTGTCGCCGTGCTGCCTACCTGCCGGGCGCTCCGAGGCCGCGGCGCAGCACGGCGCAGCAGCAGCGTGGCCGCGCTGGAGTGGCTGCAGTGGCTGGAGTGGAGAGGCTGCGCTGGAGAGGCGCCGCAGTGCTACTTTTCGAATCGATGTGTGTGTTGCCGAGCGAGTGTGTGTGAGAGAGTGTTGCGTCGAGGGCTGCCATTACACTGCCAGCGTAATCCTGACCGCGCTGCCCCTGGCCTTGAGGGAAAGCAGCGCCCCGTCGTTGCCCAAACCGCGCGCCGGCCGACGCTGACGTGCAGCGTCTGACGTCGGCATGCAGCTGCTGACGTCGGCGTGCAGCGGTCGACGCCGATGTGCAGCGGTCGACGCCGACGTGCAGCGGTCGACGCCAATACGTGAACCGCACCGCCGGCTAGCCACAGCCCAGCTTCACTGTCGCAAACGGGGCATCTTTGTGCAATCCCGCTCGTGGCGATTCGATTTAACGAGCGCTCAGTAAACCTCAAACTAAAAATAGCCGGCGAGTGCACGCGCGCTCTCCGCGACGGAAAGGACTCGGAAACCGAAGTAAACCTGTTGGCGAGTGATTGCGCGTGATGGCCGCCGCCGTCGTCGTGGCGGCGTGATGGCCGGGCGGTCGCGTGTGGCCAGCGCGGCCAGGGCGGCCGCAAGGCGACACGATTCGACGCGTCTTCTCACCCCGACCCCGCCCCGCGCCCCGCGAGTGCGACGGAGACTGCGCGGTTCGAAGCCATCGCGCCGCGGCACTCGGCTTCCACGCGGCGCGTTTCTCATACGACCGCCCGTCGGGGATGCAAATGCAAATACTTTTTATGAGGCGAGTCATTTGCGCGGGAAGGCGGCGGAACGCGGCGGAACGTTTAAAAGGCAGTGCCGGCCGAGGCGCGCGCGAGGCCCGCAAGGGTGGCGCGCATTTCGAAACGCCGAGCGGGAAAAAGTTGGGCGGGAACGTCATAGCGTCTCGTTGCCCCGCCCCGGCGCCCCGCATCGCGCGCCGATCCACGTAAATTACCAATCCAGCGCTTTTGGTACAGTGCCGCGGGCGCCGCGGGAATGACTCTGCGGTTGCATTTCGATACCTCGATAAGAATCGATCCGGCGGTGACTCGGCGCCAACGCAGGCCCATAGCCGCCATAGCGGTCGCTGCGACACGCGGCCGCGCGCCGCAAGTCGGCGAGGCCTCGGCTTGAATGCAGCGCCTATTTTTTTTGCCACTCATTGTTTGAACGGCGAGGCGCCTTGGCACAGTAGTGCACAGTAGCCGCGGAGCCGCGCGGCATTGTATTTGGCTCAATTGGATTGACGTTTTCCTCATCGGCCGCTTGTCGCGCGCGCCGCTCGCGAGCCGCCCGTAAAAATGGCCCGTTTTTGTTGCAGCACTTGATGAGCGGATGGTTCATGAACTACAGTTACGCCTGCCAGCCCGTGGACTACTCCTCGAACCCCATCGCCACGAGAGTAAGTGCTTCGCGAACTTTCTGATCCGTGTTTACTCACTTTGTTTGGAGCGTGTTGGGAGTAATTGGTGTTGTTTCATTTGTTTTTTTCGACAGATGGCTAATCTCTGTTGGTGGTATTACATTTCGAAGCTCACCGAATTCGCCGATACGGTACGAACAAGTTTCTTACAGTTGTTCCACGTCATATCATGCCATCATATCATTTCATATCATTTCATTTCATATCATTTCATATTCATCCATTTTGCACCCAAGCTGCTTTTCTAGGTCAAGGTCCTAAAGGACGAACATGAATACTCAGAAGAGACAGAAGAAATAGGAAAGAAAGAAAAGAAAAACGCGTCATCGGCAAGCAGCAGATCCTTGCCCTTATCACGCTTTTCATTGTGCTTTATTTTTCATGCTGCATGCCATCATGATCACCAAAATCATCATCATCATCATCATCCTCATCGCCATCACCAAGGCATCTGCTTCACCATCAAGGGCGGCCCTGTCACCACGAGATCAAGTCTTGACTTAAAAAAAAGGAAACCCTGGCGGTTTCAGAACTTTTCTAGTCTTCAATGCGATTTTAATTTGCCTAGCAGTGTAGACTGCGGCTGGTGGTAATCGTATCCAATCAGTTCCTGGTGCGGCATGCCATTAAATTCTCGTCGGCCCAAAAACAAACATTTTTCTTACAAAAAAAATGCAACAAACAAAAGCCTGTAACCTTGTAATACTGCTGAAACAGGAGCAACCTGCTTAAGAGCGAGGCTCGGTCCCAGGCCAAAGTGCGTCAGTCACATTCCGCCTCATTCTCACCTTCCATTCTTTTCCCCCCCGATCAATAACGCATGGAAGACGAGAGACATGGCGTGGCGTGGCGCGGCGCGGCGTGGCGTGGCGTGGCGTGGCGTGGCGCGGCGTGGCGCGGCCGCCGGGCCCCGCTCCACCACCGCCCCCCTCTAACCGCACCGCCGGACTGCTTTGCAGGTCTTCTTCGTGCTCCGCAAGAAGGACAACCAGATCTCCCTGCTCCACCTGTACCACCACTCCCTCACCCCGCTCGAGACCTGGATCTGCGTCAAGTTCCTCGCGGGTGCGTTGATGAGCCTTTACTTGCCGAGCCCATTGAGAGCGAGCCCCCATTGACGAGCGCTGTCCCCCTTCCCCTTCGTTGCAGGCGGCCACGGCACCTTCTCCAACCTGGTCAACAACTTCGTGCACGTGCTGCTGTACGCCTACTACATGGTGTCCGCCATGGGCCCGCAGTACGCCAAGTACATCTGGTGGAAGAAGTACCTCACCAAGACCCAGCTGGTGAGTGCAGAGCAAGGCAGAGCCCTGACCCACATTCCCCACGTTTGGGCCCTGCAGCCTACCTGCGGCCGAACGGCGGCCGGGCCGCGCGGCCAGCGTGCTGCATGCTGCAGCGGTGTGCAGCGGGGCGCCAAGTTCGGAGCGCGTGAAGCTCACCGCGAGCCTTCGCGCGTGGCGGCCTGTGGCGGTCGGTGGCGGCGCCGCCCCTCCGCATTGGCTTCGCCAGGCTCGCCAGGCTTCGCGTGCTCGCACTTTTACGTCACCGCGCGCGCTTCTGAAGCTGCTCTCGTACTTAGCAAATATCCTGCGAAGACGGAGGAGGCCTGGCGGGGGGAGTGTATCAGCCATTATAGGTGTACACTACGCGCACGCACACACGCGCAGCAGACTCGCGCTCACACACCACACACACACACACACACACACACACACACACACACACACACACACACAGAGGTACGGGCACACGGGCACACGCAAACAGGCGCTGGACGCCGCCGACGCCTGCTGCGTTTCGGTGGCGCAACCAGAGGGTTCTTGATGGGGTACAGGTGACACTCATGTCCCCGACAACAGCATCGAGGAGTGGTCAGTCGGTGTCGGCGTGGGCAGCAGTGGGCCCGGGCCGGCCGGCCGCGTCGCCGCTGGCCCTGCCCGGCCCGGCCCGGCCCTGACTTGCCTCCGTTTCCCAATGCGCGTCGGGCATGCCGCATGCGCAGCACAAGGGCCCGGGACGGGACACGTTCGCCTTCGCATTCCTTTCCTTGACTTGAAGCCGAGCCGAAACCGAAACCGAAACCCGCGGGCCGAGGAAAAGCCCAGTCGGTTAATCGGCCGCTATTTTTAGTTCGGAAGACATCCTCTCTGTCCGGCAAGGCCTATGGGCAAGGCGGCGGCACGCCGTGCGACCGCCGCGCTCTCTGACCGGCCACTCGGCGAACCAACAACCGGGTCCGGGTTGCGTCTGGAACCCGGACTCCAGGCAACTCCAGGCAACTCCAGGTTGCACACACGCCGCCGTCTCTACCCGCGGGCCGGCGAATGCCGCATGCCTTCGCCGCTTACCGAACGATAGGCCTGCGATGCAGACTGGTATAATCATGCGCACTCACACACTCACACACACACACACACATACATACACGCACGCGCGCGCGCGCGAGGTGATGCGAGCGGCCGGCGGAGTTGCCTCACCCCTGCTGAATTTGTCACCAGTGCATCTGAGGCTGGCTGAGGCTGGCCGGCCGGTCGGCGCCTCGCTGCGCCACGCCCGTCGGGCAAGAGGGACTTCCCCGGCAGGCTGGACACGCGACGCCGGCCGCGCCTCCCCGCGCCGCCCCGCGCCCCGCCCCGCCCCGCCCCGCCCCGCCCCGCCCCGCTCAGGTTCAAGACCGCCGCCGGCCTGCCGGTAGAGCGAAGCTAGCGGGACCTTATTGACGTGGGAGCCGACCATGACACACGCACCGCGCCACCGGCGCTGGCCTCCTGGCCGCCGCGTCGCCGCGTTGCGCTTTCGGGGGACTCCGCACGCCGTCGTCCCACCGCCACGCCGCCCGCCTCGCAGTACAGGCGAGCAGCTCGAGAAGTAATTGGAAAAAACGGCGCGATTTAATAAAGGGAGGCTGCGCAACGCGTCTGGCTGCATAATGGAATGGAACGAGACTGGGCTGGGGCGGGGCGGGGCGGGGCGGGGCCGCGGGGAGGGGGACGGGACGGGGCGCTGCACCGCGTTGCATAACCAAGTTCAGGGCCGCCGCCGCCCGCCGCCGCCACTTCAGTGAATGGCTGAATGGCTGGGCACGGACCGCGGCTTTGGCGGCGGTGCACTGGGAGGACAAGACGCCGCGCTTTGGCCGTCGTTAACACGCCGTTCTCACGCTGGAGGGCAATAAGACAGTATCGGCACGCGCTGTCCCTGTCCCTCTTAATGGGCACGCTGCGGCGCGCCGTCTCCCTCCTTCTAACCCGTCTCTCTCCTCCTTGCTGCAGGCCCAGTTCGTGCTTGTCTTCTTCCACTCGCTGCAGGCCATCTACTACGACTGCGGCTACCCCAAGTTCATCGCCGCCCTGCTGCTGGTGCACTCCATCATCTTCTACGCCCTGTTCTACGACTTCTACCTGACGGCCTACCGGAAAGAGAAGCCCCGGCTGCAGGCCCAGCAGCAGCTCAAGCAGCAGCAGATGATCGGCAACGGTAGCGCCCCCAACGGCACCGCCAACGGCGTGGCCAACGGCGTGGCCAACGGCCTCGCCACCCAGCTGCCCGGCGACCAGAAGACGGTCACCGAGGCCAAGAAGAACGAGTGACGCCAGTGCGCACCCACTGCGACGGCGACCAAGCGCCAGCTGCAGCTGTGGTCCATCTACCAGCAGCAGCTGACGCACCTGCACCACCACGGCCTGTACCAGCGACCCCTGGCGCGGTCCTGGTGTGGGCCGACCTGCGCTCAGGTCAGTAGCCTCGCCCTCCCCGCCCGTTGGGCTGCCTACCTCGCAGGGGTCTGACCGCGCTCTCTGCCCCACAGGTGCCGGACGAGAAGCTAGTGGGCTGGCCGCCCGCCGGGCCGGGCTTGAACCCAGGCTTGAAGCCCCGCGCGGGCCGCAGGGAGAGTCGCCACGAGCTCAACCTCAAGTGCGACGAGTAGTCGACCAATCGACCGGTCGCCGCCCGGCCCGCCGCCCTCCAAGACCGGCTGGTCCAACAAAAGGATCGCCACGCAGGCGCAGTGATTGTGTCTGGGACTCGGAAGCAATCCGTGTTGCCACAAAAAAACTAATCGTCGCCAATAACGTGACCTGTTTCCAGCATGTTACTTTATTTTTGTATTTTTTTGTCCTACGGTACAGTACTGACCTTACTTTTTAACTGCAAGATCTAGTCTTCCTATCCGGATTACGAGGGTGTTGCGCTGCTTTGAAAGAAAGAGAAAGTAAAATAGGGACTTATGGATTAAATTCGGATGTATCTTCGTCAACAAAATCATATTGCTGGCTTAGATTTTTTTTTACTAGTTTGATAAATTGTGTTTCGAGTGATATTGAACATGACTTTAAAATAAGGTGAACAATTTGCTCAGTAATTCATAAGTTTTGTTTTATATTTCTGCTGACGTCAGAACAAAAAAATTCGTGGTTACTAGCTTTAAATTTATTTTGCTATCGTGGAATGGTCCGTAAAGATTAGTTTTCAGTGTTTCCTACGCCTTCTTGCTGAAAAAGAATGGTACCACAGCCGAGATTGTAAATGAATATTTAAGTTCGTTAGTTTACTAGTTTTATTTATTGCGTGGAACAAGGAATGTCCCTTCATGGAAGGACATTTCACTGCCAGTACAATAGTGCTGCAATTATACTTTTTCAACACTCCAGTCACTTATGCGCCATAGTTACAAACAATTGAGCCATTCCATATTGTATGTCGAATTCCAACAAAGCACACCATAGGCCTAAGTGGAAATGTATTTAGAATAAAATACTATTTATATTAGGATGATTAGAGAATGAAAACGAATGCTTGCCGGGCAAAAGCAAGTTTGTTGTGTGGTCGCTGTGCTTGCCATGCCGTTAACGTACCCAAAGTGTCACACCTTTTGCCTGAAGTTTCGTTGTAAGGGTAATTGCTCTGCACTTACGTGATTACCTTCAGAACCTGTTCTTGCCCGACACTGTGTCGACGCGAAAAAAAAACTCCAGGAGGAGGAAGAGGTATAATTCCATGACCTGCCTGAATACCAACCTACTTACATTGTGTTCTTCTATGTATATATAGATTTAGTTGAGTGAAGAGCGCAGAGAAGTTTTAGCACGTCTCCTGTTCTGTTTCACGCGCACAACTGAGAAGTCCTCCGAACGACTGAGGTTGCAGTCGATAATATTCAAAGGATAATATCGTTCCTGCAGAGCAGTCCGTTCCAAGCGACTCACTCTACTTATGTAATTGTCTGTGGCAGAAGTTGTCAGTTGTGGCCGGAAACGAAACGGCTTGTACTTAATGCTCAAGTTGAAATGTGATTAACTTCGTACGTTGATTCACGACTTTATTGTAAAATATTCAATTAAAAGAATCATTAGTGTCTCAGAATGATGTTGCAAGACGATCATTTCACTAACCCACGGTATCCGAATCCCACTATGTATAGCACCAACAGAGCCCAATGAGCAAACACCACACGGTAAAAACGGAACCTAGTTTTCCCAGGAGGCCAATGGTGAAGGCATAGGCGATTTCCAGGGAGTTCCTGGGAAACCCAGGAACAGTTTTTACCGAGCAAATAAGTATACACCCTGCTCTTCATAATCACGGCGAGTCGGCAGGCTGCATTGGGCTGCGCTCTCGAAATTCGTGTTTACTTTGTGTACCGGAGCTGGTTCGCGACCGTCGAACCGTCCCGCGTGCGTTGGGCTGCCTACTCCCCGGCGCAGCAAAGTCGCCATCGGCCGGCCGAGCGGCGCAGCGCTGCCCCTGGCTGCCCCTGGCTGCCCCGCACCGCAGGCCACCCATCGCACGCCTGGTCCTGGTTGTTGTGGTGGGCGAAACGACTCGGAGCTCCCGTCCCGCTGCGTCTTGCCCGGCTTGCCCTGCCCCTCTCCCGCGTTAAAGTCTCCCCAGCGCCGTGTGTGATTGTGTGCTTGTGTGCATGTGTGTTGTGAGTGTGTGTGTGTGTCCGCGTGTTCTCATCTATGAAAACGAAATCAGTCAGCCCCTGTCAGCCCCCCCCCCTTCTCGATCTGCGTCGCACGGCCAAATAACTCGCTCGGCCAAATATGGCGGGAACAGCGCCGGAAGTGACCGCACCAAGGACCACAATGATCTTTCGCATTTTTTTCTCTCGCTCTATCCTTCTCCCTGTCGCTCTATCTCTCTCTCTCTGATTCTTTCTGTGAGCCCGAGCAGTGTGAGATGCGAGATGACACACGCCATAGCGATATCGGTCTGGCGCCCTGCTCGCCCTGCTTTCCGACCAGCGGTCCCGTCCCGCGCGCGCAACATCCGCCGTTCGATGACGGATGTGTCCAGGGCGCAGGCCGGACTGGCTGGGCGGCCACCAGGTTCGTCGCTCTGCCTCCCTCGCACTCAAGGGGCCATGCGGAGGGGTGGGAGAGAGACAGCGCGACGCCGGGCTACCGTCCTGTCGGAACGAAATCATAACGCCGCCCTCGCGATTTGGGCTACTTTGCTTCGCTTGTGTGTGTGTGTGTGTGTGTGTGTGTGTGTGTGTGTGTGTGTGTGTGTGTGTTGGTGTGAGTGTGTCGTGTACGCCTTTGCAGGTCAGCGGGAGGCTGAGACACCGGACAGGCGCGACAGGCGGGACAGGCCGCAACAGCTGTCCCACCGTGAAACCTATTTCAAGAGATTTCAGAAGAGACGGCTTCGGAGAACGCCTGGCGGTGCCGGCGGTGTCGTCACGGGCAGCGCATGCCGTCCATGCGATGCTGTCATGCCTCCGATGAGTAGGTTCCCCTGTTGGGAAAACAATCCGCGATCGCGCTGCGCGTCTCGCTGCCCGTCTCGTCTCTCGTCGCGTACCCCGTGCACTGCCTGGCACTGCCCCGCGCTGTGCCTGCAGGCAGCTCTGTCTCTCTCGCACTCATGGGGCGTCCCCTGCAGGTGCGAGAGAGACAGAGAGACGAAAAGGATTCTCGGAATCAGGCCGCTGGTTTGCGGCGGTGCTGCGGTCAGCGTCGGAAGCGCGTTGGGCGGCGTCCTTCTGGCGAGTCGAAGACCCTGCCCGGGCCCATGCCATCCCATGCCCTCGCGGAGAGGCGCCGGCGATGAGCCGCGCGAACATGGCGAAGGCTTCCCCGAAGCCGGCGCGTCCTCTTCGTCGTCGTGGTGATTGGATCGCCGTGCCGCCGTTTCCTGATGAGTCCAAACTCCAAGCGGCGGCATTATTTCCGCCCGGGTTCGACTCCCGGCAGCGGCGAGCGCGCAACATGCACATTGCTGGTCCATCTGCTCGCTCTCCGCCGCGACGCCGCCGTGCACGCCGCGCACGCCGTGTGCGGCCAGACGGCGTACCGGCACTCTCTGTCTCTCTCGCACTCATAGGGCAGTGCGGAGGGGTGCGAGAGAGACAGTGTGCCGGGGCTGCGGCCCAAGGTGGCACCACGGCGCCGTAAAACGCAACGCGGCGCTGCGGCACCGGCAGCATGTAGGTTTAGTGCTCCGCGGCTCCGCGGCTCCGCGCGCCATGCGGCGGTGCATTTTCGAGCAATAATTTTCCTTGGTGCGCGCCGCGCCGGCCAACTTTCCAAGGTCCGACTATTTTTTTTTTCCGCTGTTATCTGCCTTCTTGCGCAGCGCTGCGCCGTGCGCGCTCACGTGCGCTCGCGACGTATTAGGCTGGCGAGCGTCTCCGCGAGCGCGGCCCGAGCACGGCGCGCACGACGCAGCCCAAGAAGACGACGCAGGGCTCCATCACCGGAGTGGAGGCCGGAGGGGCATATCTCGTCGTCACGAGCTTGTCGCCGACCAAGGGCCGCCGACGAGCAGCTCACCGATTCCGAGAGTCTCTTTCGTCGCTCTCTCTCTCTCTCTCTCTCTCTCTCTCTCTCTCTCTCTCTCTCTCTCTCTCTCTCTCTCTCTCTCTCTCTCGCTCCTCAACGGGTTGAGTGAAGAGTGCGAGAGAGACGGCGCGACGAAAACGACTCTCGTAATCAGTCCGGCTTGGCCTCGCCGCCGGTGGTGGTGGCGTCGCCGAGGGCGCAGTCCTCGGCGTGGCTGCCCTGAACCCACTAGCGCTGAGCGCTGCGCGGCGCTGCGCCTACGGCCGGGGACGCTGGGACGGGACGCTTCGAGCTGGAAACGTGCGCCGCTTGTAAACTAGACTGCGACAAAAGAAGAGAAGCCATCCCACGCCTCCTGCGGCGGAATAAAACTATCCTCGCTTAATTTATTATCGGCGTGGCCGCGCTGGAGTCCGGGCTGGCCGGGCCGGCCGGGCCGGCCACGCCGCACACATGGCGCCCGCGCTTCGCGATTCGCGCCCGGCTTAGCCAACCGATGGGGAAAAGATTGGGAAAGATGAAAAGATCGAGTCAGCCGGCCCGGGACAAAGCTGTGGCCACCAAAAAAGTAATGCGCCACGAAGAGTCGATATTTTGTTTCAATATTTTTTTTTCGATATACCAACTGAAAATATAGATTGAACATTTGGTGTGCGACGGCAAAGTTTTCCTGGAATGGGTTCGACGCCTGTCTCCAGGCCCCGAGCCCTGCAGGCCTCTCGCAGCGTAGCCCGGCCCAGCCCGGCCTGCCTGCCTGCCATATCTCCAATTAGCAGTATGCCGTACACGCGGAGACCAGAGCGCGCGGCTCCGCGGCTCCGCGGCTCGCCACCCACACACTCGCACACTCACAGCCACACGCGCATGCAAACTGCCACCTGCGCGGAGCGACACGGCCGTGGAAGGCAGCGCAAACTAAAGTTGCCCGTTTTCCGACTCATTCCTTTTTTTAGTTGGCGCGAATTGGGACACTGGGCGCACTTGCGGGCCACGCAAATGCGCACGTAAGGGTCGCGGGGCCGCGGGGCCGCGGGGCCGCCGTCGCCGTGCCCTTTCCAATTAGCGACACGCGTCCGACGCGCCGCCCCGCGCCGCCACGTCCGCGACGAGACGCCACTCCCGCGGTGTGGAGCCGCGGCCGCGAGGCGAGGCAGGCGAGGCAGGCGAGGGTGGGCGGACCAGTTGAAAAGATATTCACTATTCGGCCGCCGCGCCGCCGCGCCCCATCTCGCTCCGCCGCGCTCGCGCTCGCCACGCGTTCGGCCTTCGGCTTGCCGTCGGACACCTCCAAAATGTCAAATCGACGCGGAAGAGAAGAGAGCGCGTCGCCGAGTCCGCCGCCAGATCCGATACCGCGATAGTAAATGGCCGGTCGACGGCGGCGCGCTTACACTACGAGGACGGCGGCGGCCTGCTTATCCTCGACGGCGTCGTCCACTGGCTTGGCGTCCGGCAGGAAGGGCCCCCGCGGTGCAGTGAGGTTCTGGTCGTCCTGGTCATCCTGTTCGTCCTCCTGGTCATCCTATACGTCCTGGTCGTCCGAGGAAACATTCTCGAAAATGACCCGCCGGCTGACCTGCCGCAAGGACGTGCCGGGCGGCGAGCGCGGCCGGCCTGGCGGGGCGCTACGCTAGCGCGGTCTTTTGGTCATGTGGCCATGGAATGAAAAACGGAGCAAAACTTCCGATGAAGGACTCGGAACTGGCGGCCGGCCGGCCGGCCGGACCCACACAAAGACCACAATGCTCTGGTCAAGACATAATGCCGTGACCGCACCTGTCCGCCGATCCGGGCGTGGCGTGGCGCGGTCTGGTGCAGGGCGTGCAGGGCCGCGGCGTGATGATGGCTCCATTCGTGGAAGTAGCTGGCGGTGGCTGCGCGCCAATTGGTGTACTGCTGGGGCCGCACAGGCCGCACGGGCTGCAGCAGCGCGGTCGGCTCCTCGGAACGAAACCCGAGACGACGGCAGCCGCCTGGCCCTCGGCCTGGCCGGCGCACTCTGTGATCAGCCGCGGGATGAGCCAAAAGCAACGTGGAAGTGAGGCAAATAAAGCGGCGGCACCGCGTGCCGCGCGTACCGAGGGCTAATGGCGTGTTGCGGCTAGTTGCGGGGGGAGGGGGGCGGGCGTGGCGCGGCCCGCCTGCCTGCGCGGTGCCGCGGTGCCGCGCTACGCCGCGCAGGGTCAGTTCCGCTCCACGCTTCGCCCCGTGGAGTCCTGCGCGTCCTGTGCCGCGAGTCGAGCCGAGCCGAGCCTAGCCGAGCCAGCAAGCGAGTCGTGCCGAGCCGAGCCGGGTCGACGGGCCGAGCAGTGAGTCGTGTGCTTGGTGCGTCGAGAGGGACACTAGACACCGTGTCCGAGTGATGTGCGACAAAGACGCGAGTGACAGCGTGCGGTACAGTGATATGTGGTGACGGTTCGTCCCACCGAAATGGCCTCTGCGACTGCCTTCTCGGCGCCGGGGGCCGGTGGCGCCGGCGCGGGGGGTGGCCGGGGCTCCCGCCCCTGCGCGGTGGCGGCCACCACGGCCTCCGCCACCCCCGTCGTCGGGCTGGGCGTCGCGGTGCCGGCCACGGCCCCCGGCCGCCGCAGCTCGTCGTCGGGCGGTCCTCCCGGGTCCACGTCGGCCACCATCAGCAGCGCCAACAAGTCGCGCAGCGCCGGGCCAGGCAGCGGCGGCGGCCCCGCGGGGCCCGTCAGCACGGGGCTGCGGCCCGGCAGGATCGTGCGCAAGAAGACCGCCACCCAGCAGGTGGTGCAGTGGAAGACGCGCAACGTGCAGGAGGGCATCGTGCTGGTGGACGAGACGCAGCTATCCAGGCTCATCAAGCGCGACCCCATCGACAAGTTCTACGACATGGACCCCGAGCCTTTCGCCACGTGAGTAGCCCGCGCAGCGACCGCGCGGCCTGGCGGTCCAAGCGGCCGACACCCGACACCGCCGCGCTCTATCGACGGCGCCGTTGCCAGCACCGTGCTGCACCGCCTGGCCGCCACGCCAACACGCAGCTGATACGGAAAACAAGGTGGAGGGCGTGGTGCTGCACTGGTGCTGCACTGGTGCTGCACTGGTGCTGCACCACGCGGACCCGGCAATAACGCGTCCCGTCGCTATCGCAGCGTGCGTAGCCTGGCCTGACCTGGCCTAGCCCTTTGGCTCGGGCGCGGCCGAGGGACATGGTCCTGCTCTGTGCGCGGTCTACGCCGCCGACCTCGCCGCAGAGAACGCCTTCTTAGATTTTATTTCGCTGGTTCGAGAACTCGGCTAGCTATCTCGGAGCGCTGATGTCTGCCGGACGACGCTGTCCCCGCCGCTGCCACCGCGCTGTCCCCCAGACGAATGTCTACCCGCGTGAGTAAGAGGTCTTGTTGGAGCCTCCAGCCTCCAGTCCGTGGGCCGGATCTCCTTTCCGCCACACAGTTGGCTGCATTGCGCTGCATGTGTGATGTGTGCGCGGCAGACTCATTCCGAGAGTCCTTTTCGTCGCTCTGTCTCTCTCGCACCTATGCGGGCCACCCCATGGAGTGCGTGAGAGACAGAGCGACGAAAACGACTCCCGGAATGAGTCCGCAGGGCGGCACGGCCAGTGAGGGGAAAGGGAAGGCAAGGGCGTCTGTGTCGGTCTGTGTCCATTCAGAAGCAGCGCGGGTAGTAACTCAGCGAGCGCGCCGCAGCAGCCGCATTGTCCTACCCCGAGTATATCTCCATCGAGGTGGCAGCCCTGCGGGAAGACCGGGGAAGACCCCCCTCGGCCGCGGTGCACTGCACTGCCACCCTATCGCGGGGCCTCCATTCGCGGCCGCACGTTGGCGGCCTGGCGGCGCTGGATCGGGACGACGGCGCCGTAAAGTGGCCCGCTGGCAGCCCATGGCAGCCCTGCGGCTCGGGGCTGCTCGGGGCCCTTGGCGGCCTTCCGCGGCACCGCGCCGATAAACTGCGGCGCCACAATGGGCGAGCCGAGCGCGGCGGCGCGGCGGCGCGGTCTGGCCGGCCGGATTGGATGTGCTGCAAGGTCTCTGCTGCTCTCCAAGCGCAAATGGGGGACTTCCGCGCGCTGCCACGCCGCGCTGCCGCTCCGTGCGGCCGTTCGTCGCGACGGCGGCTCAGCATGGCCGGGCCGTCGGTCGCGTCGGCCCGGGTGCGCGGCTCGGTGACGGGGTTCTCCTCCATGGTCGGGCCGTCGAACCCCCAATCGACGGGACGCGGCGCAAAGAGGCGGCGGCCGCGCTGACGCGACGCTGGCCGCATGCAAAACGAAATCTATTAGCCAAATGCGAGGAACCTGTTTCCGATTGCCGATTGTCGATCCGCCGGGGCGGGGCGGGGCGGGCCGGGGCGGGGCGGGGCGGGCATGCCGACAGCTATACATGGGCATGCGCGCCATCGATAAATAGAAGACCGCGGCATTTTTTTCGTCGACGGCCACGCCCGGCCGGAAACAGCGGGCCGCCTCGGCTGGGGAAGCAGGCAGGGCGCGGAACCGCGCGGAACAGCACCGCAAGGACAATGTAGAACGACGATGACATGTGTTCCAAAGTGGCAGGGTGCAAGGAGTGACCCCGTCCAGCAGGACGTTGCTCTGCCTCGCTCGGCGGGGCGCGGGGCGCGGTCCCCGCAGTGCTGCCAACCTCATGGAAGCGCTGCCCTTGCGATGGTTGGCCAGCCTGACCGGCCAAATTAGCACGCGACTCCCACTCACGGGCCTCCCCGACAATACGTGGACGTCGTCCTGGTCGTCGACGCCGCGGGCGGCTCGGGCTGCCGCGGCTACCGCCGTGAAATATGAGCGCGCCGATTAGCATTTAACGGAATCAGTGAACGGCGTGGGGCGCGCGCACACACACAAACACACACACGTACACGTCGGCGTCTTAGCGTATTGCGACGGCTTAGCTGTGGGCACCACACCGGCAGCGAGCCGACCGCCCAGCTCACTTTGCACTCACCCGGCAAACAAAAGTGAAAAAAGAAAAAAACTTAAAAAATTACGAACGAAGAAAATGAGGCTCCCGGAGGTGGTGATTCACCTGTTTGGCCGTGTTGTCTGACACGCCGGCTGGAGTGGAAAGACTTGACTGCCGCCTACCGTCGGCCTGCCGCCCCCCACGACGACGAGCAGTTACCTCTCGTGTTTTGGGGGACGCCGAGGCAGGGGGCGCGGGCGAACACGGCGTGGCGACACCGTCGAGCAGAGCCGGGCACACGCCAACGACGCGACAAGCCGAATAACAATCATACACTGAGGGAAATGTTTTGGGGCCACACCTAAACTTACAGCTGTGACAACCAATCTGTTTGGTCGCTGGGGGTTCAATTAAACGTTCGATGGTCACATTTAAATCGTTTAGTCGCACTACTTTAGCTGTGAGATGTACTCTTTTTCTAACATGTCGTCTGTCTACTTTAGCCACTGCCACTAAATCAAATCTTGTTACAGTGACTGAATGCGATAAGGTCTGACGATTGACTGTTTAGTCCTGACACATAAACGTAAACCGATGAAAAAACGACTTCAAAACGAGTGCTCGAACCACGGACCTACGTGTTACGAGTCCGTCGCTCTACCAACTCGCCCACCTGGCTGACTAAGAGAGGCCGGCATTGATGGGCCTCTTGGACTGACGAATGTGTGCGGACGCACCGAGAAAATGATAGCTCGCTCCCTTTCCTGGGGTCCCAAGTGTCCCACAGTCCATCTCCTGACAGCACAATAGTATACAAAGATACTATGCCAGGAGAAACTGGTTGCGCTACGGGGAGTTGAACCCCCGAACCCGGCTTCTTATCCAGCCTCCAGGCGCGGAGACCACTGAGCTACCGCACTGTTGAGATTATGGCGGAGCGCTGGGAGATGGCAACGCGACTTCCGTGTTGAGTGTCGCATCGCCAGTGTTTCGGTGCCACACCTAAACGCTTTAGTCGCAACTACTGACCATCGATCAAGCCCATGACTAAAGCCAGTTTAATCGAGTCCTTTCATGCTGACTATTATTGGCGGTTCAGTCACTCTCACTATTTAGCAGTCTTATTGTGATCATCGGCTGAACAGTTGCAAGGATTGAACTCGTGTAACTGTCGCCATTGGGGGGTTCCACAAAACACAGTTTTATCGTGAGGCACCGACCCCTTCTCTCAGTGTATTTCCCGCCTGATTTACCGCCTTGTTCCGCTGCCGTGCGCCGTCGCTCCAGTTTCGCCTCGCGATTCCGGGAGCCGAGCCGAGCCGTGCCGGTCCGAGCCGGGCCGAGCCCAGCCGGGCCGAGCCGATCCGAGCCGATTGGATCTTTTGGCGTGTGCAGCATGTTATAATGCTTGCGCGTGGGCGACGCCTCTTAACTGAGTAATTCGAAGAGGGCAATCAATCCGGCCGGCCGCGCTGCGCCGCGCTGCCAACGCCGGACTTACTTTCAATATTCGCGGGCCTTTGGTCTCGGTCTCGCTCGGGGCGGATAGTGGAAGCTGTCGACGGGTTTGGGGGCTGCCGGCCGTCTCGTCATGATGACACCACAGGTCTGCGGCGCAGACAAAATGGTGGGGCGCGCACCCGGTAGTGCTCAAAGAGGCGCTTCTGGGGCGGAGGCCTGCAGTCCCTCCGGGGGATGTTTGCCTCCTTCATGACTGGCCGCACTGCGAGTGGGAGCTTCGAGCCGCTTGAGGTTCGCCTCCGCCGGTATAACGTGTCCCCCTAGTAAGGACGGCCACGTCTCGTTTTGCAGTGCAGGCGAGCTTGTGTCGGGCCCGAAACGGCATATGATGATGTGTGGTCTAGCCCGTAGTGGTAATGGTAATGAGGGAGCCGCGGCCTGGCCCGCCGCTCACGTCCGCGTGGCGGGACAGGCTACGCCGCTGATAGCAGGCGCTCCGGGCGGTGCGCTGCGCTGCACCGCACCGCGCCCCCCACCGCCACCCGCGACGGCCTGGCGACGGCCTGGCGACGGCTCGGCGACGGGGACGGGTCGCTGACGGGCCGCTGACGGGCTGCTGACGGGCGGCGCTGCAGCATGGCTGTAGTGCGTGGAGCGGCGTGGAGTGCCGAGTACGTCGGCAGTGCGGCAGTGCCTGCCTGCCAGTGTCGGGGCAATGACTGCCCAAGCGGAAGCCAGCCTGCCTTATCCGGAGGGTTGGTGTCCTCGCATCACCTTGCCGCGCCGCGCCGCCTCCTTCCTCGCCGACGTCATCATCACCATCTTTCTCTCTCTCTTGCTCTCGCTCTCTCGGAGAGAGCTCCCGCCGGCTCGCCGACCCGGACGCACGCAGGGGGCACAACCCCCGAAAACGAGGAAACATTTGGCTGTCTGAACTGTTGTTGACGGAAATCCCCGTACTCGTTGCTACTCCGCGCTAGACAGAGACAGTGTATCGCCGGCAACCTAATGGACAAAGCGCGCGCGCGTGGGGTGGAGTCATTTCTTTCCCAGGTAGCATGCACTGCAGCGTGTGCCACGGCGTGTGCCACGGCGTGTGCCACGGCGTGTGCCACACAGTCCGACAAGTTGCTGCGGGTCACGCCGAGCGCGCCGAGCGTGCCGAGCCCAACGACAACGACGAACGGTTGCAAGCAGTTGCAAGCTGCAGCCGCCATGCCCGGCCATGCCCGGCCGTGCCGGACGAATAAGATGAGAAATTCGCCGCGGTGATTTATTGTTAATTGGAAAACTGTCGAAACTGTCACGGCCGGCCTGCGTTATTACGCACCGTTTCCTCGCTCTCTCTCTCTCACCGCGGCGCACCGGGAGTGCGAGAGAGACAGCGAAGAAACGCCGCCGCGCCGAATCAAAGCGAGTCCGCGCACTGAGCGCGGCGCGGTGCGCGATCCTGGTGGAGTCCCTCGGGTAGCCGGCGACTGCACGGCGCCACGCGCACTTCAAGAAGTCCGCTTCAAGAAGTCCGCTTTCGCCGCCATCCTGCGAGCCTCTCTGTCGCACTGGCGCGCCCTGGCGCCACGCCGTGGACAGTAAACAGACCACAATAAAGCTAGACGCACCGCTCGCTTTTATGACCAGCCCGGCCGGTCATCTTTCAATTTTCGCCAGTGTGTTGGTACACTCACATACACACACGCGCGCGCGCGCCACTGCCCCGTCTCACACTAACGGCATCCGGGTCACACAAGTGGCGCCTATTTTCCGCGAGGCTCTTTTGAGTCTTTCACGAAGCTCTCCGAAGGCTCTCCGAAGGCTCTCCGAAGGCTCTCCGAAGGCTCTCCGATGGCTCTCCGAAGGCTCTCCCGAGGCTCTCCACGGCTCGCTCCGTCCAGTCGCGCGGAGGCGCGGGGCGCGACGCGACGCCAGAGACAAGGAGAAGGCGGTGGGTGTTTCAAATTAGTTTGCATAAAAAATGTGTACCGGGGCTGGGCTGGGCCGGCCTGGGCCGGGCGGCCTAAACGGCGCTCGGCACGGCCAAGAGGTACATGACCCGCCAAAATGTTTGCGGCCGCCCCGCCACACTGCCAGGAACAGCGGATTGAAAAGCAGAAACAGCGCGAGAAAGAAACAGTAGACCGTAGACTCGCGCGTCCCGACAGCCCGCCCGCTCGACGTGGAAAATTCACCTCTGGGGACCACGTCGCGCGCGGCATTCGGCTGCGATTATCCTTGCTTCTCCACCTTGTTCTCCACTCGGCTTTCGGCTTTCTGCTGCACTGCGATTTCCCTTGCCTTTCCACTCGGCTTTCGGCTGCACTGCGCTTTTCTTTGCTTTCCCGCGCGACTTTTCGTCGCCAAACACGCGGCGCATTATGCAAAGCTCTTCGGAACCGCATTGGAACGTGGCCGCCCACCGAGAGCGGGCCGGCAGCCCGGCGAGCAGCCCGGCAGGCCGGCAGGCCCGCCACTTTACAGGGCACGGCTACACTAGGTGGAGCTCGGCGGGGCGTGGCGCGGGCAGCCTACAGCGTGCCGGCCAGCTTGACGGCGGCGGAGAGCTCGGCGGTGGAGTACTCGGCGGCCAGCCTTTGTCCCGGACACGCCGCCGATTGATTGCGCGAGTCCAAAAAATTACCTTGGCGCTCATCAGAGCCTCCCACTCTGCACTCCAGAGCTCCTCCCTCTGTCTCACTCGCACTCATGGGGCGTGCCGAAGGTGTGCGAGAGAGACCGAGCCCGCTGGGCCTGGCCACGCACTTCACACAAATCGCCCACCCATTAATATTCGTTTAGTTGGGCCCGTCCCGTCCGCGGCGGGTCGCGGCTGGTCGCGGCGTGGGCGGCGCGGAGGCGGGCGACCACTGCAACGCGTCATCAATGCGCTGTAAAAGCGATAACAGCGATTCAGCGAGCCTGCCGCGGCCTGCCGACCCTCCACGCCCTATTAAAAGAGAATCGACTCCGGCTCATCGGTTTTTGAGTGTGTATCGTCGGGCCACGCCGCGGCCACGCTGCGGCCGCGGCGCATGGCGCATCCGCCCGGTCCTTCGTCGGGGCCGCGACGGCCGCGACGGCCGCGACCCGCATGAGTCACGAAAAGCGCCGAACGAGCGTCGCCAGCCCACGGCCCACGGTGGCGTGGCGTCGCGTGGCGTCGCGTGGCGTCGCGTGGCGTCGCGTGGCGTCGCGTGGCGTGGTCCGGGCGGTGCAGCCTTGAGCTAGGTCAGGTTGGTCAGTCCCCAGCCTTCGTCATCGTCCGCCAGCCCAGCCAGCCCAGACGCCGTCACGTAGGCCTAGGCCAGCCTAGCCTCCCACGGGCACGGACCACCACAGTCACCGTCCACTGAAAACATGGAACCTGGAAAAGGCGCCCAGTCTCAGAGGATGTGTCACTCCACCGGAAGAGGCCGCGGGGCGAGCGAAGAGCGAGGCAAGGAGCGAGCCAGAGCAGGCCGAGCAAGCAGTCGCCAGCATTCGCGGCGTGGAGCGGCGCGGCGCCTTCCTCCCTCGTTACTGCCTTGTCGGATGATTAATTTCATTAGTCGTTGGCCATGCAAAACGGGCGCGGCGGCAGGCAGTATGGAGCTCTCGTGCTGGAAATCGTTTAGAAGCTTGTTTGCTGCAAAATGACTGCGGCTTCCCGTGCTTCCACTTCCAGTGCCTCCAGTGCCTCCCTGAGGCTCCATTGCCTTCCAGTGCCTTCGGTGGCGCCGGCGCGGTCAACGCTCGACTTCCCGCCGCGGTGGTGACCGAGTTCACGGACGGTGCGCTGCGCGTATTTGCAGGCCGCGCTGGAGGGGACCGGACGCCCCTGCGCCCCGCCCCGCCCCGCCCCGCCCCACCCCGCCCCGCCCCGCCCCGCCCCGCCACCCAGCCACCCAGCCCATGCCCGGCCGCTGTCAATCTTATTTTCATTTTTTAGTTCCCTTCCCCGGGAGCGCTTTTGCTCGGCGCACTGGTCTGCTGCACTGCATGCTCCAACTGCAGGAACACGACGAGAGTGCCCTTCCCTTCCGCGCGTCCCGATCACGTCCACGTCCCGATGCACATCCTCGCCGTGGACGTGACGCGTGCACGTCGGCCGCCAGCGCGCGCCCGTCTCTCCGCACGTCGGGGCGCGGTGCTGGCGGTGCTGGCGGTGTTGGCCTACGTGACGGGGTTCTTGTCAAGGGCTCGACTGCCTGTTGACTGCAGACCGCCACGCCGGCGTCGTCGGCGGGCTTGCAAGGAAGCCCCGGGCGGTGGCAGCCCGCCTGCAGCCTGCAGCCTGCATGCAGCTTCCTCCTGATTGCATTCATCACGGAGCCGCCGCTGCCGGGCTCCATGCTCACGCTCACCAAAGCGTATTGTTCGTGAAAACACCTGACCGAACGCGGCGCGGCGTGGCGCGGCGTGGCGTGGCTCGGGAGCGCGGCCCTTGAGCATCCCGTAGAAGGCGGTCCCAAAGGTCGCTCGCACTGTCGGACCGACACACGCCCCACCGAGCCCCGCGCCGCGCCGCGCCACGCCACTGCCTCATCGCCGCAGAGTAGCGGCGTTGCGGGCGTTGCGGGCGTTGCGCGGGAGGCGTGTTGGAGCGAGCCGCCGCCACAGACTGCTCGGCTTGGCCTGGACGCGCGCTTCAAACGTCTTATCTCCACAACGGCCAACTCGACGGCGGTGACGCGCGGACACCGCCAGGCGGCAGGCGGCGCCGGCGACCGCGCCTTACCCGTCCAGAAACGAAAAGTCAGCCACCGGTACCAGGTACTGCCTCAGTGCCTGTCGATGCGATGCACACGCGGAAATGGATGCACTATCTTTCACTTACTCCCCCCCCCCTCCCCGCTGCCCCCCGCGTCTGTGTCCAGGTGGCACGGCGTGGCACGGCACCCACGACGAGAGCTATCTCCTCCGCTGATCGGTAATTTCCTAGCCTGTCGCGGCGCCGCGCGTCCAGCGCCTCACGCGTCCTCCTCCCCCTCCCTGCCGCCCTGCCGGCGCGGCTGAGCCAGGGCTGAGCCGATCTTAGCCGATTGGGGCGATTGGCCGCTGCCGATGCCGTCGCCCGCCACCCGATGCCGCCCCACCGTGTTTCGACGCTGTCTATGTGGGAAAAACAGGGTTTTCGACAAAGGTTGTCCAAATCAAACCAAACTTCGTTTTTGGGTTCTCCTTGACCCAAAGACATGTCAAAAAAATTTTGAAATTTTTTCGACAAAATTTGTCGAAGTAGGAAATTTTTTTTATTTTACTCAAAAGACGCGGCAATTTATTTTGAAAAAAAATTTTTTTTTTCAAAGGTCAACTAAGGAGGAACATTTTGAGTTGTGTCCCATGTCCTGGTCTTGCTTAGTTTAATTGATACCCACCATTTTACGTTACGTGTTTTTCTCATTTTTACCTAAAAAATTAAAAAAATGCCCCTTTGCCAGTCAATTTGATTATAACTAGAGTCAAACTGAAGATATTTTATCTTTGTGAACCTCCTTCCATGCCTAACACACTATCTGGTTCCCCAAATGAACACAGTGTGTCCCAAAATACTATAACGGATCATTTAACGTTACACTTTGGAATAACGAGCACCGTGTCTATTGCTGGAGCAGTAGAGCAGCCCAACTATTTGTCACTGAAACAAGATTATTTTTTTTATCCACTTGTGAAGATTAAAGATTAAAACGATTCATCCTTCACAAGTGGATAAAAAATAATAATCTTGTTTCAGTGACAAATAGTTGGGCTGCTCTACTGCTCCAGCAATAGACACGGTGCTCGTTATTCCAAAGTGTAACGTTAAATGATCCGTTATAGTATTTTGGGACACACTGTGTTCATTTGGGGAACCAGATAGTGTGTTAGGCATGGAAGGAGGTTCACAAAGATAAAATATCTTCAGTTTGACTCTAGTTATAATCAAATTGACTGGCAAAGGGGCATTTTTTTAATTTTTTAGGTAAAAATGAGAAAAACACGTAACGTAAAATGGTGGGTATCAATTAAACTAAGCAAGACCAGGACATGGGACACAACTCAAAATGTTCCTCCTTAGTTGACCTTTGAAAAAAAAATTTTTTTTTCAAAATCAATTGCCGCGTCTTTTGAGTAAAATAAAAAAAATTTCCTACTTCGACAAATTTTGTCGAAAAAATTTCAAAATTTTTTTGACATGTCTTTGGGTCAAGGAGAACCCAAAAACGAAGTTTGGTTTGATTTGGACAACCTTTGTCGAAAACCCTGTTTTTCCCACATAGACAGCGTCTTTCACTGATAAATTGTTCGTCAAGCCCATGTAGGGGTGCGGTTCACCTTGCCTCCGCGTGCCGCTGCGTCACGCCGCGTCCGCCGCGTCGGCCGCGTCGGCCCGGGCGCACGCCGCCGCCGTCACGCCCCGCACCCCGGGCAGGGCAGGCCGGGCAGGGCAGGCCGGGCAAGGCTTCCGCGGTCATTGAATGGACCGGACCTGCAGCCTGCCTGCACAGACCGCCGCTTTTTTCACAAGATGCACATTTTTCTAATATTTCTCCAGACGCCCGCCAGACGATGATGACGAACGGACGTTCCTTTCGAGAATCCGGTCGGATCGAACAATGGGCGGCAGTTTCGCGCGCGCGATGAGGTTTTTTCCCCTTTGATGTGGGCACACTGGCAGGCAGACAGACAGACAGACGGACGGGCAGACAATTCAATTCAATTCAATTCAATTCGTATTTATTAAGAAAAACTTAAACAAGGCACTTACAGATAGAAACATTAACAGACAGACAGACAGACAGACAGACAGACAGACAGACAGACACGGCGAGATATATTGCCCCTGCTCGTTCTCCGCATTGCCGGAAAGGCGTCTCGGGCTAACTCGGATAGCGTACCAAATCCAATTGAAATAAATGTACGTATGCAAATTTTCAGCTGGAAGGTGAGGTGAGGACGCGTGTTGTTTGTTGGAAACTTTTGAATGGAGATGTTTTTTTTCTCAATACTGTTTTTGTTTTTGGCTTTTTTTATTTTTACCGGAGCTGTTGGCATTGTGGCACGTTCCAAATTTGGTCAATTTTATTCGTAAGTAGTAAGAAATACCCATCCGGACATGCCACCATCTTGAATACCCATTCGGACATATCACGAGGGCACGAAACCTAACCCAACCTAACCTAACCTTAGGTTAGGCCCCCATGTCCGAATGGGTATTCAAGATGGCGGCATGTCCGGATGGGTATTTCTTACTACTTTCATATATTTTTCAAAAGAGTAGATGTTTTGCATTTTTTTTTCTTCTTGTGATTATTGCTAGTGCAGAACTTGCCTTCCCATCCCGCCCTATCCCCATGACCTAGTCCCAGCAGCCCTGCGCCATGTCCACGGAGGAGGGGCGATAAGCTACACGCAAAACCACTCCCCTAGAGGAGATTGCAGCTCAGCGCCGAGAGCCAGTCCGCTGCAACACTGCAAGCTGCAACCGCGGCGCCGTGCCGTTGCTGCCGTTGTTGACTTGGTTGACGTTGTTGCTGCAGCCGGAGCGACACACAATTGCTATGAAAGGTTGCCGCAGCGCGAGGCACGGTTTCGCCATGCAGCGCAAACCCGAGTGCATCTGCGTGACATTCTCGGCAGCGATTCGCTGCTCGGCAGACTGATTCCGCGCAGTACCTACCTGTCTGTCTGTCTCTCTCGCACCGGTACGTACGCAGCGCCCCATGAGTGCGAGAGAGAGACCTCCCACACGGAATCGGTCTGCCGCTGCCCGCGAGCATTCCGGCCCGGATCGCTCTCATTCCTCTTTCGTTTCCTTCATTAGAGACGCGTTTTGTTATTTTTCATTTTTCATAAAAGGCGGCGGCGGCGCCCTGTGGTCCCTGTGGCGGCGTGCCTGCGTGCCAAGTCGCCACCTTTCAGGGATGGCGCTGTCGGTGGCCGGCCGGGCCGCGATGGGGTGGGGTGTTGCGGGGCGGGGCGGGGCTGGTAGGGGTGTCGGTGGCACTCGGTACTCGCCGCGTGCGCTGCTCTGGTGCAACGTTTTTTTCCCTTCCTGATGGCCGGGCAGCATGAGTTAGTACGCCTGTGTGACCGTCGGGTCGACAGACGGGCAGGCGGTCCGGCAGGCGGACGGGCAGGCGGACGGACAGGGCGACCGGTGGAGGCATCGTTCCGCGGTGCACCTTAAAGGCCTCCGAATCGGACGGTCCACGCCGCGGCGCGCGGTTGCTTCGCATGTTTGTCTGCAAGTACCCATTCTGGCGTCTGGCGCGGCGCGGCCGGCGCGGCAGACACGCGGGCCCCGCCCACGGACACCTCGCCGCAGAATAGATGTCGACGGGGACGCCCCAAAACCTCTTCTTTACCTCGGCGGCGCGAGTCCTCCGACCGAGGCCGAGCCAGAACGCACGTCGCACAGTGGGCCAGAAAAACGGTGGAGGCGGCCAAAACTCTAGACGCGTTTTGAGCTCCAGAGTCGCTAAACAGCACTCGAACTGAACATGTGACCCCACCAATGGATTCCTCGTTCGAGTCCCATTTAGCGACTCTGGAGCTCAAAACGCGCCTTGAATTTTGGTCGCTCAACCGGTCTTCTGGCCCACTGTGCGTCGGCGAGCACGGGAGGACCGTCGCTGTCGCGGCGGGTCGCGGCGACACGTAGCAAAGCGGAGCAAAGTGAGCTTCGAGGCAGCGGCCGTGTCGTCCCGGCGGCCCAGCGGTCGGGTCTGCTTGCTCTTGTTCTAGTGCGGCCTGCATGCCTGCCCGTTCTCGAGTCAGTGTGAGTTCGTCTGTGTGTGTCCGTGTGTGCCTGTGTGCGTCCGTGTGGGATTGCCAAGGTCGGCCTGCTCACGGCTCTCCGCTTGCTGGTCGCTGGCGGCCTGGCGGGCTGGGCCTACGTTGGATACACAGGGCGTGGCGGGGCGTGGCGGGCGCCGGAGCGTCTACATGATTGGAACTGGAACAGGAAATGGAGGAAAACCGCTCCAGCAGTGGCGAGGAAGTTGGCGCGGGATGCTCCCGAGGACAGCGCTGGAAACTGGAGTGCAGGAAGGCCATGCGCACGCAGCACGCAGCGCTGTGACGGAGCAGAGGAGGTGGCCAGCGGCTTTCTACCACCTCATTGCCGGCCGCCGTGCTCTTTGCAGTGGCCAAACAGTTCCAGCTGTGCGCGGCGGGGCGGGGCGGGGCGGGGCGGGGCGGGGCAAGGTGGGGCGGGGCGGGGCCCAGCTGACATAATCAGGCTCACTTAGCGGGTAATCCGAGAAAATGCGTTCGCCACCTCTTGGCCGCGCCCCGCCCCCCCCGCCCCGCCCCGCCCGCTATGATTGTCGACCCCCCACAGCCCGGCCGACCGGCTGCAACCCAGGTTAACGGGATAATAGGCGAGGATCACCGTCCTCACAAAAAAAACAACAAATAATTCAATTTTTAAAAAGTACTTTTTATTAATTTGAAGTAGTGGTGGACTGAGAGTGGCTAGGAATGACGGCCACACTGGTCGCGTCGTGTGCGGCGGCCGCCTGGGGCTGCCAGTGTGCTGTCACTGGTGGCGCGCGGCGGGCAGCCACTGCCGGCCCCGGGAAGGGAGCCGTGATTGGCCGTGATGGAGGAAGTCTGGCGGTTGTCGCGGCGATGCCGCCACGCGACAGACATTCGAAAGGTGTCTCTTTTGTGTCACAGCGCTGGACGCGCGACGCGCATTCCCGAAGCGCTCAGGTGCGTTCCTCGCTAAGGCAGCAGCGCTACCGCACGCCGCCATGGCGCCGCGCTGACGGAGCGAGCCACACACGTGGAGCCTCGTCACACACGTGCACCACACGTGCGCGGCGGAAAAAAAATCAGTCACGAGTTGAAGTTTAAAGATACTGTTTTGTTAGTTTTTTAAAAAAGTGAAGTGCGGCTCCACTGCGGGCTTGGAGCGGCACGCTGCGTGGTGGCGCGCCAGGATAATATGAGCCCAAACGCCCCGCCCCGCACTGCCCCGGCGTGCGATTATCGCGGAGACAAAAGCGGCCCGGCCAATCGGCTGGTCTGGTTTGGTGAGGGGCCTTCGACGCCAAAGGGGATAAGTAAGACGGAGACGGCAAGCCAGCGAGGAGAGCCGCGGCAGCACGGCGACGCGACGGCACGTGTCGGACTGCCGGACGCGCCGAGCGGGAATCGACGGCACTGTAAGGCAATCGAAATGCAGCCATTAGACCGACACGGCGACACGGCGGTCGGGCTATTTTCGAGTCGCCAAACACGGCGGGGACGAGCAAGGGGACGAGCAGGGCGTCGTGTGGGTGGGCACGGCCAAGTGGGCCTCGTGGCACGGCCCGGCACGGCCGCGCCCTGCAGAGCGACCGCGTCGACGGCGACCCGGCCGCGGTCGCGCCACTTTATCAGCGAGCGCCTGCCATGGCCGGGGTAGGCAGGCCCGCGGCGCGGCCGTGCGCCGGGGAACCGCGCTGGCCTACCCTCGCCGTCGCAGGCGGCAGCGCGAGGCGGCCGCCAGGAGGCCGCCACCAGTGCCGGCGCGGTGCCCCGACCCACGACGGCGACGGCGTTCATTTATTCCACTGGCATTGAGACTACCGTGCTCCGCAGCGCGCCGCGAGGAGGAAGGTAGAAAAGCGTGGCCATTGCCACCGGTCGTGCACGCCGGCCACGCCGGCCACGCCGAACGACAACAACATCAACAACAAGAGTGCGACGCCCAGGCGGCAGCGGCAGCAGCATGGCTTCAAAACGCAGTGCGCTTTCTCTGTCGTCCTCCGCGGAGCGCGTCGTCGCCTTCGTCTTCCTCGAGCCAGTGTTGCAGTGTAGGCGAGGCGTGTGTCACCAGCTGCATGGGTCAGGCCACGCCAGCCAGCCAGGCCCCAGGCCAGGCCCGACACCGAACTAGGAGTAATAGCTCTATCAATGGGTTCGGCATTGCCTTAGGCATTGCCTTAGGCATTGCCTTAGGCATTGCGACAGGCCGGGCAGAACTCTCTCTCTCTCTCTCTCTCTCTCTCTCTCTCTCTCTCTCTCTCTCTCTCTCTCTCTCTCTCTCTCTCTCTCTCTCTCTCTCTCTCTCTCTCTCTCTCTCTCTCTCTCTCTCTCTCTCTCTCTCTCTCTCGCTTTACGAGACGGCAGGGCAGTGCTGCCAATCCTGTTGAACAAACAAGCACGCGTCGGGAAAGCAAGCGCCAAGTGAGTTCGAGCTCTCGGCCGTACGCGCATTTAACGGCAAACAAGTTGCCAACTGCGGCCTTTGAAAAATAAAAAGTTTCGAAGTTTTTTTTCCTGGCCGTGCGCTGCCCATGCATGCATAGGGCAAGGCGTCATAGTTCCGGCGGGGCAAGACGGATAGCGCGAGACACCGCAGCTGACACACTGCACCGCCTCGGCCCCACACTGTCATCCGGCCCGTTTCTATTGCATCTCCATCTGGCGATCGTCCCTCCGATTCGGAGCCACTTCGCGACTGGCGAGTGGGGCGAGTGGAATAGTGGACCCTGCAAGAAACAGACGCGCGCCGCACCGAATCGCACGTGTGCTCGTGCGTGCGTGCGTGCGTGCGTGCGTGCCTGCGTGCCTGCGGTGCGTATGCACGTCGTTTACATTTGCGTGCAGAATGGATTACTTATTCATACCCGCGATGAATCGACAATAAGCGTTGCTTTAGCATATCGCGTACGGGGACCACGACGAGGACCCGCAGCGTCGCAGGGAGAGAGGGGTGGTGGGGAGAGGCGACGTGGATAAAAAGTGAAAAAGTCAGCCGGCCCACAGGCCGCACACGCCAGAGGGGAGGATAGGGGCGAAAACGGAGACGGCGAGGACCGCGGCGAGGACGCTGCGTGGGCGGGTCCACCGCGAGACAGAGACAACGCCAAACTTGCATTGCCGCCAGTTTAATCGCAGCCTGTCTTTCCGCAGGGGCATGTTCGCCTCGGTGCGGCGCTGCCGCTCGCGCGACACCGGCACCCAGCTGGCCGCCAAGTTCTCCTCCAGGCTGCGGTACGGCGCCGACTGCTCCGCCGAGATCCACCACGAGATCGCGCTGCTGTCGCTGTGCAGCCCGTCGCCGCGCGTCATCAAGCTGCACGACGTGTTCCAGACGGACGCCGAGATCATCCTCGTCATGGAGTAGTAAGTAGAGGCGGCGAGGGGAGACGGGTCAGCGAACCCGCCGACCACCGACCGTTTCGCCGGCAACGTTTCGCCCGCGTGTGGGCGTGTGGGTTGGACGTTGGATTAGGCCCGGGGAGTCTAGCCCCTCCTGTCCTGCCCACTCCGGGCCGAGTCGTCCGCCGCCGTCCGCGGTGACCCCATTGTAGACGTCGATGGTGATTGAAGGTTTGCCGGCGGTCGGCCTGACGGCCTGGGCGTCGCCCCGCCGCCGTGCGCTGGGGCTTTCGGCTTTTGGTGCCGCTCTGCTCTGCCTGGCTCTGCCCCGCTCTGCCTCTGTCTTTAGGCTGATCTGGACCGGACCGTCCGGACTTGGCCGCGGTGCTTTGGTGCTCTGCCCAGACTCTGGCGGACTCCCCTTATTCGGACAGCATTACGGGCCATCAGCACCGCCGGGCACAGCACGGCAGGCCGCTCTGTCTCTCTCGCACCCTGCGGACCGCCCCACGAGTGCGAGAGAGACAGAGGGACGGAAAGCAGCCTGCCGCCTGGCCGGGCCAGCGTCTAATTTGTCGAATCGCTGTCGCCGCGTGACCTTCCATCGGCCGCTTTTTCTTTGGCGTAAGAAACGGAAAATTGGTGAGAGTGTAGACAGTGCATGATGGGTGTGCTCCATGCCCGCAGCGCGCCCGGCGGAGACCTGCAGACGCTAATCGACGACAACATCGTGCCCTACGAGTCGGACGTGGTGACCTTCACGCGCCAGCTGGTGGAGGGCCTGGCGTACCTGCACCAGCGCAAGATCGCCCACCTCGACATCAAGGTGCGCAGGACGGCAGGACGACGCAGGGCCCGCGAGGGAGGGCCGGGGCTGAGGGTAGACCAACCACTGAGGCTGGTTTAATCGTTTGTCGGTTTCACAGCCGCAGAACCTCGTCATGATGGGCGACTTCCCCGACTGCGACGTCAAGCTGTGTGACTTTGAGATCTCGAGGGTCATCCTGGAGGGCACGGAGATACGGGAGATCCTGGGCACGCCGGACTACGTCGGTGAGTGCGATGGACGATACGAAAACGGCGAGCATGGCGGCCATGGCGATGGCAGGGCGACAAGGCTCTCGCTGACCCACCCGCCTCTGTTGCAGCTCCCGAGATCCTGCACTACGAGCCCATCACGATGGCGGCCGACTTGTGGTACGTACGGGCTGCACGCTGCAGCACGCCGCGGAGGCGCGGGGCCGCGCGCGGGGCGCCGTCCTGCACGCCGCAGCACGCCACGCAGTACCCGGCGTACCCTGCATGACGTGCTGGCTGTGACAGCGCCCGCACGCTGCCCCTCTTTCTCTCTCTCGCTGCAGGTCGCTGGGCGTCACGGTCTACGTCCTGCTCACGGGCTTCTCGCCCTTCGGCGGCGAGACGGACCAGGAGACCTTCTGCAACATCTCGCGCGCGCAGCTCGACTTCCCCGAGGAGCTGTTCGAGGACGTGAGCGCCGAGGCCCAGGACTTCATTCGGCGTCTGCTGCAGCGCGACCCGAGGTCTGTCTGCCTGCCGACGTGTCCGTCGGTCGTTGACGAGGCGCGTTGCTTACAGTGTTGTTGCCGTTGCAGGTCTCGGCCCACGGCCAAGGAGTGCCTCCGACACCCCTGGCTGTCGCAGCGGCCAGGGGCCTCGGCCGACGGCGGCGCGGGCCGCACCCGCAGCTGCGCGTCGTGCAGCAACGTGCCCTCCACCCCCAACCTCCGCAAGTACCTGTCCAAGTCCCGCGAGGCGCTGTTCGAGCGCGTGCTGCAGCGCGGGGGCAGCGCCGGCGGGCTGCTCGGCACGGCCAGGGCGGCCAGGGCGGGCCCGGGCGGCCGCCTTTGCGAGAGCCAGACGTCGCTGGTGTCCAAGTCCCGCGAGCGCGAGCTGCAGGCGGCACTCGTGGCCATGTCGCCGTCGCTGAGCCGCTCCAGGGAGAAGCTGTATGGGCTGCGCAGCTTGTCGCGCTCCCAGGAGGTGCTGGCCATGTGCCGCGCCCTACCCGTGCTGCGCACCCTCACCCGCGCCACCACCGCGGACCTCAGCGAGCTGGGAGTGGGCCCCGGCGCCGTCGCCCCCAGGATGCGCCTGCACACGTCGGTGGGTTCCGAGCTGGACACCCTCCCCGACCTAGAGGACGAGTCCGAGCCCCTATCCGGTTCCTTCTCCACTCCAGCCACCCCCGCCCCGCCGGCCGCCCCACAGCCGCCGCCCCTGGAACGAGCCACTAGCACGCCGGCCGCTACCAACGAGGCCGCGCCCGCCGTCGCCGCCCCCGTTACGTTTACCGCGACTTCGACTGTCACGCTTGCCACCCCCGCCATGACCGTGCCAACCCCGTGCCTCGTCATTCCTAAAACGGCAACCCCCACATCCAAGAGTGAAGTGCCCACTGCGACGCAGACTTCCATTCAAGACAATGGGGTGCGCCCGGCAGCAGCCCCCAGCCTGCACCTAGACAAGGCCGCCGCGGCCTCCGCCACTACCAGCACTACGTCGCCTACCCCGGCATCCACTAACGTGTCCTCTGCGGATCCCCTTACCGCTCCAACTGCAGCTAGCTCCACGGTTTGCACCGAAACCCCTGGCGCTGAACCGGACGTGGAGGCCGAGGCCGAGGCCATCCTCAACGCCTTGCGGCGGGGTCTGCTGGCCAGGGGCTCCCCCACGCTGCCCGCGTTGCTGGCACCCCTCATGGTGGCGGCCGCCACGTCCAGCGGCCACGGCGGCGTGGTGGCCAACGGCTGCCTGGGCGCGATGGACCGAGCCATGGACCGAGCCATGGACCGAGCCATGGACCGCCAGTTCGACGCGGAGCCCTCCGCGCCCGGCCTTGGCTGCGGGCTGACGGTGGCGGGCGGGACGACCGCGACGGCGGGGCTGCAGCGAGAGCAGTCCACGCTGTCCTCGCACTCGGAATCCTCGGAAAGCACGCTGGAGGGCGACGATGACGGCCAGGGCCTTAACGACGAGGACCTCAACGAGGACGAACTGCAGGACGACGACAGCGACACGGAGCAGCAGGCGCAGCAGCAGGGCCAGCAGGATGAGCAGCAGGAGCAGGAGGAGCCGCGCTTCACTGTGCAGCAGCTCATCACGGCCTACAACCTGCACGACGAAGTGGTCACCAAGTCCTCGCTCGACTTCACCATGGCCACCAAGGCCACCGACCGCGAGGTGAAGCTGCCGACGCCTCTCAGCAACGGCGGCGAGAACAGCAAGAGCAAGTTCCCCACTGGTCCCAACGCGTTGCGACTCTTCATCCCGGACATCGACATCACCAACGCCAAGCCTCGGAAGACCAAGACCAAAACGAGCAAGCTGTCCTCCACAGCCCTGGCCTCCTCCATCGAGAAGATAGACGAAGAGCCCGACAGCGAGCAGCAGGCGCGCCTTTCGCCAGATACCATGAACAACAACATCAACACCCACATCAACAACAACATCGGAAACAACAGCATGCTCGCCGACGCCGCCAAGCTCGTCATCCGCGTGGACGACATGTCCGAGCCGCTGCCCGATTGCACCGGCAAGAAGGCCTCCCCCATCCCCACCACGACGTCCGTAGATCCACCCGAGCCGCCGCCGCCGCCGCCACCCCCGCTGGTGTCCCTCCTTGAACCAAAGAAAAGCCCCAAGACCGCCCGGCCTTCCCCCGCGCCGCCGACAGCACCGACGCCGACGACGCCGACGACGCCGTCCTCCGTGCAGCGACACCGCCGCTCCGCGTCGACGCCCAGCTCGGAGCCGTACTCGCACTCGCGGTCCGCAGGGGTGTCGCCGTCGCCGTCGCCGTGCAAGGCGGGCGCGGGCCGCGGCGGCGTCGCCAACGGCGCCAACGGCGCCAACGGCGTGCACAGGTCCAGCTCCGGGGCCGGGCGGAAGTCCGGCGCGGCGGCCGGTGGTGGCGGGGCCGGGGCCAGCGCCTCCGAGAAGCTGAGGAGGAAATCCACGCCCGTGTTCAAGTGAGCCCGGCCAAGCCCGGCCCAGTGTCTGCCAGTGTCGTCGGGGTCGTGCTGGCAGTTGGCGCTGGCAGCGCACGGCGCACGGCAATGCCAGGCACAGGCAATGCCTTCACGCGCTGCCTTCATTCCGCGCGCGGAGCGGAATGTGATCTCTCTGAAGACTGACAATATTGCAACTGTTTTAGTCTAATTCAATGTACCTTTGCCTGTTCAAGAGCGTGGAAGAGCATGCTTCTGGAGTTGGGTGCGGTGTTGTTCCGTGCTTGACTCAGTCGGAACGGTTTAAAAAAATAACATGTGGAAATCTTCCCTTAGAGTAGGTGTCTAAATTGTATCTTCTGAACAATAAACTCGATTTATATTTTCATTCAATAGGGCTCATGGACTTAATTATTGTTGACCCCAATGGGGATAGGCAAGAGGTGGACGCATGAGCAAGAAAAGTAGACTATGTTGCTTAGGAGTACAGATTTATTTGGAATTATGCATGGTCACTGTAGTGATGATTTGGAAAATACATTTGTACTGCAAGTACACCGAATGATTAACAACACTTATTATATTACATGTCACACATCACATACACACGTGAGTATATGTCATGCTCCACAACTACATTGATAATCGTGCAATGTAAATAGGTCATGAATAATAGCACAAAAGGTTCAACTACACCTGCAAGGTACATGATTAAATAACAAAGCCCAAACAAGCTCGATTTTCATGGAGATCACACTGAATACAGAAGAGAGAAAAGAACAATGAGAGTTGATTCACCTTCCATTAATGGTCCTAAGCCATCATACCTATTTAATTCATACTACAACATTTAGATCCTTTAAACACAAACAGCACATCTAGAATATTCCAGATTTAAAAAAAAAAAAAGTCAAAATGCTAGGTGTTTTTTGTTGTTGTAATTTTCTAGTTCTACATTGAGATATACAATAAGTGAACATTCATGAACATTGACCAAATAGAAGTAATGAGCAGCTAAAACACACATGAAAGTTAATGAAATAGTTCTATCACTCCAAAAATAAATAAAAGAAAAGTGTTCTGCAGAATGTATGAGGAAAACCTAAACACAATCATGACACTCAACAAGGAGCTCCTTTGCAAGCAGGTGTACATTAGGAAAATTAGATACACTTCCCTTTGACTCTCTAGCTGATGTAGAGGCAAATTTATAGGCCACTGTCAATAAATAAATCCACATACACAAATAAATACAGTACACTCACATGGTCACTGTTACCAGCACATCAACAATGTTTCCTTAAAAGAAAGCAAAAAGAGGAAAAACAAAGTAAGAAGACCATACAACAGACTGAGTTCCGGAATGTGCATTTTGCACCAAAACTCAAACATGTATGAGAACAAAATAACATCACACGGGAGTAGTAACAACTTAAAAAATACTGATCAAACTGGTTTCTGAAATAAAGAAAATGCAGGAAGTGACAAACATTTTAAAGTAACAATCGATTCAAATGTAGGTCACAAATCAGCTTAAAGCTCAATTCAGGCTGCATAAAAACAAAACAGTTCAGATAAAGTATGATAGTCAAATAGGCATGCTAACCAGTAATGGATGAAATTTCCAATTAACACAGATTAAAGTAACAGTTACTTTGTTTCCTTTTGACAATTCTAGTTGCCATTAAATTAATACATATTTTTATATTTACATACACACATACCTACTTAGACCATAAATTGGAAAGTTCTAATGGTTCTCAGTACCAAAATAGCAAAGAAAAGATGTGCTGTGGCTACAAACTCATACACCGAACCTCATACAACAGATGAGGGAAAAACAACAACTGATTTCACATTAGGGAGACAAACAAAAACTAACGACACATTTCTAGCCTTTGACACTTTAAAAGAAAAACACAAGGTGCATGTAACAGAACTCCACAAAAATTAGTGCAGCCAGAGCACATCAAATACTTTCTGATAGACAAATGTATTTCCTACAGAAAAGAGTAAAACAAAATTGTACCAGGAGCGTTAGAAGCTAAGGGCAAAGACACATGCTCATGCCACAATACCAGCTACACAACAACATAATTGGTAACAAAGAAACTGAATATTAAAAGACCCAGCTAAGGCCCTCACATATCACAAACAAATCAATACATAAAAATGACTTAAATACATGACAGGTATAAACAATAGAAGCATGAAATTTATTCTTTTTTTTTACAAGTATATCATCACAGCTTACAAATAGAACAAAAAGAGCAAACTGGCACAGGTTCAAAATGAACCCTTTAAAGTATTATGCTTTGCAAAGTTAAGAACAAGAAGAGCAAACGATCTTCAATGGGCATTAAATCTTAGTCTTGAAGCTTTGCATAACCACAGCCTAAAGCCCATCATGTTCATTTTGCCACTGGTTCAAATTCATAATTTATTTTAATTAAATTTCAGATACTCTTTGCAAAATGGATGATCTTTAGATTGCAACTATGCAAATAACATTAAAAATACATGTATAAACTACCAAGCCCATCCCTCAGCTTCTAAAGTTCCCAGATACACCATAACAATTCTGTACTGTACAAAAGAAAAAAAAAACAAATATTACAACCTCTATACTTTGCATTAAATAAATGCCCATTTTCCTAAAGAGGTCTCTCCACATTTTTTTATTGATTTTTTTCCTTATATTTTTTTGATAAAGTGTATGTGTGTCAAAACTTCAGAACCATCCCATACCTCTTGTAATGAGGATGTCAAACTACCAATGGTGCAAACCACTTTCTTACAATTACCTATGCATTTTTCACCAATGACAAATGAAATGTTATCAGAGTTCACGGAAAAACTCCACTAATTCTATGCAAAGTATAGCTTGTACTGTAAATTGATTGGGGTCCAAAGGGCCATTCCGTTCAGTAAACACAGTTCAGAGCTAATACAGGCAAGACAAATCCCTAAAACATAAAAAACAATTCATTTTACCAAAAAATTAATAAAAGGGAAATTTTGGTTAAAGCCTAAAACATAGTAGTTGTCAATAATTTAAAAAAAAAGGCTTCAATTAAAAGTAAGCCTTAATGTTTTGCTTGAAACCTGTATTATGATGTGAAGCGTCTACTGACCGAAAGGGCCCGGCCACATTCTTGGCATGCAGCATGGCCATTAATAAAAAAGGAGAGCACGCCGGATAAGTGCGTCCATAGACGCTCCGCCCGCACAACCCCTGTGCATGCATAGTGGTAGTGAGATACCTTGCATGGAGTGACGTTTCCCAAACGGAAGAGAAAGCCAATATACGAGCAACAACTTCCATTCAGCCACAAACAATGAAAAATAAGTGAACGGTTAACCAATATCCAAAATCACAATTCTAGAAAATTGAAACTTCTGTCCCAAACACGGTTGCTGTAGGCTTGAGAGCCTATCAACCCTACATGTGCTAATGGTGATTGCTGTCAAATAAGGAAAACATAAACTTGAACTGACTGATAAGACTTAATCAAGTCTAGAGGAGTGTAATAAGTTTGGACAGCCTCACAGATTGGGGCAAGCAAACATGAATGAAAAGCTGACACAGAAATCACCACCCGTGTACTGGTTGTCTCTTCACAACTTTGTCAAAATCTTCAAGTACTCCAGTGTATTTTGAGCTGCTGCAGACTGCGCTTCCTTCGATGTGTGACCAGCCCCATAGCAAACAGCAACAGGTAATGTGGAGAGTTGAATCAAGCACTGCATCTTGCCTGAAAAGGAACACAACATAAAAATATCACAATGCGAAAGAAGCACACAACTCAGGGTAAAAGATGAATGAAATACTTTACCTGTCATGGATTTCTCTTCAATGTCAATATAAGATACCTCAATTTCTTGTTCGGCAGCAATTTCCTGAAGGAACTTTACGTAGTTGAAGTCAGGCTGGTTCAGGGGTTGATTCTAAAAAAGCACCAGATTAAGCATATTTTAGGCGACAACTTGTATCAATAGGTAAAAAAAATAGTATTTAAGCTTACAGATTTTCTAGGGATCCAAACAATTAAAATTTAAAAAATGAAGCACCATTGATGAAATTAAAGAAGCAAAATTAATTTTTACTAACAAGAAACCTTACCACCACCAAAAATAAACATAAACCAATATTTACCTTGAGCTCATCAAGCTTGGGCCCGGTCGAGCATTTAATGTTCTTGTGGAACTGAGACACCTTCACATTTAACATTGCAGTCATTGTACTGAATTTATTATCTTTCAGGCCTGCAAATCGGCTCGCCACGTTTGACACTCTTTGAGAGATCTACAAGGAATCAGAAAATTGAATAATGGTTAAAGATTAATACCATGAAATGACTTAAATTATCCTACACCTTAACATTTTAGGAGTCGATGTAATGGACAGGTAACTGAACCTAAACACTGTTTAAACCTTAACACAAATCGCAGCCACACAGTAAGAGATCACTTTAAATAACAAACTCGACCGGGTTACATCAACCCAAGAAAGTATCAGAGATCAAGTATGTCCCCGAAATAATGCTACACCCATGGCTCATAAAGAGTAGAAATAACTATTTATTTGTTTTTAGATTATCTTCTTTTTTTTTGAAAAAATTAAGAGCAATTTTAAGTCATTATCTGACCAGATTTTTGAGTCCTAAAAGCATCAGCAACTTTCTGCCAAGGAACTCAAATAAGTAACTTATCATCATAGAGAAAGTAACTGCAGAAAAAGAAATTTCCAGAAGACTTCAAATAATAAGGGGATAAAAATTGTACATAAGAGAATTGTGCAGCAACGGAAGTTAAAGACAAGGAGAAAAAAAAACCATAGAATGACTTAACAGATGTCAAAACATACCTCATCTTCATCCTCATTGTAACCCATGCGCGCATTGTTGTGTTCCATTGAGGAATCTTCCAATTTGTCCAGCATCTTGTGTGCTGCTTGGCGTTTGGCTAACTTCTTAGATTTGCCACAACCTATATAAATTGAGAAAAAGATAGTAACAACAAACTTATATCGAATGCTAGCTTTACTTTATCAGTGTCAGATATTTACCGATTTCTTTATGGTTCAAAATGATGCAAGCAATTGTAAACTGGCGCTCATGAGGCAGTCCCTCTTCACTCTCCATTTCATAAATTGGAGGCGGCCACCGGCGAGACATGCATTGTTCTTGAAGAGTTCCAATTGGATTACCCGGGATCTTATCATCGTACGGCGAAACTATTTGTCTGAGAGAAACAGGAAAAATACATGTTTGAATTGGACAGCACACAGATACATTAATTCACTTCAATGAATAAGGAGTTTAACTTACACATCAGGTATGTTTGCAGTGGTATTATTGACCATTCCCTCATTCTGTCCACCGATCAATTTGTCCAAAACAGCTTTAGCTGCAGCATGCTTTGCTTCCTTCTTTGAACGTCCTGTGCCCAAAGCTACAAAACCACAAGGATACAAAACATAGTATAAAACATTAAAAAAGAAAAAAAGAACATGAATTAAAATGGAATATGACTTACCAACAACATCTGCCACAGTAACCCTGTATCGGAATGTAGGTTCATGTATAGCCCCCTCAATTTGGACCAGCTCATAAGTGGGTGTTGTTCCTCTCCGACTTAATAATTCTTGGAGCACCGAAACCGGTGTCTTTGAAGGGAGTTCTTTCATCTCCTTTAAAAGGAATGGAAAATATTCAATTAAAAGTGCCTACCAATTAATATAAGCAGCAGATTCATGATGAAGTGGGTAACAACAATAAAATAAATAGTGGGAAGGGAGCAGGGAAATAAGCTAAAAAGCAACATGTGGGGGGAAAAGTTAGCACATGCAAAAAAAAAAGAAAAAAAGCTCAGAAGTTGAAGCATAGCAAAGCTACACACAAAATTAAAAAATGCAGCATAACATTTTATGACAAATTTACAAGTAGAGCACTAAATTCTTATAGGTAATTTTAATTTTGAAGCTTAAAATCCTCAATCCGGCAAAATATTCTCCAGGTGTGGAACTCAAATTTGCAAGAATCCTTTCTCCAGATAGATAGGAAATATGCCTTCAAACAAAACTACCTACAACCTAATGGGACTTGTTAAATTACAGTATGCGCTCATAATTGGTTGGGTCATTCTTACCAACTTGGCTGCCTCTTCTAAGGGGAGGTTCTCAGACAGCATAGATTTGAAGGTTCCTCGTTTTCTACGCCACTGATGATTTTGAGCGGGGATGGGGCCAGGGCCCGAACCCGGGCCCATAACGGGAGCCATGCCGTGACCCATACCAGGACCCATAGTAGGACCCATGGGACCCATGGGACCCATACCGGGACCAATACCAGGACCCATACCGGAACCGGGAACCGGGGGAAGGGCGGGGGCAGGCACAGGCATCGTAACCATGTCCATCATTGTTTATTCACAAAGCACTGAAAATAAATTAGCTTGGTGAAAATACAGCCAATTGGTCCAATCACCACAAAGTAAAACTGATGACAAGTTATGAAAATATTGATTAGTAACATTAATGATCTGACAGTGGCAAATGACAAAATTTAGATTAATCCACTTCTCAGCCTCCACAATTTTACTTAAATATAAATAAATTCAGATTTGCAGCCAGATTATTTTTAAGAAAGTTTAACCTGAACAACACTTGCTGACCAAATATCCTTCACAATCAATGAGATAAGTGACTTCATGCTACATTCAAAATGAGTGCCCAAAACAACATAAGATACAAACTATCTACAGGTGGCAAGAAGAAAATGCAAGAGGCAAGTCCAATGGTAAATGCATCTATTAAAAGTCAATCATATTTCTCAAGGGAAAGGGTCTTGGTGGGGAGTGCCAGCCCCCTCTCATCTCATCTAGAGGTGCATTTGACAGAGAAATGCAGCCCAATTTGATCTCGACGCCAAGTGGCGGAGCGCTGCGCGCGGAAGTGCTTAATTGGGTAGGACTACGGGACGGCCACACGGCCGACTCAGTCCCAGCCTACTGGCTGAGGTCAGGGCACAACGACCCAAGGGTCAGGAGCAGTCTCCATTGCCCACTGCAGCTTGCAGCTTTAGAAGAGCGGCATAGTTTTCCTAGGATTAGAATTGGACTTACTTTCTTTTTTTAACTCTTAAAGGCCTGCATGAAATACAGGTCTGTATGAAATATTAATGTTCAATCTACATAAAGAAAATCCCCCTCAAGGTCAGGCTATCATGGCGATGCATTGTTTTACCGAAGGCAAAGCAAGAAACTAACACATCCACCCAAGATATTATTTTGAATTTTAGTTCAATTGAAGATTAATCAACATCCTAAAATAGGCGAAGGAGTGAGATTGTTAAAGGAATATGAACTGTAATACAAGCATGAGAAGGTAAACTAATAAGGTCTGTGCAAATTGTAGTGTACAGGGCCTTATCAGTTAATGACAATGGCATGGTTATGAACTTTGATTATATATTTTCAAAACCAAGCATTGACATTATCATAAACATCAAACCAGCATGTTGGCAGAAAGCTAATAAACATCGACTGTTAAATGTTATTAACTTTTGAAAGACAGAAATAGGTTCAGGTCACATTACATATTAGTATATCCTGAACATATCTGAAGCTCACAGGACACATGTATCAGAGTCAAACAAAAAAAAATCACAAAACAATGAAAACACAAGCAGATATGCAGAGACATACTGAAACAATGAAACATGTAACAAATAAAACATCCCCAGCACCAACACAGTAGCAAAAATAGGCTTTAACAATCTAGGCCTAACCTCGCAAGCAAACATCCATGTTAATGTGACTACAAGCCAGACGCCAAAAACTTACGAAAATGCCTTCAGCGGTGAGCATATTGCTTTTAAACAATCACGAGACCCACAAAATAACTAAAGATTTACATCTTGTTTAGCGGGAACAGGTGGGGAGGAAGCGGCGGAGAAATAAAATCCAACCGGTAAGGGATTCTAGCATTAATGGCCTGGACTAGCGGACGGCCGGCGCCCTGACTTACTCTTTTTTAACGAAATTGAGCGCCCCAACCTAAATTATTCTAAAGGTGAATGAGTTGTTGAGCCCGGGATGAGAAAACTAGAGCAGCACTCAGCTGAGCGGCGCAAGCCGGGAAAATCAGCCGGTCTGCTAAGGCTGGGTTACACTATAAAGCCTGTCAGCGCCAACGCTAGGCCCGCACGAAGCACCCACGAAAGCCAAAGCTCCAGAGCCGAACATGGGAATAACGCAAGTTGATTTCATGAATTAATCTTTACCTCTTCGTCAATAGCTCGTCGTATTCTCTCCACGGTCTCTAGGGACGGGTAACTCATGAAACCCAACGAATTAATTTCACACACAAACGCCACAAATCCTCTCCCTGAGAGTCTGTGCACAAGTGCCGTTGTCGGCGACGGCAGCGCGATCTTCCCCCTGGTGGTGGCTCTGCGAACTAGAAGAGAACCGCAGCTACATTTCACAAAAATTATGTGTCAATACGGATATTTCGGTGCCGGTGACATGTTCTATCGATATCCTAACGATACAAAAGACTCAAATATTTCTACTTCACGAGAAATATCTCACTGTCCGTCAAAGGAAGTCAAGAACAAGCCGATTCAAATTGATCGTGTTCCGACGCCAGTTTCTTTTGTTAGCGGCAGAGCTTCCAAAGCAGCCAACTCTCCTGGGTACATCGTCTTTCAATGCAACGTAAAGAAAGGCAATACGGTTGGAATAAATCACAGAGACAGCATGGCTATCTACTACAGTCAAATTCGAATTTAGGTTTTTACGTGGAAGCATTTGAAAAGAGGATTATCGACAAAAACATGGCACTGTTTATTTTTTCAGGTTGGTGACACCATCGGAAACACAGCAGAAAGTGGCTATGGCGAATTCAGAGTCCGCTTTTGAGGCCGTCTTACTCTAGTTGATGTGCAGAAGAGGTGGCAGCGGGTGACTTTGTCCTGAAAAAAGGTAAATTTATGTAAGCGAAAGTTTGTACAGTCCGTCGCACTGCCAGCCGTCACTTGATGTGCATTGCCGTCGTGCCCGGTCCGAGTGACACGAAAATGACACTAAAGTGACACGCGTGGAACCGCGGGAAACCGCGACCGGCGCGAAACTGCCTCCCCGCCGCCCACGCATCCAAGGTCCCGTGCTCAGGGTGAGGTAAGAACAAAGTTCGTCTAGGACTGAGGTCGACGCGATCCTGAATCGGGGAGGAAGCCTGCCGACTGGTTGGTGTGGAGCCTCAATCCAGACTGCAGACTGATTCCGAGAGTCGTTTTCGTCGCTCTGTCTCTCTCGCACTTACAGCCTGAAAGTGCGCTAGAGACAAAGCGACGAAAACGACTCTCCGAATCAGTCTGCTGGTCTTAAAGCAGCGGAAGTGGTTGCGAGTGAAAGACACGTTTTGGAGGCGGCCATTTTCTGTGTGACTGACTGGCGACCTGGGCCGCGGGGCCCGCTCGGCCCGTACAGTACACGCCCCACCCCCACCCCACCCTCCTCGCGCCCTCTCTCTCTACCCTCCAAACCCCGACGGTTTGAACGCGTCAGGTTCCTCGGTGGATCTGTTCGTTCTCGGTGGCGAGCGTCAACAAGTGCCCTTCGGCTTGCGGTAGGCCAGCAGTGCGTCCGTTTTATAGGCCGTCTGCTCGCGGCGGTGCTGAGGCGGTGCGGCGCCTTGACGACGCGGGGCGAGCGGAACGGCGCGGCGTCGTTAGGGCGAGTACAGGACGCGGTGGGGCGGGGCGGGGTGGGGCACGCCAAACTTGACAAGGCGCCCCTCGTAGGCGCTCGTTGGCGTGTGTCGGCGCCCTCGACGGCAGGAGACTTGTTGAGTGCCCATCCCCGGGTGGGTGAGTGAGTACTCCTCGTGGTTCGTATCGGGCGTTGTTGTGCCGTGGCGAAGCACCGAAGTACCACCGGCATGCCGCAGCAGATTCCAGCGAGATTCCGGCGTCCCCACCTCCCTGGGGCTTTATCAGCGGACCTGGCATTCCGTATCGAAAACCGGAGGGCGATGCCGCGCCGCGGCCCCGGCGCCGCCCTGGCTGGCCCCGCCCAGGGGTTGAAGACCGCGCGAGGACCGCGATGATTGGCGGGACGGCCCTCGGCACGGCCTCAGGAGCCTGGGCTGCGGTTGGAGGCAGCGGCCGCAGAGTTTGCCGTAAGTACTGCTAATTCCGCCGGAGCTCTGCCCCCCCCCCCCCCCGCTGACAGGGTGGATGGCTGACCGTGCTGGCCGCCCTGGCCGCGCCGGATGCATTGATGCGCCCCGCCCCGGGCCGCCGCCCGCCCCGGCCTCCCTGCCCTACCGCACGAGCGACGTCGCGAGGCACACCGCGCGCGCCGCCCCTGGCTGCCCCGGGCCGCCCCTGGCCGCCCCTTCGCCCAGCTCCGGATTCGATCCAGCCCGTCCGGACCGATCCAGACCTGCGAAGCCGTCCGAGGGGTGGCCCGGGGGAGGAGGACAAGGAGGGGGGTAAAGCAGGCGGCAGAAGTCGCGCTGCTAAACGCCGGGGAGGCACAACGACAGCGACAACATGGTGGCCAAAGTGGATTACAGGGAATTCGCTTCCACTCGCCTCGTCCTCGCCCCGTCCATTTCCGCACTGTTAATTTTCAATCACGGGCCGGCGGACTGGCCAGCGCGGCCTCCGTGCGCCCCCGCGGCCCCCGCCCGACCGCCCGTGCTGCCGATGCACGAGGAAGCGGCGCCCGGGCGGGGGAGGGGAGGGGAGGGAGGGAGGGAGGGTTGCTTTTAGCTGCTTTTAGCGTTCCGGGAACTGTGGCCGGGACGCTCGCTGGGGTCTGATAGAAACGTGATTGGCCCGAAGGGGTGGCGAGGCGCGGCGAGGTGCGGCCTCCCCGTGTTGCCCGGTGCGGTGGCGGATAGCCGGCCTGAGAGGGGGGGGGGAGGGCAAAGGGGCACTCTCTGGTATCTTTCAGGGCCGAAGTACTGGCCTTTTGCGTATCTTTCAGGCGGCTGGGCCCTTTGTCTCTCCCCCCCCCCCCCCGGATCCGCGCGCCTCGGATGCCCGGCGCGAGGCGCGAGGCCAGCAGGGGTGTTTGTCGGGGTGCCTGTCCGCCGCCGTACGGAGCCGCGGAGCACCGGGCAAGGACGGATGTAGGTCAGAAAAGGGGATCCTTCGCGGAGCTGGACTAGTGCAGGCAGCATGGGGGAGGCATGGAGACCGTGCGCACGGGGCCGGGGGTTGGGGTAGGGGTGGGTAGGGGCTGCCCGGGCTGTGTCAGGCCGTCAGGCCTCGCAGCCTCGCAGTGCATGGCAGGTGGTTGGCGGACTTGCCGCTTGCAGCGCTCCCCCTGGGGCGGGGTGGGGGCCACCAGGGCCGCCGGCTGTTCCCCCTCACCGCCCCCCCCCCCCCTCTTCGCCCTGGCGTTGCCCGGGACACGGCGCTTTCCCCGCTTTCCCAGTCAAGAGAGGGGATGCTATACAGCCGAAAGATGAGAGATGCCACAACCAGCCGCAGCCGGGCACCGCTAGCGCCTCTGTTGCGGGGGATGCACTCTAAAAGTCTTATGGTAAAGATTCTACGTATGTGGTACAGATTCCCCATCACATGTTAGTGCAGGTGACTTTGTAACTCAGCTCCCATTGTACCTTCATAGACGTTTTGTCAAATTTCTGTCGGAGAGAATGTTCACTGCAATTTGTTGGTGTAGGCGTTTAGAGTGTGGGGAGGTGCCCTACACTGCCCTGGCGACGCGAGGGAATGACGCTTGGACCGCGGGGCGACTGGCCGGTCCGACTCGGCGTGATGGCCTGCCTCTCTTTGTGATGGCCTTCCAAAGGGATCCAAAGGGATCGCCAGGGAAGAACGGGTGCTGTAGGACCTCCTGGAAGGTACACAACACGGGCGTGTCAACATTGGGATGCTCCACCCCGAGCCGGGGCCGGGCCGGCCGAACACGGGCGCCGACTAGAGAGACTCTGCGTCGTGCTTTCGGGACAGTTTGCATGATAGCAATCAATACTGTGCGCGCGTTCTCTCTCTCTCTCCTCTTTGCCTTTATTCCCACCACTCCCGCCTCATCCTTCTGGAGCCCCAGCCCGCCCGACCCCGTCCCGAGCCCGGGCCCTCACAATCAACCCCGTGGTGGTGGCTAGAGCCCCGCGCCGCCCCGCGCCGCCGCGCGTGTCCCCTCCCCTCTCTCCCTCTGCCAGACCCCTGTTGCTTCCCTCTTCCCTCTCTCTCTTCATCCTGAGCGGCCCGTGTCTCGCGAGATCCGCCCTACAGTGTAAGCCCGGCGACCAAAATGACGCTAACTGACTTCGTAGTCGGCTTATGCCCCGACAGGGGATTGAACGGAGGGGTGGTCTGGTCGTGGACTCGCCCGGAGTGGCAGCGCCTGCCGCCCGTCGCGGCACGACACGGCGCGACGCGGCACGGCACGGCGCGGTTCAGCGCGACATGACACGGCACGGCACGGCGGGGGCCGCCCCGCCACCCCTGCGAGCCCCAGCGCTCCTTCAGCCGAGCGATTCGGAGCAGCCGTTTCGTCGCCCTGTCTCTGTCGCACTCACGAGGCTCTCCGCGGCGGTGCGAGAAAGACAAAGCAACGGACCGTTCTTTCTGAATCGCTCGGCAGGTTCGGAAAAGCAATCACCAGCTGCCGGGAGCACCAGGGGCAAGCGGGGCGTGGCGTGTAACCCGGCGGCTTGACACTGCCACACTGTCTTGGATCTCATTTCACTCCCCGCGGCTCCTGCGTCCATCTCCACGTCCACCCCTGTCCACCCCTCCCCCTCGCCACCTGCCTTGTGCCTCGCCCGCCTCGCCCTCACCCCCGGCCTCTTACATCACCATATCACCCTCGGCCAGCCCGCCAGCCCCGCCAGCCCGCTGCCGCGCGCAGGCTCCCGAGCCTGGAGCTGCTGCCACTTCGAGTGGCGCATGTAGGGTTTGTTTGTACGTTCGGAGAAAGGCAGGGGCGGGGGAGAGAATGGCGGAGTTCCACTGAATCGAGCCCACGTCCCGTCCGACCCTGACTGCTCCACCTTGGGTCTACCTCGCCCGACTGTCACACGCAGCAACGCGGCGAACGCGGCCGACACCCTCTCCGGACTCATTCGTCGCTCCGTCTCGCACCAGGAAGGGACGCCCCATGAGGACGAGAGAGACAGAGCGACGAGAACACTCTCGGAATCGTCGGTCTGCTCATCACGGCTTTGTTTGTGTCCGCAGGTGAGCCTTTGCCGCGTCCGCCTCGCGATGGAGGAGAGCGACAACCCCCTGGCGTCCAAGGCCCTCAGCGAGGACCTGGTGCACATCAAGATAGTGGCGGAGAAGTTTCAGCAAGTACGTATTGCCGTATCGCTTTGTCGCGTGGGGCGTTGCCCCGGGCCCTCTGGCCCTGGCAGACCGATTCCGCACATCACTGTCGCTCTGTCTCTCTCGCACCGACGGGACGGACGGGACGCCCCGTGCGTGCGACAGAGACGGCGGCGAGCGATGTGCGGACTCAGCCTGCAGGCTGCGGTCGGCGCGAGCACTGCCTCGCCCGACAGATAGGCAACCCACCGCGCGGCGGGGTCGGGTGGGAGGCAGTGCCGCGCGGCGCGCACCGCCTCTGTTTCCTCCGTTTCCCGTTCAGTTCGCATTCAACAAAAGAAAAAGACACAGCCGTCGGGCGGGAACCTTTGCCAACTTTTCCCCCGAGTTCCATTGATAAATGGAGAGCTGCCACAGTTGACTGCGGGTTTCTGCTGCAGTTTTCTGCAACATTGCTAACGAGGAGCCTGTTCGGGCAACAACGGGGCGTAATTGGGGGATTTCAAGTGCAGACCTAGGTCCGCGCTTGAAACTGAAGTGCTCTCAGTACACAGCACACACGTTGGTGCTCAGTACTCACTCCAGTGACCAAGCAGCGCCGCGCCCTGTAAACTGACAGTTCGGTTCTACCGGGCGAAGCTAGTGGTTCGACGTGAGTGCCCTCCTATTCCTATCCCCGCCTCACGTCTGCTTCCCACTCGCAGGTGCGGACCGACCTGCTGCGCAGCCTGGCCGGGGAGCGCGCGCGCAACCGCGACCTGGAGACGCGCCTGGAGCAGGCCAAGCAGGCCGAGAGGGCCGCGGCGCAGGCCTTGCAGCGGGCCGTGGTCACCGCCAAGGAGTACGCCCTTCTGGACAGGATCGTCGCCAAGCTCAGAGGTAGGGGTGCTACCAGTGCTACCCGGGGGGACCCCACACGGAAAATAGACGTCTATAGATTAAGCTAGACCGTCTAGATGTGGTCTTCAAAAGTCTATCTACGTCTATAGACAAATTTAGACAATCTATAGATGATCTTTAGTGTCTATAGAGATCTATGGACTGAAGTAGACGGTCTATAAAGGATCTAAGGCGCCTCTAATCTGTCTATGTCTAACTATAGATGCAACTGCAGACGTCTATAGATGATCTTTCTTGTCGAAGTTCATCTAAGGACTCATAGGACAGATCTACCTGATATCTAGCAAAGGTCTATCTGCAGATATCCACACGGTAGATTTCATGTAGGCAGCTAAGGTCGTTGAAACATGGACGTCTAAAAATATATCACATGTAGACTATCTATAGATGCACAATGATAGACTTTATGCAGACGCCACATAGATTAATTTCCGTCCCAACTTCTTAGGTCAGTCCATAGCGTAGTGGGTGAGATCTTGGTCTTCAAAGTAGAAAGATGTCTTTCTACTCTTTAGATAAGGTACTAGACGGATAAGCTTCTCCTAACTGCCACGAGAGCGCGCCACGCGCAAAGCACGTCTGCCCGCTCGCGGTGACGACTCCGTGAGCCAGTTCTCTTATAGTCTCTACGCCGTTCTCCTCTCATTTGAAGAGTCCTCTTAATATAAACGCTCTTGTGGCGTGAGGACCTTACATTTTTTTGGGTGTGGCAAGGGCTGGTAGTGCCGTACCGGCAGCGTTCCCTTGCTCGGCCCTCTAAATCCCCACATCAGGAACGAACTGCCCTATTCGATCTAGATGCTGCTACCTTCCCAAGCGGGAACCCAACTCGCGTTTTTACCGTTGATACCTTCGTTGTGCTCTACATGGTATGCAGGGGCTATTCTGAGTCCGTCGATTCTAAATCTATCTGCAGACGTCTACTAGAGAAAAAGTAATAGACGTCTAATAGACGTCGCAAATTCGACCATTAGATTATGTGTAGATGATCTACATGTAGATGTCAAAAGACCTCTATTAGACTCATTTCCATCTACAAATAGACGTCTAATATACGTCTTTTAGACGTCTTTTTTCCGTGTGGGACCGCCCGCCCCAGCCCGCTCCCCTGCAGGGCCATGGCCCGCCTGTTGGACCGGCTGCCGCCCCAGTGAGGCGTCGTGACTAGACCCGGCGGTGACCGAGGTCGGGGACGTCGGGGACCCGCAAATGAGTGCACGGTCATCGGTCCGACCCGTCCTTTGCACACACCCTGGGACTCACCTGGCGGAGCGGAGGGGCGGCGGCGGGCGAGGCGTGCTGGCTACCGCGATGGCATGGAGTGACGGATGCTGTGCCCCGGGCAGCCGGGGCTGGTGCCGGGGCTGGTGGTGCAGCTCCGCCTCCGCCGAGCCCCCGACTCGGGTCCGTCTGGGTGGGCCACACGGGACCCAGCGGCAAGGGGTAGCGCGGAGCGCGGCCGGCACGCCTGGGGGAGGGGTATCGGCAGGCGTCGCTGGCCCGTGGCGTCGCGACGCCTCGTCGCCGTGCCGAAGTCTCTCACCTCCCTCACCTCCACCTTGCTTTCTGCTTGCAGAGGAGAACAAGAAGTGCAGGGACGAGATCCAGGAGGTCAAGAATCGAGCCAGCGTCGACGCCGATGTAAGGACCGGTCTCCAGCGAGGATTGATTTGGTTATTTATTCCGTAATCAATGTTCACTACCATGTCCTATTCTTCCCTGCAGGTGGCCGAGGCGCGGGTGGCGGCATGGGAGCGCAACAGCAAGGACATGCAGCGCTCGCTGGAGCTGGAGAGGCAGGCCGCGCTCGACGCGGCCAGGGAGGCGCGCGATGCCGCGGACAAGGACAAGAAGGCCCTGCTGGACGCGGCCCAGAAGAAGGAGGAGGAGACGAGGCTGAAGCACGAGGAGGCCCTCTCCGCCCTGCGCGCCGAGCTCATGTCCGTCGCGGAGGAGTGCGCCGAGGAGATGAACCTCGCCACGCTGGAGGTGCGGACGGGGACCAGACCGACCGGACCGCACCGTGCGAGACTTGACTATTGTGTGGCATTTGTCTTGGTTGCAGTTCGAGGACCGGACGGCCCAGATGACGGAGCGCATGTCGGCTCTGGAGGCGGAGAAGGCTTCTCTGCACGAGCAGCTGTGCTCGGTCCACGGCCAAGTCGACTACCTCCAGTCGGTGCGTGCGGGTTCGCGCTCGCTCCGATTCAAAAGTAAGGCCTCACTTGACTGATGTTGCTGCCTGTCCGCAGAGACTCGTCGAGCTGCAGCACGCGCACGCGGCCCTGGAGGCGGAGAAGAGCCGCCTGCTGGAGTCGAACCGCAGCCTCATGCTGCAGCAGCAGAGCCTCTTGGCGTCGCAGCGCGCGGCCCGCGCCGCTCAGCAGGCGGCCCCAGCGGCCCCAGCGGCCCCAGCACCTCGGGCACCCTACCCCCAGTTCACCGGCCGCTTCCACGCCCCCGCGGCCCCCTCTACCACACCGCGCTTCCAGACGGCCTCGACCGTGTACTCGGTGCCCCCGCCCGCGCCGGCCGGCTCCTACCCCCAGTTGTCCATGGCGTGGCGGCGCGGTGTTGGCGTGGCGCCCCAAGCCGAGCAGGCCCAGCAGGTCAGTCTGCCGCACAGTTCAAATTTCGCGAGGTCTGGTGCATCTCAATTCGTAGAGTCGTCGATTTAAAAGGTGTTGTCAAGGGTAATTCAATTTCTAAAAATTTAATTTCTAGCTGAAACTGATTTTAAAATATTTTCTGCTTTCAGGAGGAGCGACGGGAGGAGTCAGTTCAGGTGTCAACCCACAGCTCGGCGGGTCCACCCAGCCCTCCGAAAACGACGGCCCCGCGTCGTCGCCTGCGGAAGGCGTTCGAGGCCGTGGAGATGGTGTTTCCCGCGCGTCTCGAGGACTCGGTGATCCCTGCGTCGTCCTCGAGGCCGCCAAGCGCGCCGAGCGCCGCAGCACGTCCGGGGACGACCGCGGCCGTGCCTCCGCCAGCCCCGACGACGACGGCGACGCCGCAAGCGCCAAGTGCCTCGAACACTGCGGTGCCCAGAGGCCGCTTCACCTTCAAGCGGAGGATGTTCACCACCGAGCCATCTGCAGTTGCAGCGGGAGATTCTCCGAGGAAGCCTATCGCAGCAGTGCTATTCCCCAGAGAGTCACCCGAACCTCTGCCAGAAGTGACATCCGCGTCTCCGCCCAAGAAGACACCTGAACATCTGCCAGAAGTGACACCTGCGCTTTTACCCAAGATGCCTGCTCCTCTGCCAGAAGTGACATCCCCGCCTCTGCCTAGGAAGACGCCTGCGCCTCTTTCAGAAGTGACTTCTCCGCCTCTGCCTAAGAAGGCCCCTGCACCTTTGCCAGAAGTGAGACCTGCGCCCTTAGTGAAGCCTGCAGTACCCGCGGCCCTAGAGGCGCCTGCGCCGGGGCCCAGTTCCACCACCCCTGCAATCGAGGGTATCCAAGAAGCTGCCCCATTCCAGCCGTCTCTGCCGGCGCGGAAGGTCACTAAGAAGCCCCCCAAAGCCGCAGAGACTCGCACGAAGACTCCGATGGTGTCTTCGCCCCCCGCTGTCGCCAAAGCCGCGCCGGCCGCGCCCCGAGCAAAGGGCAGCCGACGCTTGTTCTCGTCCAGCGCCGCCCCGGAGAGTTACTTGAAGTTCCTGTCCAAGCTGCCCGCCTCCAAGATGCACTTCACCATCCCGGCTGTGAAGGACGCCGCGCCGCCGCCACCACCACCGCCGCCGCCGCCAAAGCCCACGGAAGAGGCCACGAGTCGGGAGAGCACTCGCCAGTTCTTCCAGCGGCAAGTGCAACTGCAGGATCAGGCACCGTTCAGCGCTCCTGAAACACAGATTCAGGAGCCGGTGACGCGACTTGAGGATCCAGCAGGAGCTCTTGAGTCTAAAACTCAGAGGCCTGTGTCGCGACCAGAGGGTCCATCAAGTGCGTCTGAACTCCAAATTCAAGAGCAAGGTTCATCAAGTAGCCCTGAGCCTCAAATTCAAGAGCAAGGTTCATCAAGTAGTCCTGAGCCTCAAATTCAAGAGCAAGGTTCATCAAGTAGTCCTGAGCCTCAAATTCAAGAGCAAGGTTCATCAAGTAGCCCTGAGCCTCAAATTCAAGAGCAAGGTTCATCAAGTAGTCCTGAGCCTCAAATTCAAGAGCAAGCGGTGCTTATCCAAGCCACAGCAAGTGTTCCTGATCCTCCGATTCATGACCGAGCGATGCTAATCGAATCTACACCAAGTGTGCTCGAGCCCCAAATTCGAGAGCAAGCTATGGTAGTCGAAGCCACAGCTAGTGCCCCTGAGTCTCAAACTCAAGATCAAGCGATGCTGTTCGAAGCTCCTGAAAGTGCGCCTGTACCCCAAATTCAAGATCAAGCGATGCAAATCGAATCTACAGTAAGTGCCCCTGAGCCTCAAATTCGAGATCAAGCGATGCAAATCGAAGTCCCAGGAAACGCCTTCGCCCCGCCGGAGCAGGTGCAGGGTGTCGACGAAGACCCAAATGTCCCATCCGCCGCGCCTGGGGACTCTGCAGACCATTCCTCGCAGTCGAGCGAGCGCGTCGCTGCTGCCGAAGAAAAGCCAGCAGCAGCCCAGCTACAGGCACCCAGCAAGCCCTCCATGGAGCGCATGTTCAGTAATGACAGCGACGCGTCGTCGCTGCCGGCGACCCAGGCCGTGGACGCCAGCCAGGCGGAGAGCCGCGACCTGGAGGCAGCCTACGTCCTGCCGGACATCTCCCTCGACACCGGCTTGTCCCTGTCCACGGTGTGCGGCACCATGGGCCTCGACAGCGAGCTGGCCGCACCGACTCTGCCCCGCGCGCTAGAGGAAGCCGACGTGGACCCGATCCCACCCCCGCCGCCTTCACTTGCTGTCCACCACGACCTGGCGGTGGTTGGGGTTGCCGAGGAACACGCCTGCAGTGGCCCGGCCGAGGAAGGCACTGTTTCTGGCGTGCAGCTACCCCCACCACCGCGTGACACCGCCGGCAAAGGCGACGGCGTTTTGAAGTTTGCGAAGGACGTGGAGGCCGTCACCAATGCATCCCGCCTGGTCACCTGGCTCTCGACCGTTGTGCCAGAGAAAGACCCCGTGGCGACAAGCCCTCCGCGGCTCCCCCAAGCCACCCTGGTCGCGCGGCCTGTCCTGGTGGATGCAGCACCAGTCGACGACCTGCAGTCCGCGCCAACGCCGAGGCGCGAACCTGAAAGTGGCATGTCGGAGTGCCCGTCGCTCCCTTGCAGCCCGCCGGGACCTGCCCAGAACGCTGCGCCAGCCGACCCAGGAGCCTCAATGGACGACACTCTCGACCTGCAGTCCATGCCAACGCCGAAGTTCGATCTTGCCAGTGGCGTGCCAAAGTGCCCGTCTCTCACCTGCAGTCCCCCCGGAGCCGAGGGGATCCCCTCCGTCCTGGCCTCGCTCGGTCTTGGAAGACGGAATCTTGTACCCATGTTGGCGTCGCCAGGGTGTTCATTCCCTGCAGCTACCTCTGTAATTGCGCCAGGAACGTCGAACACCGCAACGCCCCTGGCCGACGATCAGGACGCCGACGAAGACCCCCTGAGGGACGCCGACGAGTCCATCTCGTACAGCCCTCTGTCGTCGAGTGTCGACGACGAGTCTCCGAGGCCGCTTGTCATAGACTGCAGCCCCTGGACGACGAGGCCGCCGCTTCCCCGCGAGCAGGCAGCAGCACTGCAGGGAGGCGAGGAGGCGGCGGTCGGAGGCCGCACGGGACTGCGCTTCCTGCAGGAGTCCTACGCAATAGGTGAGCCGCCGCCCCTGTTGGAAAATAGCGCTGAAATGAACTGTCTTAAGTGATGTCTTGCTGGGTGCAGGGTGCAGCCAGCTGTCGAAGCGCGGCAGCAGCACCGGGATAACGCCAGGCTCCAACACCCCAGCTACCTGTGCATCGGTACGACGCGCTGCTTTCCAATCGCCTCTCTCCTCCTGCAAGCCTCTCTTGACTCTTTCTTTTTGCCCGTCTGCAGATGGGGACCGACAAGGGCACCTCCACCTTGAAGCGGAGCGCGCGTCCCTCGCCGTCGCCCTCAGAGGACCGCGACTCCCCCTCTTCGCGCGCGACGCCGAGCGCGACGCTCACGACGCCGAGGCGCGCCGTGCCGCTGGGCGTCAGGGAGAAGAAGCGCCGGCGCCTGCTCTGGGTGGAGCCCGAGGCGGACCCCGAGGTGGACCGCGAAACGGGCCCTGCAGACGAATAGACAAGGTCACATGTTTTCGGACTATAAATTCTCCCAGTTTTTGTTGATTGTTAATTTGTATTTTGTGTTGTAACCCTGAGAGGACGGCCTCCGCAGGTCCCATGTTTTTCGGACAATAATTTCCCCAGTTTTTGTTGATTGTTAATTTGTATTTTGTGGTGTAACCCTGAGAGGACGGCCTCAGCAGGTCCCATGTTTTTCGGACAATAATTTCCCCAGTTTTTGTTGATTGTTCATTTGTATTTTGTGTTGTAACCATGAGAGGACGGCCTCGGCCTCTCGTGACAGTAAAGATAGCTATTTATTTATTTTCCGACTGCACGCTGTTTCATCGCTTCACCGTCGGCTCCTCCCCCTTTCTGGACTTGCTCGTTCGCACCGCCTTCGCCACTCGCGCTCACGTTGCGGATTTGCAGGGTTTGTGCATCGCAGGCTACTTGGTGTTTGCCAAGCCGCGCCGCCGCGCCGGCCTCCGTCCACGGCGTGCTGCTATTTCGGTGCCGGCTGGGCCGTGGCGGCGCGGCAGGGCGCGGCAGGCCACGGCGCGCGGCGGCCAGGCCTGGGATTTGCTGGGCAGCAAGCCTCGGCCAGCCTCGGCCGTAACGCACATGCTGGCGGCCAGACTGCCAGTGCCAGCCCGCGCAGCGTTTCTCACTTGTTTTTCCGAGTTAGGGCTTTGTTTTCGCTGGGCGCTGTTTGAGTGCCGCTGGACGGACGGGCGTTTCGCGCCGAGCAGCCGAAGCCTGCTTCGTTTCAGTCGCCGACTCTCGAACGGTCCGCCGTCTGGTGTGCTGGTGTGCCCTTTCCGCGGCTGGCGACGGGAATCCCCGGTGGGCCTCCAAGGGCTGGCCGGGCTGGCCTGTTCGGCCGCCGGGTCAAGGGCTCCACTGTCTCGCTGGCCCGCTACTCGCTCCGCGGCCGGCGACGCGGCGACACTACTCTTGACCGGCTGGCCTGCGCGGGTTTACTGCTGGGGCCAAAGTATTTCGCGCTGTGCAGAGACACGGTCCTGTTTTCCTTTTCCCGCAGCTTTCCGCCAAACGGGTGCTTATCTGCTATCAGTGTGTGCTTACCTGCAACAGGCGAGCGTTCTTCTCAACATGGCTGTCGCGTCATGAATGCGCACTATCCTGACGTTTGCGTGTCGTCGCTTCGTGCCCGAGCCTCTCTGCGGGCTCTCTTGGCCTCGGCCACGCTCGGCGCCATGGAGCCGAGCGGCCCGTTCCGAGAAGACATTGCGTCCGACACTTGCTCTTATTTGTGGTGCTGAACGGACGGAGGCATGGACACGCATTCTCAGAGCCTGTGCCAAGTCTGGTGCGATGCACTCTCGCCGCCCGGCCCGGGCTCGAAAACCGAGACGAAAACCACCGAGGCGGCCAGTTTGAGACGCTAGCAACAAACAAAGGTCCCCCCGCTGCCGTTTTCTTCAGTAGAATGGACGTTATATAGTGACAGGCCAAGCGGCCGAAACGTGATCCCTGCAGTCAGTAGAGCATAGGATCGGGGCGGGGCGGATGCGACAAGCTCGTTCCTCCGAGTCACCGACGTCACCGACACCTCGCTGCATCCGTCCCCAGGGCCTCGCCCAGGCCTCGCCCAGTGACATTCGCTTCCCGGCCAGCGCCCCGTACCTCCATCAACATCAACATGCAGCCTCAGATGCAGTCGGGACCAGCAGACTGATTCGGCTCAGCGTCTCGTCGCTCCACATCTCTCGCACCCAGCCAAACGTCCCATGAGTGCGAGAGAGAGAGAGAGAGAGGGTATCGCCCTGCAGTCCGGAAAAGTGGTCCGGGAAGCCTTGCTGGACGCGGTGAGTGTGTGTGTGTGAGAGAGAGAGAGAGAGAGAGAGAGAAGGACACACCTGGACGCCTCATACCGCATTCGCGTAGCGGCCCGTCCTCGCTGGTCCTGGTAGTACGGAGGGCCGAAGGGAAAACAGAAAAACAAAAACATGCGGCCGGCAACAACAACAACAGCGAGACGTGGAAACAAACAAGCGGCACGGCGGGCACGTTACGACAAAAATAACAAGGAACAAGCGGACAGGACACGGAGTACACCGAGTACTACGAGGCGCTGGGGTACACCGAGCGCCTTGACAGGACCTGTACCATTATACGGTGGACTTGTCGGGAAGGGGGGGAAAGGGGGGGGGTAAAGGGCTCGAAGGAGGGAGGGAGGGGGGCAACAATACCCGTATGACCACATGGGGAAGGTGAGATGAGGAAGGAGGTACACACACGGTCTCGGAGGCTGGGAGTGGGGGGCCGGGAGTGGGGCTGCGCCGGCCGTGCGAGTGAGAGAGCGAGGCGCCGTGCCCAGGCCGTGCTCCACGGGCAAGACGGAGACGGAGAGTGGGAGGGAAGGCCTACGGCTCAAGGCGGCGCGGGAGAGAGAGAGAGCGCCGGGCTGCTTGGCCGCGTGTTCCGTTTGGACGGCAGTGTACTTTTTGAACGCGGCCGAGCCAGACGGACGGGACGCGACGGCCCGAGGTACCGGCCAGTGTTTAGTTCGGTGCGGTAGGCGTTGGTGGTTGGTGGCGGGTCTCTCTGACCGCGGCAGGAGCGTGCGAGTGCGTGCTTACGCGCGGACGGGGCGCGTGCGGTGGACAGCACCTTCGCGGCCAAGGGCTTCCTTTTTCGCCAGCCGCCAGCTCGGCCGGCCCGCTTGGATAACTCCGCGAAGGACTCGAGGACTACCCTAGGTAGGTACTGTACCGGTAGCGCTGCGCTCTGCACCGCGCCGTGCGTTCTGTGTCTGTCGTCGGCGACCCGCGCCAGTTGGCCTGGCGAGGACAACGCCGCGAACGCCGCCCTCGGCACACCTGTTGCGCGCCGTACTGCCTTGTGGTCCTCGGCAAGCACACGAAAAAAAAAAAACAGAAAGAAACACGAGTGTGGTACCGCCGCTGCAGTCGTTGCTCCGGTCCAGTCATTTAAATATCCGGCGCTGGGTGACATCACGCAGTGTGAGTGTGTGCCTGTGTGTGCACGTGTGTGCGTAAGGTGGGCTGCGGGCCAGGCCGGGCGCCACGCCCTGCGCTCGTCTCCTCCAAGCAGTGGGCGTACCTGCCCCCTCTACCTGCGCCGCGCCCCCGCAGGCCCGCACGCCGCCAGGCCCTCCTGCCACTGCAGTGTGGTAGCGTGGTCCACCGCCAGCCCGCGCCAGCCAGCCTCCGGACCAAACTATGACAGCGAGCGCCGGACTGGCCGGCCGGCCGGAGCGCCTGCATGGCGGACTGATTCCCAGAGTCCGAGCCGTACTGTTTCTCTCCCACTGATGAGGCGTTGTGTGTAGGTGCGAGAGAAAGAGAGCAACGAAAACGACTCTCGGAATCAGTCCGCTGCTTCGGATGGCTTTCGGATGCTACTGATAAAGTGGTGAGGATGACCTTTGCGACGCTCGGCCTGGCCAGCCTGGCCCGCCTGGCTCTGGCTCAGCCACCGGCACGGCTCCGCTCCGGCCGGCCAAGAGGATTTTACGATAGCGTAGTCATGGCGTAGCAGTGTAGGGACGAGAGGAACAATCAGGTTTTACGTTCTACGGCGACACGCCGCCGGCGAGGCGGCAAGTTTGTTGTCCCCGCCGTTGCGTCACGTCTATTCCGGAGCCGTGATGCGGCGCGGTGCCGCCAGAGGTCGCCCCCTTCAATGCCCCGTGATGGTCGGCCGCAGGAATCCCGATTTCGGTTGGGAGTGGCGTCCTGGAGACGGACGGTCATGCCTCGTTTCGCAGTGCAGGCGAGCTTGCGTCGGGCCCGAAATGGCATACGATCATGTGTTGTCTAGCCCTTAATGGTTATGGTAATGGATCGCCTGGGAGGTAGGCAGCACGGCGACGGCGTTGTCCAGCGGGCTGGCCTATCCGGCGGCGGTAAGGCGCCTGGGTCTGGATGACGGCGCAGGCTCATCGCACGCACCGGTGCGGTTCCAAGTGGTCCAGCATGGGCGCCTTGGTGGTGGCGGCGAGGGCTGGAGGCGGCTGGCGCGCTGGGCTCGCCCCGATTAGGCTCGTTTGAGTCAGCGATGAGCCGACGACGCGGATATGGCCACGCCGGTACACTGTCAGACAAAGCGGCGTTCGGAACCGCTCTGAGGTACCGAACAAGGCAGTGCCGCCATTACGAGCACTGCCGCCGCAGGCCACGGACGACGGGGGAAATGCAATGCCGCTGCCGGGAGTCGAACCCGGGGCCGCGAGTAGTGTAGTGCGGCCGGTGGACTCCGCGGACCGGCGGACCGGGTGGGCGACCGCGGAGTGCGGAGCACGGCGGAGCGCGAGGGCGCAGGACGGATCAGCTGGCCGGCGAGCCGCGCCCCGCCTCGGCCCGCCCTCGGCCCCGCCGCCGAGAAGTGCGTGGGCCGCTACAGCTGCGCCAAGCCAGCCAAGCAGTGCGTCATGCCGTGTCGCTGCGTCGCGCTGATGCAGCCGACGGAAGGGAGAGAGAGAGACCGACTGCGCCAATTTCGCAGCGGCGAAAAGCGACGACGACGACAGTGCTTAGTGATGGCGGCGCGCGATTTTCGCGTCCCAAGCATCTTCCTTTCCGCGGCCCGAACGAGAATGCCGCGCGCATTGTGACTGTACGACACAGAGGGGCACGACGTGCTCTTGCGAAATGCCAGCAGCCGTGTTGTGAGTGTGTCTGTGTCGCGTGTGTATGTGTGTGGGTACACAGTGCGCTGTTTGCGTATGCATATTCAGCCAGACACAGACAGGAGTCGGCCCGGCGGCGGTGTCCGTGGAGCAGAAGCAGCGACGCACGGCGACCCAAGACGACCTATGGAAGTTAGGGGGGAGGGGGGGGAGTTGCGTAACTCTGTTTTAGCACACCTGAAAAGCGCTCCAGGACGTGACGCTATACGTCTCCGAGGGGCGGGGCGCGGCGGCGCGGCCAGGGATTTGCATTTGCAGCGCGTTCGTGTGATGCGATTACACTTCACCTCCGCCACGACGCGGCGCCGCGGAGATTGTTTCCGGCGACGACGGTCGGGCCAATCTTGGCCAATCAGGATCGGGAATGCGCGCGGCGGCGCGGCGCCGTACCCTACTTCTGCCAGCCAGCCTGCCATTTTTTCCCGAGCGGCGAAAAAGAACGACAATACGGCGGCGATTACGGGCGGCCTTGGGCGCCAGGCCTGGCAGGCCGTCACGGCGGTCACGGCGCCGCCTTGTTGTTGCTCCGTCCTCCTCCCACTCGCCGCGCGGCAGTGGAGTGGCGGAGTGACCAGCGACGAGGCGCCTCGCCGCCGGCACGGTCGCACAGTGGGCCAGAAGACCGGTGGAGGCGGCCAAAATCCCGGAGTCGCTAAAAGGGGCTCGAACCGATCGTGTGACCCCATCAATGGATTCCTCGTTCGGAGAGCAATCCATTGGTGGGGTCACACGCTCGGTTCGAGTGTTCTTTAGCGACTCTGGAGCTTAAAACGCGCCTAGAATTTTGGCCACCTCCACCACCGGTCTTCTAGCCCAGTGTGGGCGCAGTGCAGAGTACAGATGGACCATTTTTCGAGAAGGAAAGGAAGCAGCGAGGCTCCGCCAGCAGAGTGCACACACGCACACACACACACACACACGAACGCACGCGCACGCACATGGCCGCCTTAAAACCTTTACGATCCTTGAGATAGCACGCAACGCACAAGCCGTGTTGCTGGTTCCCAAAACATAAACGGATACTTAAAGATGATCGATAAGCAGGACGTCGGCCGCGTCCGGCAGGCCGATTCCGCGCAGCGTGTTTTGCGCTCCGTCTCTCTCGAACGCCCTCGGACCGCCCCGCGAGTGCGAGAGAGACAGAGTGAGTGTTTGGAACCAGCCCGAGGCGGCCTGCGCCTGCGCCGAGGCTGCGCCGCTCCGGGCTGCAGGCGGCAGGGCAGGGCCGGGCAGGGCGGACCTGCATGACGGCTTGCATTTGCATTTATTGGCACCGCGATTTGTCACACCACTCTCCGGCCGCACCGGCACCGCGGCCCCCAAGGGGCTGGAGGCGCTGGAGGTGCGCGTGGGCCCCTCGCTGCATCCGCTGCAGCCTCGGTGGGAGACTCGTTTCGCCGCTCTGTCTCTGTCACTCAAGGGCCACTCCAGAGGGGCGCGAGAGAGACAGAGCGACGAGCCGCTGTGCTGAATGGCGCGGCTCGCGGCCTCTCGCACCGCACGCAGCACGCCGCCAGCCACGTGGCCCAGCGCCCGCACAGTGGGCCAGAAGACCGGTGGAGGCGGCCAAAACTCCAGACGCGTTTTGAGCTCCAGAGTCGCTAAACAGGACTCGAACGGAACGTGTGACCCCACCAATGGATTGCTCTCCGAACGAGGAATCCATTGGTGGGGTCAGACGTTCGGTTCGAGGCCTGCTTAGCGACTCTGGAGCTCAAAACGCGTCTAGAGTTTTGGCCGCCTCCACCGGTCTTCTGGCCCACTGTGGGCCGGGCGGGGCAGCGAGCCACACTGCACCGCGCAGCGCCAGTTTACACAGCGCCGCAGTCCAGACGCCGGCCGCGCAGCGCGCACTTCCGGTACCCTCGCAGACTCATCCCAAGCGGGAGGTCTCTCTCTGTCTCTCTCTCTAGCTCTCATGGGGCGTCCCGAATGGGAGAGAGAGAGAGACAGACCGACCGGCCGCGGCTGGCGGATAGGTCGCCACCGCTTCTGTTTTTTGTTGGCGCGGCCGTGTGCTGCACCAAGTGCACGCGGTGCAGCCGGGCAGTCAGCGACCCCGGTTCTCTGGACGGCCGTCGCGGTCTTGCTGCTGCCGGCCGATGGGGCCGAGGCACACAGGACAGAAGGAACTGGAAGCCTGTTGAGCCTCCCCGTGTCCGATCCGAAGCGCCTTCGGTTTGGCTAAACTGGCCTCGATCCGAATGCAATTCCACGGAACGACAAGATGCGGTGCCCATTTTGTAGTTGGGTTCGAACCGCCGCCGCCGCCCCCCGCTCGCGCCATCTGCCGGCGAACGGCGGCGGGGTATTTTCAGTCTCCGCCGCCCCCACCCCCTCGCAAAGGACGCGTAGGAGCCCGCAGAGGACCCTCAACCTTCACACACTGACCCAGAAAGGGCCCCGAAGTTTTAAAAAAGAGCGGCTAAATATATGGAAGTTCAAGGGCAGTGCAATGAAGGCGCGGCCGATGTCACTGTCAGAGAATCCTCGGCCTTGGCGGGCGGGCAGCCCGCGGAGCACGCCGCTGTCCCGGGTTCGAGTACCGCCGGCTCTGAGTTACTCTGTCGCCGTTGCCGTTGTTGTGGCCGGGCCGTGGAGGCTGTCGGCGCTCTGGCTTGGTCTCGGGGCCAGCCCGGCCAGCCCCGCCCCGCCCCGCCCCGCCCCGCCCCGCGCGCTGCGTCCCGATTTCGCGACGAGAGCGTGACGACGCGACTGAGTGACTGCGGCACGCTGCGGCACGTCCATACACGCGCGCACGCACACAAACACACGCGCACCCCGCGGCAGGAACACGAGCACCATTCACCACGCCATACTCGCCTCGCCCGCACCCAAGATCAAAGCGGAGTGCAGCCCGGCGAGCGCGAAGAACGAACGCGCGGAACGCACTCGAGGGGAACCGATTCCGACGGGACGTCGCATATTGCAGCCACGTTTTCCGCGGCCGCAGCTTCGAACGTGAATAGATTTCAACTCTGCCGTGTCTTAAAGTTTCTGCTTCTGTTGCTTTTAGCCTTTTGCGCCGCTGCCGCACACTGGAAGTTAGAGTGACGAGGCTCGGGGCTCCCGGGGCATTGGTTTCGCGGTGTGTGTGTTCGATCCGCCAGCCTCGCGAGCCTTGCGGTCGCTGCAGACGGAGCAGTTGGCCTCCCGCCACTGCCATGTAGGGCCGGCCCGCGGCCCAGGTTGGTGTAGGTCGACCTCCGCCGCGCGCCGCCGCTTCCCGCCCCGCCCCGCCCCGCCCCACCGCGCCACGTGAAAGGAGGCCGGAAATTCCGAATCACAGCAGCAAATCGCGCGTCCGGTCCTTCCCCGAGACGCACCTGCCGTGAAGAGCAGTCTCCACCCACTCGGGTGGCGGCGGGAAATACCCCGGCCGTGCGAGGCGGCGAGGCGGCGCGCGGGGTATCGCCGCACTCACGCCCACGCACGGCACGGCGTGCGCCGCGCTGGCCGGCTTGACCCGCCAACAGGTCAAGCGCCCTCCCTGCGGAGCACTGTGGCGCACAGTATCGTCAGAGAGGCGAATTTTGAAAATGCCCGCGGCGCGGGGTATCGCCCTGCGCACGCGGCCACGCGGCTCGCAGTGTACGCACCGCAGCACGCTCGTGGCGGCACGTGGTGCCCCTCGCGGCGCACAGTGGGCCAGAAGACCGGTGGAGCGGCCAAAATGCGAGAAGCGTTTTGAGCTCCAGAGTCGCTAAGAGGGACACCAACCGAACGTGTGACCCCACCAATGGATTCCTCGTTCGGAGAGCAATCCATTGGCGGGGTCACACGTTCGGTTCGAGTCCCATTTAGCGACTCTGGAGCACAAAACGCGTCTATAATTTTGGCCGCTCCGCCGGTCTTCTGGCCCACTGTGCGGCGCGTCGCGGCGCGTCCACTCGCCCCGGCCCCACTCACGACCCATCGAGGTGCGTGGGACGGGCTCTTGGATTTCTCATCCGACTCGGCGCGGCGGGGGACCGGCCAGGGGGCCATGGGGCACCGCCATGGGGCACCGCGCGTCCCTCGGCCGGCCTTCAGACGACCCTCGGGGGTCCGGGCGGGGTGGGGCCGGGCAGCCCGACCCCCCGCGGACCGCCGCGGGGCTCGGCCGGCCTGGGCCTGGGCCGGCACGGGGCAGCGGCCGACGGACGACCCAAAGCACCCAAAGCGTCGCTGACGTCTCGGACACGTGTCACGTGACGCGTGACGCAAGCCGCGCCGCCACGCACAGACCGTCACGATCTCCGAGTTTGTGGCGCCCGGTCCTCGTCCTCGCCAATTCAAAGAGGGCCGAGGAGGCCGGGCCTTGGCGGGGCTTGGCCGGGCACGCGATGCCTGGCGACGCCGCGGGCACCTCGGAGTCGGCACGGCACTGCAGTGCACAGCCGTCCGATTCCGAACACTGCTTCGCCACTCTGTCTCTCTCGCACCCCTACGGACCGCCCCATGAGTGCGAGAGAGACAGAGCGACGAAAGCAGTGCTCGGAATCAGACGGCTGGCCCGCCGAAGCCGAATCAGTGTGAAGCAGGCGAAGGCCGAGAAAGAGGTGCGGAGCGGCGCGCCGAGCGCCTGCGGTGGGAAGGGTAGGCAACCCTGCGGCGCTCACCGCTCCCGTGCTCGACGGGCTGGCCTGCCTGGCGGGCTGCCGGGCTGCCGGCACTCCGTCGCCCTTATCGCCCCAATAAAGGGCGCGGCGCGCGAGCCAAGGACGCGGCGATACCGCGAGGGTGGCCGCAAGCAAGGGCGCGGCAGCGCGCCGACGGCCTGGAAAAAAGAACCTTTCAAAAGGAGAATGCTAACCGGGATCGAGGAGCTCACATTTCCAGCTGCACAGCGGTGGGGAAAGTGAGAATTACTGCACAACCCCCACCCCCACCCCCGTGCCAACGCTGCAACCCCCTTCTCCTCCCTCCGCCCCGACCTTTCCACGTCGCCCTGATTATCACCCCTCCAGTGCCGCGCCGGCCGTAACCCCGTTCCCCGTTCCCCGGGCTGCCCTGGGCTGCCTTGGCATGCCCGTCAAACTATCCCCTTCGCAGGGTGGGGTGGGAGCGGTCGCCAGAGCCAGCCAGGCAGTCCCGGCCCCGCCATGGACTGCATCGGCGTGGCCAGGCCTGGCCGGGCACGGCCCTTCCCCCACCAACCTGTCGCTTTGTTTTGGCCGTGGCGCCGCGGCCTAGGACGGGCCGGGCCGGGCAGGGCCTTGGCCGCGAGGCGCGACGCGACGCGGTGCGGCGCGATGCGGAAGGGCGTCGCCCGCGCCGCCCATCCTCATCCTCGCCATGTCCATCGGCACCGCCATCGGCACCGCCATCGGCACCGGGAGCGTGCCGGCATGACGGCTTTTCGGTCAAAGTGACGGACGGGCAAAGTGTCGCCAGTGGAGCGGCACGCTGCATTCACCGAGGCGGCGCGCAGCGCTGCAGTCCGCCATTGACCATGACGGCCGCCGGCACAGAGAGCACGCTCGCGCCCCGCCCCGCCCCGCCCCGCATCCTCGGGGACCCGCCCGTCGGGGGCGTGGCGGGGCGGGCGGGGCGTGGCGGCGGGGCGCGGCGGCCGATCGAAGGATTCCTGACACCCTCTTCCCCCCGGGGCCCGGGGCCGCGATGACGCCCTGGACGCCCCGCCAGAGCCTCACCGTCGCCCCGCCGGGGCCCATGCGCCAGGACCCCGGCAGTGGCCCCGCCAGGACTTGTTAGCCTGTCAGCAGTGGTGTCCGGGACAGCGCTCGGGGCGCCTCGGGACAGCGGCCACACCAGCGACGCCACCATGGCCCTGGTCATGGAGCACCCCCTGGACGTGACCGCCTTCAGGACGCGTGAGCCGCCTGTCAGTCTGAGTGCCTGCCGCCTGCCCGCCTGCCTTGGTCTTGCCTGGATGATGCACTCATGCACTCGCACCTTGACGGCATGCTTCCCCAGAGCAGCCGCGGAAGAGGGTGCCCTAGAGGGGCCTTGAGTGGGCCTCAAGCCTGCCGTAGTGTCCGAGCCCCCTGCGCCCCCGATTTGCACTTTGATGCCCGTTTGATGTCCGCTTTAACGGCGGACCCTTTGGAGTCTCTGGAGTCGAACGACAGCGCCGCGCTCCCACACACCCCTCCCGCAGCGCGTCAGGCTGGGCCAGCCCGCCAGCCCGCCAGCCCGCCCCTACCCCCGTGGCGAAGCGACCCGGCTGATTGTCAGCGCAAAATTAGATTTGCTCCTTCGTAACTCGCCTCTTTCCGTGTTCCAGCCGCCGAAAATGCCGTTCCTCGACAACTGCTGTCGGTGCTGCACGCTGAGGACGGGCACCATCGTCACCGGTTCCCTCGGCATTGTGAGTAGTAATTGTTTGTTTTTCGATTTGGACGTTTAGAACTATTTGAAACGTGGGCTTCGTACTTACAGGCCTTGGGACTGATGGGCCTCATCACCATCCTGTCCGTAGAGAAGCTGCAGGTGAAGACCATCGTCATCGACACACTGCCAGATTCAGTCGGTAAGTGCTAAAGTGGAAACAGGTGGGGGAAGCCCCCCCCCCTTCCCTGTCGTGGTTTTTGTGTCTTCTTTAAAGCTTAATGTCTCCTTTCTCAATTTCAGTTCGGATTATTCTGGCCATTAATCTGGTCATGACTATATTTATATCATCGCTCCTCATTTTCGGAGCCGTTAAGGTAATTTCATTTAAATGCCATTCCCCCCGAGAAGGGCAAAAGGCGAGGCAGTTGGCACTTAATTTTTCCCTTTGAAACGAACAGAGAAACCGGTGGCTGATGCTGCCCTTCGTCGTGCTGGCCCTGATGCTGGCCATCGGGCTGCTCATCTCGGTGCTGTACACCGCCGTGGAGCACTACGTGAAGAAGGAGCCCGTCCTGGGCAGCATCTGGCTCATCTTCGGCCTCATCACTGTCGGTCGGTACACTGTGGTACACTGCGCGCGACGTCGTCTTCCCTCTCGGGTCTTTGGGAAGCGAAAACTAACGACCAGTGTCTTGTTACAGTGGTGCACGTGTATCTGTGGTGCGTCGTGTTCAGCTACTACCAGCTGGTGCGCGACGAGCGGGGCCGCGGGCCCTACGGCAAGACGCCGTACCCGCAGCCCCGGTAGGCGACGCGGCGACGCGGCAGGCAGACACGGGCACCCCGACGAGCCGAGCACGAGGAACCTGGCGGGGAACGCTTCTGGAGCGCACCACTTCGCTCTGCCTGCGATGCCTGCTCTGCGTGCTCTGCCGTGCGGACGACCAGCGCTGTCGCGGGATTGAAACCGCTCCTCGAGACGCTGCCGATACTACGTAACACGTTGTCACTAACTTGAGATGCGTTTCCTGCCGTTATTTTGATCTGATAATATTTATGATGTTAAGGCGCCAGAATCTCCGTTCGTTGATTCGCACTGCTCCCTTGTACAGGCCAGGCGGATTGTTTTATTCCCACGATTTGTGTGTCAGATGTTGTGCGTGTTCGTCAGAGTATGTTAATTTATGAAGTTAGCTTTTAGTCATGCCGGGCCTCGCCTCGAAGGCGGCGCCAGCTGTGTCCGTCTCTCTCGCTCTTAATGCCGTGACTGGGGGGTCTCAGATGGGCTGCCTAGGCCTAGCCATCGACCCGACCTGAGGAACTGCCGTAATTCGAATCGATTGTACATCAGGGAGACACTCTCCGCTCTCCTCTTTTTCTCACAGAAAATTGGAGACAAGCTACAGCCAAATTCGCGATTATAGGCTTTGTGGCTTGTGTGCTCCTGTAGAGTTTCAGTCACTTTACTTGCCATGCCCTATGCGTAGCCGGAGTAGATTAAATTAATTGTTTGTCTCGTGGATGTTGGTCTCGTTTGTGTGATGCATAATAACTTATTTTTAATTCGTGACAACGAAGTACTTTTTCGAGATTTTTGAAATATTTATTGTATGCTGTTGTAAATGTGTGTTTGTGCGTATTTTCTTTTACTCGTGTGAATGTGTGTGCCCTACGTTGGTATCTCTGGATGTGTGAAGCTGGCGGTTAGGTCAAACAAAATACTGCGACAGGTTCAGCGGGCATATCTTTTAATTTATTTTTCCGATTGTTTGCCTACCGTCGACCTACGACCCAAAACCTACTTTTCCTACATGTACAAATAACAAATTAATAAAATGATGGACTGATGAACATCGACTAGTCGATGGCCGCGGCGCCACTGCTCCCCTCTTGCTCGTCCTGCAGGTCCTGCAGCAGCTCGTCCACCAGGACGCGCATGTTGAAGGCCACGGCGGCGGCCGCCACGCCGGTCAGGTGGGACACGCACTCGCTGCCCAGGCGGTCGTCCAGGCGAGCGTTGTCACTGCAACGAGCGGACAAGCTGCTCCGTAAAAGCACTCTAATCCAGTATTCGAACCCACGGCGGCGCACAGAGACTCACGCTAGTACGTGGAAGGGCTGGGCCGCCCCTTGCAGCTCGGTGTAGTTCCCGAAGCAGCCCGCCGGCCTCTGCCAGGAGAGGACCTCGTCCAGCCAGGAGCGGCGCGCGAATTCCGCGAAGTTCCGCAGCCCGCACAGCGCCACTGCGGAGGACGACGACAATGGGCCAGAGTCAGGACTCGGGAACAATGAGGGGGGCGGACCTAGGCAACACTCACTCACTCACCCTGCTCGGCGAACAAGTCCCTCAACAGCGGCGGGAACTGGGCGTTGGCGATGGCAGTCGCCTCCAGCAGGATCCGCCGGCACAGGTGCGCGATGGCCTCTTCGGAGCCGACCCCCACGGCGGTGTCCCCGCACCCCACCTGCGGAACAACCAGGATGACGATCAAGTCCGCGAGCGGCCGCCGTGCCCACCATGACCATCGGGCGCACCTTGCTCGCGACGTGGTGGAACAGGAGCCGGTGCGTGGCGGTGTACCCCGAGGCGGCGGCCCGCGTCTCCGTGCGCACGCACTGCTCCGACAGGCGGCACGGCCGCTGCAGCAGCAGGCCGATGCAGTGCGCGCTCTCCGCCTCCGTCGGCGAGCCCCGCAGCGCCAGCTCATGCAGCACGAGCAGCGTCCGCGCGGACGACGCGGCGTCCAGGCCCTCGCCGTCCTCGGGGCGGCGTCGCCAGCGGCTCGCCTCCACGCGCCACAGCCGGGGGTTCAGGAGCCGCCGCCACCCTGCGGAACCCGGGAACGGCGACGTCAGAACGGGGGCCACGGGGGCCACCTGCTGGGCTGCGTCTCTCTGGCTACACTCTAAATGTGGGGTGCCCAGAAACTGGGCGCCTTTGTCGCCTGCCCCACTTTTTAGGGTGCCAAATGTCGCCCAGTCTCGGGGTGGACTAATCATGCAGTAACCGGCCCTCTCCCATGGTAGAGCATGCACAGGGTGTCTAGTTCCTGGGTGACTAAGGTGCCCAGGTTCTGGGCACCTTTGGCACCTTAGTCGCTGCTGAGCCATGGGTGAGGGCAGCTGCCCTAGCTGCCCTAGGTTCCTTAATGGTTTGTCCACCCCGAGACTAGGCGACAAAGGTGTCCAGAAACTGGGCGACATTTGGCACCCAAAAAAGTGGGGCAGGCGACAAAGGCGCCCAGTTTCTGGGCACCCTACATTTAGAGTGTAGGCCTCGGACTCACCATCGTCGTCGTCGTCCACCTTGGCGCGCGTGGCCTTGCGCAGCACCGCGGCCAGGTCGCCGAGGCGCGCCGCCAGGGCGTCGAGCTCGGCAGGCAGTCCGGGGCCCGCAGAGCGCAGCGCGAGGAGTGCCATTTGGACCGCACCTGCGAGCACAGCCCTGTACTCGCACAGGTTTGAATGCGGCAGCGGGGTGTCCTGCCAATCCACTCACTCTCGGAAATGGCGGCCCCCAGGGCGAGGTCTTTGGTCATGATGTCCTCGTGCAAGTCCAGGAACTGAGCCAGCCTCTCCACCGCGTCCAGGGTGCGGTACACGTCGCCGCGGACGAGCCTCGCCTGCAGGTCCAGGGCCTCCAGCCTCATCTCGGGCCCGTCGCGCAGGGCGAGTTGTTGACTCGCGGCCTGGGGGCAGTGGCGGTGGCGGTCAGTAGCGCCAGGCGCGGACACGGTGGCAAACGACCGGGGCGTGCGTCGTCTTACCGCGGCCAGGACGACGAAGAGGGCGCCGCCGGCCGTGACTAAGAGCGCCATGACGTGCCCCAGGACGACTTGGCCGGCGCAGCGGACGAACAGGACTGCGGGGAGCTTCTTGCCGAGTCGAGTCCAGGTGCTTCCTCCAAGACGCCGCTCCCGCTCCGCCGGGGCCCTGCCGCCCCGCGCCACCCCCAGCATCCCCCTCCCCTCCCCTGCTCTTCGATCAACAGGTCGGGGCGCAGTCTCTTGGAGCCTCCGGCCTCTACCGCCGGCCTCAGCCGGCTGCCTCTATCTCTTTCTCACTCATGGCGCGTCTCGCGGAGGTGCGAGAGAGACAGAGCGGTCGGAATCGCCGCGTGCCCCGAGGCAAACGGAGACAAAGAGGCGGAGCAAGCAAATGAACTCGGGATGATGGGCCACTCCGGGAGGGTGCGTGGGACGCTGCGACCCGGGGGAGGGGCGGGCGGGTAGTTACACGTCTGCCCCGCCCCGCCCCGCCCGGCGACCGCCGCCGCCGCCCACTTTCCGAGTGGAGAGCAAAGGAAGGGAAGACAAAAATGAAGGCACAACAAGCTTTCCTTGGGAGAGGGTGTTTTATTAAATGTTCCAACAGTTTTGTGTACAGATTGTTTACAAGATTCGCTTCGGGCACCCCGTGGGCAGACTGGACTGCTGGGTGAGCTCGCGGCGTCCAGCCACCGCTCGACTCTCATGTCGCCTTGTCGGCCCGCCAGGAAGAAGATCGGCGAGGGGTTGGTGTCAAGGCAATGCTCGGGGTGCACTACACTACGACTACTTACAGGTAAGATGAACGGACACGTTACTCATTCATACTTGTCACATACACACAGACGACCGACTACAAAATACTTTAAAGTTCTAATTACGTACATAAATACAACAAGGGCGCGTTTCTGGCGAAGCTGCTGGTTCACCTTGGTCGAGGTGTTCTAGATGCACGATGAGGGTTGACAAACAAACGGAGCTGCCTAGGAGAACTAAAAGGATGCGCCGTCCGACGAGCCGGCCAACCCCCGCCCCGCTCGTGGCACGGCCGGGCACGGCGCGCACAACCATCACACGCTGTAGTTCGCCGTCTCGCCGCCCCCCGGGGCGAGGGCGCTGCGAGGGCTGCGGCCGCCTAGATGCAGTCCTGGTGGTAGGCCTCGAGGTACGCGCCCGCCACGCAGCCGCGCGCGAACCGCCCCAGCTTGACGCACTCGCCGACCACCTTCTGCGTCTGTGGAGCACACGAGAAAGAGTCAAAGGGTCAGCGACATGACAGTCATCACGGCCCGGAAGGCGTTCGCGTAGATCGCACTCACCATGGGCACCTCCAGGGTGCACTCGGCGCCGATGCGACTGTCCTCCTCCGCGGCGTACAGCTTGGGCAGCGGCACCTTCATCCGCATGGCTTTGTCCTGGGCAAGCAAGCCGTCAGTCTGGAGAGAACGTCCCACCCTCGGGCCATGCAAGCGGCCGCCACCCCCTGGACTCACCGCGGGCGACTCCTCGGGCACACTCATCACGGCCACCACGAGGACGGACATGGACAGCAACAAGAGTGACGGGGACGCCCTGCAACGAACGAGTGTCAGTGCTCTCTCTCCCTCCCTCTCGCTCTCCCAGGCGGCCATGGCTACTCACATGTGGACGGGGCGGTGCGGCGGTGCGGTCGCGAGGGAGGCTTGCCGGACATTGGGCAACCCCCTGGCCGCGCCGCCTTTTATAGGGCCGGGTGGCGCATCGGACTGGGACTGGGACTCGGATCGGACTCAGTCCGAGGACCCGCGGGACCCGCGGGGCGGGCGCCCCTAGCGCCGGGCCGGCCGCCATCATCGCCGTGAGCAAATTAAGTAATGAGCCGGACAGCGGACAAAACCGCGCCAAATCAGCCCCAAGGCTGTCGTCGGCCTTGACGGCAAGGTGCAAAATTATGAAAAATGAGGCCGCCTTCTCAGGACCTTAACGAGGGTGGGCTTGTTCTGGTTGTGCGTGGCCGCTTGGTCACGCCACTGTAAGAGGCGCGAGTTTGCTCCTCCACTGCCCTACATTGTACCCTACATACGCAACGCCCGCGCGTCCGCCGTCCGTCCGGGCCGGGCCAGGGGCCGGGCCCTCCCCGCCTGCCCGCTCCTCCAATCAGACCATTGAGTGGCTTCTCCTTCCCCGCCCCCCACCCCCGCCCCTGGAGGGAGGCCGCCTAGAGGTTGGTGCGCCGAGGCGTCATGCTTTGCGAGTACCGAGGCACCCTTGGTCCTTGGAGGTCCTTGGAGGTCCTTGGTACCCCCGACGGACCCGAGCCCCACCATGGCCACGCGGCCACACAGCCCGCGCCGCATCCTGTAATCACGCCATTGGCCGGCCGACGTTCCGGGACCGCCGTCACGCCGTCACCGCCGTGTCGCGCCACTCCGCCGGGCCGAGATACTGTTCCACTGTACAACGCGGATTCCCCTCACCATTCTCATTTTTCAATTCTTTTGCGAGGCCAATAGGCGAGCCGACGGGGGCGAGGTCGGCGGGGACGCGGAGGGCCGGGGCGAAATGGGGCGCACATCAAGGCCCTTCTTGTCCTGCCCGGGGAACACTAGTGGCGTAGATTGATTAAATTATTTGAAGATTGCCTCGATTCGAAAGGAAGGCTGCCTTTGGGCCTCCGGCGCGGCGGCGTAGTGTGACGGCCAAGGCCGCAAAGCGTGCCGCCATCCTCTCCCCCGCCCCCCGTGCACGGTCTGATTCTGCCCCTGCAGTGTCCAGATTTCCTGCTCGTGGCTAGTGTGACGGCCAAGGCCGCAAAGCGTGCCGCCATCCTCGCCCCCGCCCCACGTGCACGTTCTGATTCTGCCCCTGCAGCGTCCAGATTTCCTGCTCGTGGCTAGTGTGACGGCCAAGGTCGCAAAGCGTGCCGCCATCCTCTCCCCCGCCCCCCGTGCACGTTCTGATTCTGCCCCGGCAGCGTCCAGATTTCCTGCTCGTGTGCCTTGCCGGGCTCGTGGCTCCGCGGGGTGCACTGCGATGCGCACGGCGCGTGGAAGCTGCGCGGCCAGTCAGGCAGATGCCGTGGAATTCGCCTCCACGTCTACGGCTTCTCGAACACGCGCTGTCTGGCGCGGGGTGCCAGGGTGTGCCAGGGTGCCAGTACCAGGGTGGCTACCTCAAGCAGGCGCAATAGAAAGGACACCCTGAACTTTGTACTAACTTAGACATTTATTCAATCATAAGAAAACGTTATAACGTGAATCACAGCTTGACGACGAGGTCGGAAAGGATCTGGGCGAGGTTGTTGTTGTCGACGGATCCGACGCCCGCGCCGCTCCCTCGTAGCGTCGCGACGCCTCTGCCGCAGTCCAGACCGTTCTGTGCGCAAAGAATGACAGTGGCAAAATGAGTGGTCGTCCGACATTCCGAAGCGGTGGCTTCTGTGGCGTCAACACGACTGGAGGCACTCACCAGGGTTCGGGAGGTGACGGACAGGAGGCCGCCCGTGAGGCTGCCCAGCAGGCAGGGGTCCTCGTCGCGGGGCCCTACCCCGCGCGACGCGCCTCGCTGCGCTCGCTGCCCCTGGTGCGCCCCCACGCCCCCGGGGCCCCCGGGGCCAGTGGCGGCCGGGCGCCGTCTCGGCCTGCAACCAACAGCCACGCTGTAACGCGGGCAACCCGGGACAACCGGCAACGCACTGCTGCTTTCCCGGAAAAGGCTGGTTCTCCCAGCGACTCCAAGGACTCTTCAGATACGTTTGTCACGTGAGGAAAATGAAGCTAATAGACTCTGATCGATTTGGTGTGCTGACTGCGCTCCGCTGCGCCCAGACAGCAGCAAGCAGCAGGCAGTCGCCGGTCAATAACACAGTGACAGTTTGAGTGACCACCTGCCCCGAGTCCGCGTGCGTCCTGGCCGCTCCGTCCCCTTGGCCTCCTTGGCCTCCACGGACCGGAACAGGCTGAAGAGGAGGTCGGTGTCGGCGGCGGAGTGCGAGACCAGCGCACCCGGCCCTGCCCCTTCCGCGTGGCCTTCGCCGCCCTCGCCGCCCTCGCCGGCCCCGTCGGTACAGTCCGTGTCCGCGTCTGCAACAGAAGCGTCTGGTGACTTTCCGCGGCAGCCTCGACGACGAGAGGACCAATGGCGGCGACGCGGCGACGACGCCCTGACGACGCCCGCCCGGGACGGGACTGGGACGGGACGGCGGGGTGGCCCGGGCCGGAACACACCCTGGCGTACCTCGAGTGCGTGGCGAAAACGTCGACGCCGAGGGGGAGACCACGGCCTCCTCTTTGCAGAGAGGCGGCAGCGCGGAGAAGATGGTGCCTGGAGACGGGCCCTTGTTGTGGTTCGGCTGCTCCCAGAAGGACGCGGGCAGTGCGCGCAGCTTCATGGGCAGCGGCTCTGTGAGCGGGACGACAACATGAAGGACGTGAAGGACATGAAGCACCGGCGGACCCGCACGCACTCACTCACTCACCTTTCCGTGCCCGCGACCTGGCCGAGATGTAGGTGCCGCCTTCAGGGTCCCTCAGCAGCCTGCCCTTCTTGACGGGGGGTGGCGGCGAGGTGCACTCCCCGGTGGCGTCGTCGCGGTGCCGCTTGGCGTAGTCGTGGTGGTCGCGGACCGACTCCGCGGCCTCCAGGGCCACCCCCGTGTCCATGGCGCGCTGACGGCGCGCTGACGGCGTGCCGCTCCGCTCAGCCCGGTACGCCACCGTCCTGGACACACCGCGGCCCAATCTCATGCATGCCGGCCTCGGAGTGCTGCCCTGGCCGCCCTCTCTCTCGGCCCTTCCGTCGCCGTGCTCGTCGATAAATCGATGCTCCAAGTCGACAATCGCTCCTTGGCTTCGTCACTTCTTGTGCCCACCACCCCGGCACACCCCGGCCCGCCCCGGTGCTGTGCGCGCGGCGGCCGGCAGGTGCCTCCCCCTTCCAGGCGGTCGCGTTGTGCGTGGAGTGATGCGACTCTCGCTTCGTCCACTCCATGCCACGCATGCCACGCATCGGCGGCGACGCAGTCGGCGCCAGCAGGCCGCGGTCGATAGGAGTTCAATCCAGCCCCGTGGGAGATCGCATGAGGAAGGATGGCGTTGCGTAGCGCGGCCTTGCGCCCTTTCGTCTCGGCGGACCCCCTCTACAGATTCCCTGTTCGCCAGTTCTCGTTTCTATTCTACGGACACAAGGGCAAGTCGGATTGGCGGCGCCCGGGTCGTGCCGCGCCGATCCGCGGGGTCAGTAAAGCCCTTCCATAATGACCACAACCGCCCCCCCCCCTCTCTCCCCGAGCGCCTCGTGGAAGGGGTGGCGGCGCGGACTCAAGCGAACGCGAGCTTGGCCGCTTGGCCTGGCTTTGCCGCGAGGTCGCGCAGCGGAGGTGGACACCGGTCGATCTCCACTTCCCAACCGTCCTCCAAGTAATTGGTCAATTTGACTAACAAAATGGACGAAACGAAATTAAAAAGCAAACGGTTCTCCCCAGCCAGGCCCCAGCTCCGGGTCGAGCCCAAATTCAGGGCGCCCCGATTCTGCTTAGAAAGAGAACACGCCCTCAGAAGTCCTTTAAAAAAGAAAATTACGCTACAGCAGTTAGCTCGCATAGCTCTGCCGACGTGTAGTGGGACGACGAAGCGCCCCCGCACTTATCCCCCACCCCGTGCCTCTCGCCCGACGACGGCGCCACGGGAGGGCGGTCGTGTCCGCGGCCTACACCCTCTAGAGGAACTTTCCTTCCTTGCCTGCCATCCTCACCTCTAGACGTGCCGCAGCAGGCGCAGCAGCGAGCAAGGTGGCCGCCATGCTGTGTGCCACGTCGGTGCCACGTGCACCCGTCGTCCAGTCCAGCCCTGTCCAGCAGGTCCTCCACCAAGAGACTGGACGACGCGCACCCCGGCCCGGCCCCAGCCCTCCCCGCCGCCCCCGCCTCGCCCGGCCCCGAGCCCGGCCGGCCCTTCCATCATCAGGTCGGTTTGTTGTCGTCCTGGACGCACCCGTTGCCAGGCAACGACCGGCAACGACCAGGCCGCGCTGCATAGCGCAGCGACGGGCGGTGTGGTCGGTCGCGGAGTCACGGACAGGGAGCTGGAAGGACCCCACCAGCCGACTCGACTTTCGACCCTCTCGACCTCGTCCAGGTGGACGGCACCCCATCCAAGTTACCGTCCACCTCATTCGGTGGGTCCGGCACAGAGCGGGCACGTGTTCCGTTTAGAACTGAGGGCGAAACGGGCGAACTCTGCTGCCTTGTCAAAGTTTACTCAGGAACGAGGGTGAAATTGGTAAAACAAACTCAAATGGCAAGTTTTCAATAGCTTTATTCACAAAGGACAAAGGCTAATAAATTCAGATTTCAAAGAGATTCTTACAATGCAGACTCCCCTTGGTGTGAAACAAGGCGCCACCCATTTCAGAACTTTGCAGCTAGGATGAATGGTTCTGACAAAATACAATGCTGAAATAGAATCTCAACAAAACAGTCTTTTCACGCACAAAGAAGCACAAAGGAACGGGACTCAATTAAGAGTCAAGCTATGGGACGGGAGATGCAGGAAAGCAAGGTTTAGGGGAAGACACACAAGCTCATGTGGATACCTTATGACTGAACCTTTAAACTGTTAGTTACAATAATATCATAAATAGTATGAAGATAAAGCTAAACGTAAATAACTTGCAGGTTGATTAAAAATTTTAATAATCAATAAACTTACTATCCTTTTGTAAAATATCTTCTGAACTTATCTTATGATCAATCCTTGCAACCATAGAAAAATATTATACTAAGTCTGAAAAGTTAAAATATTATACTCACAACAGCAAAATAAATCATATAAAATGAAATTGGAAACACAATTAATGCTTTCCTGAAAATGATTGACCAAATGCCAGAATCTTGCCGAAGAATTTTTATTCACAATCTGAAGTTCAAATTTAGAATCTAAGACATTTCCAATGAACCAATATCAACAATTGCAACAGAATGCGGATATCACGGTGATAACATGTGTCTGCACCACAATTCTCTTTAAAAAAAAAAGAAAAACATATTAAGGGAGCAAATAAAATACAATGGAACAATATGCTTACATATAAATATATATATATATATTTCCATACCCTAACAACTTGCTGTAACAAAACATCAATGACGTCGCACCAATGGTGTCACTCCTGGCATCACATCTTACCAAAACTTATATTTTGGGAATTCTAATATTTACAGAGATGTGGTAGATAGCAAACCAACTCATAAATGTACACTCTAGAAAAACAGCTTATCAATGATAAGACAACACAAAAGTAACATAGCTTCATTATAAGCTGTTAATCAAAGCCTCACTCATAAATATTTCAGTGGGAGCAGAAAAAAAATCAACACTCAACTTCAGCCTTATACTCAACTTTGCATGGTTTCAAAAGTAAAGCACAATATCTCAGGAAATAAAAGAAAATCAAAACAATATTAAGAGAGAAAGGGAGAGGGAGATAGATATTAGATAGGTAAGTGAATGGTTTACAAATGCATACTGCATCGGAATTGTTACTGACAAAAAAAAAGAAAAATAATGTTCAATTCAATTACAATACAATGGCACCACTGACTCAGATATGAGTGTATCACAATAGTACAGGTTTACCACAGGTGCAGTCTAGTGGCATATGTTTCTCCATGGTTTCTCCCCAGAACTAAAATGATTTGATAAGGACCATTTTAATTAATTTAGTTGTGAAATGCAATTCAAGAGAACAGGCAAAGCTTTACACAAACACAGTAAGCTACAATAGAATTAAAAGCATTTAAATTAGAACATTTGCTCCTACTCAATGACAAAAACCAACTGTGTTGAATAGCCTAAATTACAAAACCATGGCAACACTTTATCACACACATATATCTACTTAGTTCCAGAATCAAATGAGGGAGCTGGATTGAAAAGCAGACAGGGAGTAAAAGTCAAATACAAATACCAAATCCCCAAATGATATCCCTCCTAATATCAATATTTAATATTAGGTCACCCCATTGACATTCCAATTGGTTCCAGTTCATGTTAAAATGGCAAAGAGGCAAGAGCTATGGTAAGAAATAACAATAGTTTTTAAAACAAAAATGCACAATTAAAAATAAACACATTGTCATCAATGTGAAGCATTAAGTTGATCCAAATTAAAGAAATCTCATTCTGAGTGTGTGTGTGTGTGTAATACTGTCAAGATCAGACATTAGATTGTCTACATTACATTACTTAATGAGCACAATAGCCAAAGCTAACAAATTTATTATAAGGCTCCTTTATAAGGCACAACTAGGCTAATTAAACCGTGTCAAGGTGACAGCGAAGGAGCTATCATAAACATAATTTCAAGGGAACAGTTCAAAGGTGCCCCCTACAACACACATTCTGAAAAGAGCCCAGCATTTCTTAACAAATTGTCAAAAACCAAAGACTTGTAAATACAAGGTTGCATGAGAATTTTTCTTTATAGAGAAGCAAGCAACATAACAACATCACTTACATACACATGTCTATGTTGGCTGAAATATCAGGCAAATGTACATAACACATACATAAAATGCATTATTTTATCCAGCAAGCAAACTTTACTTTACAAGTTCTGGAATTCCCCATAATAATTTAAGGCTTTGAACCTCTTGAATGCAGAGCAATGTGAATTAAGTGCAAAGTGTTCTTAGATAACAATAAAACTACAAATATTAACATGGAAGAAAACCAATCAAAACAGTTCCTTGTACCTAAAATTAATATAACGGACAGAAAAATGGATAATAAAACCAAACGTATTTCAGAATTGAAGCAAAGATGCTTCAGAGAGTTCCAAAATTCAAAATAATGATGCATAATACTACGTAGCTGTTCAAGAGCAAACAAAAAAAAAAGCTAAAGAGAACAAAAGTTGGATTGTAACATCAAACACAACTTGAAGAACAAGGCAAATTAACCCTATGTATAAGGTTGCGACAAACCTCCCATGTGATAAGAGCACCAATTCAGAACATTGTGCAAGTTCACTTTCAAAGGACACCAAATGGAAAGTATGAACTTTGCAGAACTTGAAATAAGTTATTCATACCAATGAATCAGGGGATAGGAAATACAGAACTGAAGTTTGATCATACTGAGCTGTAGGCACATTAAAACAAATATTGGCAGGTCTTACAAAAGACTGCACAGTTGGATGGACCAGAATGAGCAAAGTTTAAGCAGTCTATGAATGATAGGCAGTCACATAGGTGGATGGAAAGAGTCCTTTGCGAGCACCAATTTCACCATGCCACCAGTGCTGGTCAGTACGGTCTGTTACAGTGATAACGTCTCCTCTTCTGAATTCCAATTCACCAGACTCTTGTGGAGTGAAATCATATAATGCTTGGACCAAACACTGAAAGATAGTGAACAAAAACAGTGAGCGATTGAACAAATAAATTGCAATTTTCAAGTTCTATAGGCAGAAATAATAAGAATTACCTCTTCTGGAACCATATCCCTCAGCTTAACATCTTGAGAACGAGATACTGATGCTGTTCTATGATATTCTACAAGCTCATTAAGAGAGTTAAATTTTACGACCCACAAGAAAAACTTTCCCTGAGCATCTCTCAAGACTTTAAAATGCTGAACTCCATCAGAACACCTATAAAATAAGGCATTAAAGAAAATGAAGTTGTTAGGAATAATGCCCAAAGTAAAGGTTCTACCAAGTTAATCAGATTAACAGTTGCCATAAATAATTATTGTAAACAAAATGGATGAGGGGGAAAAGCGTCCAATCTGAACCTCACTCCTTTTTGTTAACAATACTTACTAATATAAACTGTTAATTTACTATACTCAATACTATCAAAATATAAATTGTTGCCCAATACTTACTTGACAGAAAGGGAGAAATCACCAGGAGAACTCTCACTCACTCGGATTAGAAAAGCCCCCTCATGTTTATTCAACAACAGCTTTTCTGCATCTGCCCGAGTTATTCTACCATAATACCAGCTGTAAAAATTTTTTTTTTATGTGAAAATGTGTGAAGGAAGAAATGGCCACACCTTAATATTCATGAAGTAGTAAACCTAATACTTACTCGTGATTCTTCATTTCTATGTAATTGCTGGGTATGAGGCCTTCCTTTCCCTCCAACTCAGCTCGATACCAATTCATATCATCCTCCATGTTGAGAATCTAAAAGGGACATTAAGGGACAAACAAGGTATAAAACAAGAAAATAGAGAGCACAAAGACAACCACAACTTAAAAACAAAATTATAAAAATAAAAAATCTGCATAATAGAAGCAGCAAATCTAACAAAATGTATTAGAATCAACCAAGTATGATTCACTCATGATTCACTCATGTGTCATCTAACTTGTCAAGGCAGATAGCCATAATGCAATGTCAGAATGGTGGTAATGTGGTAAAAAGTAGCTAATTTGATGCCAAAAAGAGCGTAAGACATATAGATACAACGACACGTTAAGGGGAAAATGTCACCGTTGCGTTGACAACAGAGGCGTCAATTCGCTGGCACTAGGCTTGGACACCATGAGAGAAGTACGTTAAAAACTTACCTTTAAAATTTGGTTTTTCCTAAAGCTCAGTTCATCATCAGCCGTTGCGTTGAAATCGTGCTTTGCTATCGCTTCCATTTTCAGTTTACTTTAACAAACACCACAAATTGTCTTATCCTTGGTGGCAGCGGACTTTATCAAGGTTAGTTTCTACTTCGGCAAAGACCCCAAAACAGGTTCCACACGCCTCTTGAGAGCCTGATAATTTGTGTTTCTTCCTCACAATATTCCAGTGGAGAATGAGACGTCACCAAATGCTTGAAAATACGGCTATTTACAGCAGTAAGAGCACGCTTACGCCGAATCACTTCAAAGTTCTCTGTCTACAACGGCCATTACTCCATTAGTTTAATTACCCAAGAAAACAGTGAGTATGAAAAAAACTGTGAGGAGACATGCGACTTAGCTCCAATTTCAAATGCAGAGCAAAGTCTTGCAGGCCAAAAAATTAACTTGGAAGAAAAATGATTGTAACTGAACTAGATAGAGACGATATCATTTCATTCAAGGAGAAAATAATTTGTATTTTAGCATCATAACAAATACTATCAATGTTGAAGGTTGGTACACCGAGTTATACAACTTGACTAGGGCTGTCGAGCAAAATATCCTCTAGAACTTTATTGAGAGAGAATTTCAACCTAAATGTCGGAGTTATTAAATATTTTTTTATTTGTCACGCATCTTTGTTTCGTTGCTTTTAGCTACAGAAAAACGTTAACGACTGCTTCACATTTGTTTTAGTTTCTAGTTTGTCGGTTCACATTGACATTGCGGTTTAGCATCGTAGGGCAGGTGGCAGGTTTTGGTTTCACAATTGTGAAGTGGCCTGACCTGACACATTCATTCATTTTCAGCGAGTCATTGCCGTATGACGGGTTGCTTATTTTTTCTGAAACTTCATTTTCATCTCATATCCTCCTAATTTCGACGTCTCTATTGGTATTTAGAAAAAGACCTACATCGCAATGGCCGTAAGAGTTATAAATGATGACAATCATTTCCATGGCGAACTGTCGGCTTCCGGATCTAAGTTAGTTGTTGTCGATTTCACAGCAACCTGGTAAGATTTGGAATTATTCTTCCCTTCATTCAATTTATTTTTTTGATTTTTGTACTATATTTTCTTTAGACTTTACTAAATTTCTAAATGTCATGGTCTAACCTGTAACTTCCCTCTAACCTAATATTATTTATAATGTTTGTGACTGATTTCTTTGTTGTTTCATGGGATGTGCTTTAGCATTTTATCACTAAGATTTCATTTCATACACTGTACTGTCTATCCTTTTTAAATAAAGTGATACTGCATGTGTGATTATTTTTTGTGATAATTCCAATTCTTTTTTAAATGAGTCCGTTTCTGTTTTAATTCCTTTTTATTCTCACCAGGTGTGGTCCGTGTCAGATGATTGCTCCAGTGTTTGAGCAGCTTGCTGGGAAGTATCCCCGAGCTGTATTCCTCAAGGTGGACGTTGACAAGTGCCAAGAAACTGCAGCAGCGCAAGGTGTATCTGCTATGCCTACATTCATTTTTTACAGGAACAAGGTTGGGACAATCTAAGTTTCAGCATTGATTGATTGGAAAGAAACAAAACATGATGGCATTTACCTCATATTAATGTATTACAGACTAAGGTGGATCGTATGCAGGGTGCAAATCCCTCTGGTCTGGAGTCTAAAATTCAACAGCTGTATGGTTCTGGCGATGCTGATGAAGAGGAAGAAGATGGTGTTGCTGGACACGTATGTCAAATTTAAGTGTATATTCACGGTTAAAATTCTGTGCACCATAATACATAATATGTTATCCTTTGTCTAGATGGATCTCAGTCCTTTCATAGCCAAAAATGAATGCGAGTGCTTGAATGAAGCTGATGACCATCCCTTCACCAACTGTTTGACCAACAGTCCAACATATCTCGAGTCAGATTGTGATGAGCAGGTAATTTAAGTACTTCAACAAAAATCTTACTTCTAGCATAGTTGGTGTCATTCTAGCAGTTTTTTTCTTACATTACTTCTAACTTGTTGCAGCTCATCATATCTGTTGCATTCAACCAAGCAATTAAATTGCATTCCCTTAAAGTCAAAGCACCTAGTGACAAAGGTCCTAAGAAATTGAAGATTTTCATCAACCAACCCAGAACTTTGGACTTTGATTCAGCTGACTCAAACCAACCCATACAAGAACTGGAGTAAGTTTTTCTGCCTCATTTTTTTAAATAATCTGTTATATTGTATATCATGGTTAGGTTTTCCATTTATAGCGGTTTCTGAAAGGTATAAATTTTTATGTTTTACTAAATGGATTTATTTTTTCCCCAGACTGAAGCCTGAAGATTTGAGCGGAACTCCAATAAATCTACGCTATGTGAAATTCCAGAATGTTCAAAATGTTCAAGTGTTCATTCAGAACAATCAAGGGAATGAGGAAACAACTCAAATTCAGCATCTTTCATTTATCGGTTCACCTATTGAAACCACCAATATGACAGACTTTAAGAGAGTTGCTGGAAAGAAAGGGGAAAGTCATTAAAAAACATTTCCTAATGGTCTGTTGAAATGAGATGCTGGAGAATAACATGTTTGATCGGAAGAACTAAGCATTTGTAGCTTTCGTGCAGGGTGAAGTCTGTGTAATCTTATGTCTCATTTATGTAATGGGGCTCTCCATTAAATTTTTTAACTTGTATCTTTTCCAATTTGTGATTATTTGTAATGTGTCTACTCATAAAAGGGATGGATTTGTCAAGAAAATAATCCCAATACAGATTGTACAAATACTGAACATTTGTCTAATTATTATTTGCATTTCTATTTCTGTTTCCCCTTTCCTGCACACTTCCATTCATGTCATGCCTGGAAAAGGAGAATGGAGGTAAAACCAAGCAATTTGGTCTGACTGAATTTACAAAATCTTAGTTGAATGACCCACCTTGTAAGTGGAATGACATCTAGGAGGCTTTTTGATTGAAATTCTCGTTCACCCAGCACTTTTGCGGCCTCTCTTGCAGCTATCTGGAATACCTGAAGGTATTCAGGCCTCACCTGCGATACAGGTCACAAGATTGATAAAGACATCTCAAACATTTGTAGAGCTCAGTTTGTTAGCATGAAAGATACTCACATTTTTTGCGACATTCAGAGAGGGATTAGTGGGGTTCTCTATCTCTAAAATTAACCTTGATGATTTGGGCATTACTTTACCATGGTAGACAGAAATTTTGTTTTTCTCAAAACTGAAAGTTGAATAGAACATGAAAAACTTGACAAGCAAACTATCAATTTTCTCTTCATTTCCACCTGACAATAGGCCCTTTTCCACCCTCCTCAAGTCAGGAAAGAACAATTCTGCATCAGGATCAAAACTTGAAGAAGTTAAAGTAGCTGCAGAAGACAAAGAATAAGATGATTGTTTAAATTGGGCATAACTAGCATATCTATTGCCAATATTTCTGATGGCCATCGTGGTTATTAATAAAAGTTGTCTGCTAAGGCACTTACTTGGTAGTCTACTAAAAGAGTGTAGAGATGGTAGAATCTGTTCAGTTTGAAGGAAAAATATGACCATCAGCATCAGAGAAAAATTAGTGATGTAAGGTGAAGGTTTTTTCACACAAGTAATATTATTCTGAGCAGCCCAGAGCCTTAGTGAGTAGACAAGAGGGGCTACACGAAGATCCCATTTATTCATTGTATATAAAATGTGACTGGTATCAACACCTGCACTGCAATGAGAGATGCGTACAATTAAGCACTATGCTATCACTTGTCATTGAGCACAAAAATTGAGAGAAGAAATTTGATCAAAGCCAAATTAATAAGAAAATACTTACGCTGAAGAGTTTTGAATGTCACACTCCACATTGGTCATGATTTGGTGATACTTGATAATTGGTACCCGAGCTCCTAGGATGCTTACCACATTTGTGCAGCCAGGGAGCAAGAGACTTATTAAATCACTTATGAGCTTCAATTGCATACTTTTATCCCGAACCCAAGATTTGGAGTGGAAAAATAACTTGGATGTGTCGTCTTTAATCTAGAGCAAATTGTTAAAATCATGACATTGTAAACAGGACATTGAAATGTAAAATTAAGGCATTGCATACATACCACCTGACAAAGGTTCTTCTTAAAATGAAGGTAAATGTCAAGATCTCCTGAATTACGTCCGAACCCACTGACTGTGGACCCAAATGGGAGGGCTTTCACATCCCTGAATAGCCCCTCTAGTGCCAGATCCAACTGGTGGCAAGTAAAGTACCGGAGTCTTATGCTTAAATCTGATATTTTGGATTTCTTATACAAATGATCCATTTCCATCCTCAGGCGGTTCTGGAAATAAACAAAATAAAGAATTGCATTTAAATAAAATGAGATGCACACTTAAGCAAAACACTCACTTTGCTGCTACATTGGAGATCTTTGAGTTCTTTTAGAGCTGCTTGTTCTTTGCATTGGATGTCCTCAGTAAGATCAGTTAGAGCTTGACTTCTTCCACTTTGAGGGTCCGATTGAAAATAAAGAAATGGAGAGAAGACAGGTATGGACTGTGGGTCTTTTGAATCATAAGAATTTTCCATTGTTTTCATCTTGCTTACAGCAGTTTGGAACTCAACCAAGACAAAGTTCTGAAAAAACAAAGAACAGTGTGAATAATGGCACATTAAATCTGAAACAAAGTCAAACACATTAAGTGCTGGATCTAAATAATGTTTTAAAATTAAACAAATAATGGAGCTGTGTCCCACTTAATGATAATGTGGACTACTTGTGCTTTTGCTTACCTTCCCAGGCCTTCTGTAAAAGAAGCAGTGCTTCACGGGCCCTATCTTGGTACAAAACTGTTTTACACGTCCTGCATCTTGCAGCCCTTCAATTTCCATTAGTATGCTTCTACGAGCTTCATCCCTTCTTCTTAATAACATTTCATAAAAGGGTACGAAAGTCTTGTTGACAACAGGCTTAGTGTCCACATTCTTAGTTTCTATATTTACTGCTGTAAAGACAAAATTTAAGTCATCAAAACACTTTCCTTCAGCCCCAAACATATGAGGAATACATTAACGGAACAGATTAGTCAGTGTCACAATTATGTATTAACCAAAGAATTTTGATAAAAAGAGTGGATGGTTTCAACAAAGCTAGAAGATTTACAACTAAGATCCCGATAAACAACCAACTGAGTCAATTGTTCAACAATTACTGGTTTAAAGAGAAGAACAGTTTTGAATGCAGACAAGAAAATAGTAGAGTGAAAGAGTTTCATTGCAACTGAATCATGTCTACAAGTTCTAAAAAAGAATATTTCTAGAAGATTGTGAGGGTTTGCCAGAATGAGGGCTTCACTAGATGAAAATGTAGAAAAACAGGGAAGAAACAACCTTAAAATTTTCGAAACCATAACATTACACCAATGAGTGAGGGCTCACCGCTATCACGTTGTATGTTGGTTACTTTGGGCGATGGTTCGGGTTTGTCAGACTTCCGCTTTTGATAAGCGATATTTGAAAACACTTTGGCATTTCTGGTCCGTGTGTGTCCTCTTACAAGGAGACACATGACCGTCATGGTTATTACGATAAAACTGTTGTTTTGGCTAAAGAAATCTTAACCTCTCATGTCCACTGTGCAGCCATCATTGTTTGTATTTTTCATACAACAGGGAGTCTAAGGTATGAAACATAAGTTTGAGCTCACCTGTTTGAATTAGGTACGAGGAATTATAAGCATGGTAAAAAAATTAAAATAATATAGTTACGGGCTTACGTTTTTGAAATATCAGATGAGAGATAAGTTAAAATGGGTCTGGATTTGCTGTTTGCTGGTTGCCACCAGTTGCCACTAAGTTGCCATCTTGGAGGGAAGCTGTAGATGAGAAATTTAGTTCCAAAGTGTTTTCGACTCGTTTTGCCTGCTTAGTTATGGAATTGTAGAGTAGAACCGAAAGCTTTTTGTGTCAAGGCACCGGCGTACTTTTTGAATTCGTTGGAAGAAAACCGTCTTTCAATGGTTGCTCGTAGATTACCTTGATGAAGTGTGCACTTTCATTTCACTGGGTTTCATAACAGTTGTTGGAGGTTATACTGTTCTATTTACTTGCAAGAGTTTGTCAAGTACGAAATGCCGCGCCTCAGAGCTCTCAATGAAAGTTCATCCGACGAAAGTGAGGAGGATAACGAGGAGAAGGAGACCATCGAAGCGCAGGTCAGAAAAGAGAGAAAGGCATTGTCAATTTTCGACTCAACTTTCTTTGAGTAGAGAACTGGTCATTGACTTCCTTAGTTCAATACATTTATTTGGGGATGATCCAATATGTACAGTATTTTTGACCTCACTAAGTTCACGAACCACCTTTTTTTTTCCTTTGTAGGAGGACCGGGCATTCTCACTTTACAAAAGGGCTTTGGAGTTACGTCAAAGAGGTAGTTATTCTGATGCTGAAGAGTTGTTAATATCCATCCTCAATGACGATTTCTTAGCAAACGTAAGTTTGTATACTACTTACATCTACTATACATCACCTTCCTACTAATAACCTGAAGCTCTTCTAACTTTATCAGGTTTCCCCTGAGGAGCTCTCTGATGGACATGCACGTCCAGCAGCTGCACTCAAGTATGCATGTTTAAAAAATTTAGGCAATGTTTTAGTCCTTCAAAACCGTGCCGAAGATGGCCTTAAATGTTTTATTCAAGCTGTTGAACTTGACAATTCAGATGTGACTATGTGGCATCAGATGGGCAAAGTGGCACTTCAAATTGATGATTTTCATCTGGCAAGTCGTGCTTTCCAAGAGGTTTGTTTTTGGCTGGAAAGAAAGTGAGAATTTGAACCTGACTAATACTTTTTAAGACTTATTTGAAACATACTTAATCTCTCCTTGTAGGGTCTTCGATGTAATTCACGCCATTGGCCCTGTTTGGATTTGCTTTTGCCTTTGCTGTATGCATTGAATGATTACTTGGGATGCTTACTGCTTGTGTCACGCACTCTTGAGCTTGATGCAGAATACCCTCAGGCCTTGGCACTTCAGAACCAAATTGCCAAGGAAGATAGAAATCTCATACAAAACTTCAAATTCTTTTTTCCTGGAGAAAGGTAGTTGCACTACTCTAAAATTATGAGTGGATATTTTTGATCTGTCTTGAATTATGTTGTATTTTGTTCTTATCTAGAGATATTTCTGAAGTGTGTTGTGACATACCAGAAGAAGAATTGTCCAATCTTATTTCTCATGCATTGTCTCTTCAAGAGCGATATAGATCAAAAATATCTGAACCTTTAAAAGAAGATTTGCACTGTGCAAAGATTGCTATAAAACTTCAATCCAATACCTGGGAGGATCTAGGTAAAAATTTGCTGGAAGTGCACAATTTAATTTCGTGCTCACAGGGCAAGGTATGAAGTACTGCATGCATGACGTAATCTTTTTAAAATCTTTTCTTGGATTCTGTTCTTTTCACTAACTAAGATTTTTGCATAGAGCTTCTTGGATTTTGTGAAGATCAATGCTTCAGAGTCTCCTGAACACTCTGATATTCATCCTACTGGCAAGCAAAACACGAATAATACGACAGGTGAAGATATTGTTGCTCAACCTGGTGTACTTGATATTGAAAGTGAGCCAATGGATGTTGATAGTGAGCAGGAGGCGAAAGGAGAAGATCAAACTGAAGAAGATGCTACGGAAGCATCAGGTCTTGAGCAAGAAGAAGAGGCTAGAACATTGTCTTCTGTGCAACAAAACTCAGCAGCTTTAAAACAGAAACGGAAAAAGACTTCAACCACTTTGATGGATCAGTGGAGCAAACGTCGCTCAGGAAGGCGCTCAGGACGCAAAGCTGAAGAAAGAGAGGAATCAAATTTAGCATCTCGTTTTCGCTCTCTGCTCCCTGACTCCTTGTTGTAAGTTATTGTCTTGCACAATTTTTTTCATTTCTTAACTACTCAAACACATTTTGAATTCTTAAATTTTCATCCTTAGGCCCAAAGATCTAGAGGCCGAATTAGCTAAAGCAAGTAGGAGACGGTCCCTGCGAGATCCAAACGAAATTCTATCATGGGGAGATGATTCCATGGATGCCATTGAATTGTGTAGACTGCTTCAGGAACGTGATGCCAAAGATGCTCAAAAGAGGAAACTTGGACTTCATGCCAAGGATAATATTCCGCAGTAGGTTTCACATACTTGAAACAACTTAAGTAATTGTTTCCGTTACTTCACCTTACCTGATTTTCATTAATTTCATTTTTAGGCGAATTCTTCAGGAAAGTTATTATGGAACCGAAAAAGAAGTATCTGAGGTCAAGGCCATGGTTGAGAAAGATGGGTCTGAAACAAATAACATCATTCAACTCATTATGAAATTCATCAGGCAGCTAGCAGAAAAACATGATCTTACATGGCCCCCTGGACTAGTGCCCATTTATGTTGGCTTGTATGAATGTATGCGGTATGTTGGAGAGTTCATTTGGTTTAGTCTTATGTTGGATTCTATCTCTCAGTTGATCAGTATAAAAAAGTGTTGATTGGTAAATATTTATGTTTACAGGAAGCATATTTCAAGTCCATCACCCTTTGATGGAACTGTCCCAGGGTGTTTAAGTATAATAGATGTGCTTGAATCCCTTCTATACTGTGAGTTGTGTGTAGATATGTGGCACCAAAAAAGTCTAAGTGATTCTTATAACCTTGGGTTTGTATTTATATTTCATAATAAAAGAAGAAGAAAGTATTAAAATGTATAGAGTTGCTTGTTTTACTTATATTTGTAAATTTTTCTTATCTTTTCTTAATATGTAGGGAAAGTGGGCTAACATTTTCTGAAGCTCTTGGAAACATATCAGCTCTGTCTGGATTAAATCACATCTTTACCTCTCCATCAGAGCAGTGCAGAATATTACTTCGTATCAATTGGTTAAAAGCTCATCTCTTCCTTTTGCTAGAAGATTCCGCATCTGCTATTTATTCCCTTCAATGTGTAAGCAATGCTTCATACATACTTGGTTTATTTTTTAATTGCATAAGGTATAACTTAAATAATTTTTTTTTTTTTGTGATGCTTTTTTAGGTTTTGGATAGTTTGGAAATAGTTGAAATGGTGGGTTCTACACTAAGCTCTGTAGATGATTCTCACTCCAGTTCAAAAGAAATAACTAGCACTGATATACAAAGTAAAACTTCTGAAGAAGTTAAGGCTGAGCAACTATCAACTGAAGAAAAATCTCAAAATGAAGAAAACTTAGATGCTTGTATGACTGAAGATCCGGCAGTTGCTTGTGAACAAAATAATCCACATGATCCTAACCATAGTATTGTTTCTCCTGGAGTGGTTAGTGATAAGACTGAAACAGATGGTCAAATGAACGAAGTACCTGAGCACGATCTCAGTATGGTAAAAGATGAGCAGAGTTTGGAAGAATTAGCTTCTGCTGAATCAGTCACTGAGAAAAATGAAAATGTTTCTCAAGGTGAAATGAGTGAAGTACCTGAGCACAATCACAGTATCATAAAAGATGAACAGACTTTAGAAGAATTAACTTCTGCTGAATCAATCACTGAGAAAACTGAAATTGTTGCTCCTTCAGTATCAAATCTTGAAAAAGTGAATTGTGAAAATGAAAATTCATTGTTCACCTCTTTACCATTGAAAGAAGAGAAAATCAATCAAATGGAAGAAGATACTGTGAAGGAATCATTGACAGATGAAACAAGTAGCCTTCAATCAAGAGATACTATTTCTCAGGAAACTGGTGCAGAAGTTGGTGAATCCAGTAGGGCTGTGCAGTCTACCAATGATAATGAAGAACTGACCATTGAAAAGCCAGATCAACATGTGAATGAAGTTAAACAAACTGATCAGCTTCATGAAAATAGCCAAAAGGAACAATATGAGTCAGATCCATCTTGTAACATACAAATTGAATCGATTAGTCCCCCTCTTGAAACAGACATGTCATCAGGTATTCATAAATCAAATGTCGAAAGTGAACAATCAGGGAGCTCATCTGCACTTACAGCTAAGACGAAACCATTCATTGTTATTTTGCCCAATTGTTCTGTCAATCAAGAAATAACAAAACGGAGTACTCAAAAGCTTCTTACCTCCCTAACTAGGTAAATTGGCAATTGAATTTGTTTGTTCTGACCATCTTCTGGTCACCTTCCTTACCATGTTCATTTTGATTTTCCCCCTTGAATCAGGCAACAACAGCTGAGTGAAATAGATGATTTGTATCAAAGTAGACAGTATGAACTACTGGCTGGTACCTTAAAAGAGTGTTTCAAATTCTGTGCACAGCAAACCGATAATGATAATTCAGAAATTGATAATCTGCCTGACAGAGCAACTCAAATGGCAATGCTTCTGGATTCCTTATGGCAACTCAAAAAGTACCCTGTAAGCGTGATGCTGCATTTTAATTGATTTGAGACAAGTATTGGTGATACTCATGTTAATTTTTCTGTGCTAGGACTGCTTTTACTGGGGAGAAGCGTGCCTTCATGAAGCCTTCAATCGTTACCTCAACTCAACTGATTCAGACAATGCATCACAAGACCAAGAAGACCATCAAATGTGGGCAACTGCAGTTGAAAGGTTGTTGGCTGGCTTGAATGATTGCCTTAAAATGGCTGGCCTGAAATTGAGTATGTTCCTGTTCTTGTACAGTGTTTACTTATTTTTGATTTTAACCAGATCAATGTATGTTACACACTGTGCACTTCTCTATTTTTTTATTTTTTTTTAGTGGAAAAGTTGCCAAAGAACTGTCTTACTCGTTTGGTACAAACACTGACTACAATACTTTGCCATCAGTTGGAACAAAGTGATTGTTCTGTTGGAATGGCAATTGAATGCACCACACCATGGGTCATCCTACACAGGATTGTGTTCTTTGAAGAACAGCAGCACCCTATTGAGCAAGATTGTGCCCCTTCGCACATAGAAGTTCTTTTTGAAGCTCATGAATATATGGCTAAGTAGGTTTAAGTATAGATTGTTTTCATGATTCACATTGTCAACTCTATATATTTGATATTTTCACAATGGTGTTCATTTTAAATATGTCTTTCTTATAGGAAGGGCCGCTGCTGTCTAAATGAAGGTATTCTTTTAAACCTCATTTTAGATGTTGTTGTCACCCACCTACAAACTGAGAAACGAGAAAGAGTACGTGACCAGCTTAATCACGAAGTAGACCAGGCAATCCTATGTCTTTATGGGCATCCAAAAAAGCCGGTGGAGAGAAGCAGAAAAAGGCTTCGAGTGAGTTGCGAGTAGCGTGCAATTGTACAATATTTAAATTGATTTTTCCCTTATTGCACTTTATTATTTGTTTTTGTTGAACTTGTAGGACCATGGAGTGCATCAACAAATTGAATTAACCTGGGATAGAAGTTTAGCATTGTTGAGGTTTTATGAGCCGGATGAACTTCCTACCTTTGATTCTATTTCAAAGATTACTCCTGAAGAAGAGCAGCTTTTCTTGAAAATTTCACAGCTGGTTCCCAATGAAAGCAATCCCAATCGTTACTTGAGTAAGGTGAAAGCATTCCTCAAGGGATCAACAAAAAATTTACCCGAAGTACAATGTTCTATTCCTCAAGCAGCTTGTAACCTTTATTACCACTTGGCAAACTATTATATGAAGACTTTCAAGTGGGAACCAGCAATCAAGTATTACATGCTAGATGTATGTCTTAACCCACATCGTTTTGATTCTTGGGCGGGAATGGCGCTTGCAAGGGCTGCTGCTCTGACAAGTGATTTGAACTCCTGTGACACTTTTGATAATGATGTTCAGTTAAATCGTAAGACCAAGGCTCAGCGGTGTTTCCAAAGGGCTGTTGATTTAGATCCAGAAAATACTACAATGTGGATTGAATTTGGAAGTTTTGCTTACACAGTGCATTCATTCTGTTCTCGTCTTTTGAAAACCGTAAGTCAATAATGTTGACACTTATTTCAATTTTGAAGAAAACAAGAAAATGTTTGATCTTTGGTTATTGTTATTGCTACATTTATTTCAGGAAACTGATAGTCTTAGCATGGAAATGTTTACAAAAATAGAGGAGGAAAAAGACAAAATGTTGGGTATAACGGAACAATGTTTCAAAACTGTTGAAAAGGTAATGTTGGATTATTTCACAGAGCTTATTTTTAGCTCAATTGTCTCAATTAGACAAACTTTTTTAAAAAAAATTCTTGGTAATATGAAATTTTTAAAAATTTTCCACTGCAGCTTGACCAGGAAGAACCTTGGCTCCCACAATATATGTTAGGCAAAGTTGCAGAGAAACGTGGGGAAGCCCCTGTTGTATTCTTACAACACTATAGAGCGGCAGCAAAACTTCTGTTTGACTCGAACGCAGTATATCCTTTAAGTCTGAACTATGATCCACCACAACACTATGCTTTTGAAGCACATGAGGTACACATTGACATTTTTCAAAGCGGCCTGGTATTTTCATCATCTTTGCAAGCCATATTGTGTACAGTACATTCTGTTTTCTTTTGTCAAGGTGCATTATCGAATTCATGCATCAATTTTAAAACACTTAGAATTAATGGAAGGAAAATGCCTTAGTGAAGAAATAGAAGTCCTGTATAATGAAACTCTTGATGAGGCAGCAAAAGGCCCTTTTATGGCTGCTCGAGGAATACCACAACAAACATTGTAAGTAATTTTGTTTCTTTGTGTCCTTTGACTTTATTCCTGCCAATGTGTTTTTGTATTTTCTTCCTTACTTATAGTTATTGTTGTTTCTTTTGTTTAATTCCAGTGCAAAGAGGCAATCCGTGGACCCAGTGGAAAACATGGTAAAAAAGATAAAGTTGGATGAATCTGTTGTAAGTAATTATTTTACTGAGTTCATTATGCATATCTTACAGTATAAAAGTACTTGGTCATTGGTTTGTTTTGTGAACAGGTGATGATAGATCATAACACAGAGCAGGATAGCCAACTACCAAAAACAGAAGATAAGGATGTTGCTGTTAACATGGACAGTAAAAGCTCTATGGAAGTTGTGCACAGTGGCCAAGAGATCAACCTAAGTCAATCAGATAACTCTTTGGTCACCACAAATGGTCAGCCAAAACAAATAGACCTATCAAAGAAGGATGTCATGCCTTCTGTAACTAACATCTCTGAGAATATGGATACAGATTGTGAGATTACGTTAGGAACTGCCAGCAATTCTAGTGCTATAGAAGGAAAATCTGATGAGACTTCTCCCAAGGAAACTGAATCTGAGAGTTGCCAAAGTAAGACTTCAATATTTTCTGGTTTGGCTATTGCTCCAGTGGGCTGTCCAACTAAACCAAAAGCTGATTTGAGTAGTATTAAAAATTCTAGTCCTGTTGAGATTGTAGATATTTCTCCTGGTTTGGATAAGGATTCTCCTGGTGTGGACTTAAGTACTGATGAACCAATGCATGGTATTTTGTCTATAGTTGCGGAGCATGATTACGCCGCACCATATGAGGATGCTGCACTTAAGCAGAGTCAACCTTGTTTAAAGCAGTTTATTTTGGATAGTAATACAGCTACATGCAAAGGTTTAGAAACCTTAAATTTCAAACATGTTTCTTCCAGTAGTGATAAAATCCCAGTTCCACAAATTGATGTTATATCTTCTGACTGCTCAGTTCCATTTACATCATTTTGCGATACAAACAAAGAAAAACATAAAATTCTCAACAAAATTAGCACAGATATTGAAACTTCCTATACTGAGATTAGACAGAGTAGTTGTAGTCGAGAAGGAGTACCACACCATATTGTCAAGACTGAAGTACAAGTGATTCCTGTAGAGTTAACGAAACATGATATTCCCTCTGCTGAGAAAATGATCTTTGATGGCTGCTCAGTCACAGGTTGTGGTGAGTTACTTCTTGTGTATGTTCTATCCTTTTCATGTGCACACTCATTCATTCATAACCACAAAAGTGTCTGGAGCAGAGTTTTTGAATTGTTGCAATCAAAAGTAAGCTTTAGTAATTCATTGTTATAATACTGTTTATTCAGCTTATGGTAATACTATACTTAATTTCTATATTTGCTATGAGCTTTTTTTTGTTGTCGTTTTACAATTACACAAAAATATTGGTTTATTGAAAATCCACATTTAATTTTATGCTGTAGCTATGGGGTGGCATGGTGTGCATGGTTTGAATTGTCATTATTAATAATAATTATAATAATGTTTGTGTATACACTGTTTAAGGCTTGTATTCTGCTTCTGCTCTTCTCGTCTTCATGCTTTGTGTCCGTAAGATGAGCATTTTGTAACAGAATGTAAATCATAGCATCCTATCATTAGGAAGAACACTGTTCTAATCTTTGAACTTAATTGGGACTGGACTGAAATCTGATACTTATTATTAGACTAGTTTAAAAATATTGTTCAGTTCCTATTAAAGATCGAACACCTGTATTTTTCTTTGCAGCTAGCCAAGTAGGTGCTGAAGCAAAGGAAAAAGACAATATTGTAGTCAAAGAACCAGGCAGTTCATCACCTTCATCTTACTGCTCGAACAGTGAAGCAATTGCTGTTGAACAATCTACCCAGGACAGTGTGGCACAAAAGAGCAGCTCTCAGGTATATTCTGCTTGGTGATGAATATTTCTTAATATTATGCAGGTTTCATTCTTTATTGAAATATTTGTTACATTGGTATATTTTAGGATTCAACAAAGGAAAGTAGAGATGCACCTTCTTTTGTTAAACCTGTGGTGGATCAAAAGTCTCCAAGTGAAAGAAGTTTGAGTATGTTGTTCTTTACAGGGATTCTTTTTTTGAATTTTACATTTTTTAAACTTTTTTTCAGGTTGTGTATGACTATATTTTTTTTTGTTCTTGCAGATCATGCAGACTTGATTAATCAATGCCTAGTGGCCATGGAAGAATGCCTAGCACGTTACCCAAGACATTACAAGTCTTTTTATAGATTGTGCCACCACTATTTCCGGTCAAAGCATCATCGTAATTATAAAAAGTGTCGTCAGCTTTTACTTGGCGATAATAGATTATCTCAATCCACTAAACTCATAAGTGGACTTTTCAAAAGCAATGGTGTTCATTCCATGTTTAATGTGAGTGTTTATCTCTGTTGAGGCTTCTACTTCCGTCAAAATGTTCTGATCTTTTTTAATTATCATTTCTATAAGGATGTTTGGCGGATCCCTATTGAAGAAATTGATCGTGCTGGCAGTTTTGCATCACATATGAGTAGATGTGTTCATTTGCTAATGGAACTGTTACGAGCCTTGCGAGACCATGCTTTTCTTTTAAAATTAAGTATCTTCCTAAAAAGAGATCCGGAAAAAAAAGACAAGTAATTTATTTTTGGTCTATGTGCAATTCTGCTTAAATTTAGTGTTGCTTTTACTAAAATTACCATTTTTGCAGGAAATACTTACGTGACAATGAACGAGCTGATTTGTCCAAGCAAGCTCTTGTTTTGTGCTTAGCTGCCATGCGAGAATGTGTCAATGAGACTCGAACTGCAGACCATGTAATTGAGTTGTATCGTACTGTAAAAGATGGTATTAAAGAATTGCCGCTGAAAGAAGCAGCTTTTAAGGGACTGCTGAGTGATGCTTACAAAAAATTCAAGGGGGTAAGTAAGATAGGTGATACCATAACAAATTTATTTTTTGTTTGCATGAAGCTGGATCCCTTTAAGCACACTGAGCTTATTTTTAGGATCAGGGTGACCAGCAGTCTTACTATGAGGCAGCTGTTGATTTCTGCTCGAAAGAATTGAGTAGTCGAAGGGCCATTGCTGATGCCAAAGCAAGAGCACAGGCACTAGCACAAGCTCAGCAAGGACAAGTTCACTCTCAAGTGCAGGTGCAAGCCCAGGTTCAAGATCAATTACAAGCGCAAGCCCTGGCACAGGCCATGCAGGTGGGTGAAACAAAATAGAGAAACACTATTTATTAGCATAAGTGTGATTGCAATTTTGTGATGTCATTTTGGTTTTCTATCGTAGATGGGGGTGATGTCATCAGCCTTACCATTCAACCCATTATCACAGAGGTTCCCAGCAGTGGGCAACACTCCTCTCAGAAATCCTTTGGCAGATGCCAGAGCAAACGCTATGGCCAACGCCATGGTGAGTTCCATGGCAACTTCCATGTTCCTGCCGCAGATGCCACTGTATCGTGGGCGAGGCCGGCCCCCCAAAGCCCAACAACGGCTGCACAATGCTATGATGAACATGGCTCACATGATGGGCCTTGCGAACGTGAACGTGGCAGGGGCGCCGTCCGGGCAAAGCTCCATGGATAGTTCCAAGCCTAAAGTGATGAAACAACAGCAGGTAGCTTTTGCAGTGTAAGGGTAAAGTCTTGAATAGCCTTTCCCTTTCCCTTTCATTAAAACTGACTGTTTGTACTTGCAGAAACAGCGGCGTCCTCAGCAAGGCACTGGTGCCCAAACGACTGTCGTATCATCTATCATTAAAGACCGTCCAGCACTTTCGATCACAGCTTTACAGGCCAATAAATCAACAGGTCAGAGTACAGGTTCTGCCTCCACACCTCCCCCAACTTCAACATCTGCTCCACCTGTGAGGACAGGAAGTCCTTACCCAAACACAACAATGAGTATGGGAGATGTTCTGATGACTGGTCAAACTGGATGGCAACAAAGGCCTCGTCATAATGTGCCCAGACCCATGCCTGGTGCAACTGATCCTCGAAGCATACTCAATCCCAATTCGGGTGCGGTGAGGAAAGAAGGCCCGAGACTGAAAGGACCCGCGACCAGCGCTGGTGCCTTTTCACCTCAGCCGAGACCTTTTGCACCTCAATCACAGACTAATGCACCGCTCAACAATCCTGCTGCTCTCCTCTCTCGGTTGCCTGGATTGCAAATTAAACAAAGGGCGCAACCCACTTCACCTCATCAGCAAGAAATGCCAACTCCTAGGCCTCAGCCCCCCAATAAGCTTCAGAAGACACAAGCTTCAAGTGGGCAGACGTCTAATTCAGCCATATCAATTAGCAAAATTTCTTCGTCCTCATTACATTCCACACCAGGCAGTGACTCTGCGGAAAACTCAGAAACCAAGAAGAGAGCTGACCCAAACTTTGATATAATAACCCTAGATTAATTCCTTTATTAAATTAAGTATTGTTTCCCAGTTGTCTGTGATATAATTGAGGCACATTGTGTACTGATGTTGATTGAAACAGCTTTGGTGTAAATTACAACTGTTTATAAACAGTTTATAAATTCATCTCATTTAAGATTAAGGATTGTAAGTGCTTTTTTTACTGTGTTAACAAAGTTCAATTGAATTCTTTTCCATTGTGTGGTTCTGTATTGTGAGAAGGTTAATTAGTCAGGATCATGTCTGATTGCAAATTTTAATGATGCGAAATAATCCATTACAATATCTCTTAAATGCTAACTACTCTTTTTGATTTCAAGAAAAATGGGGTAAACAAAACAACCAAACTGTATATATGTTCTTACTTCACATCACAAGGAGAAGTATGTCCAGTTAAATAACACAGTTTTCCAGTGTTCTTCATTTCTACACTTCATTCTTGACTGTGTGAGTTGGGAGAAGGTCATCTAACTCCACAAGTATGACATTCAATACATAATACAGTGAGCAGAAGATCAAGAGCAGAACACCAATCATTATAAAAATGTCCTGTAAGGAGAATTTTATCACTGTCAATTTTTTATTTGCTTCCAAATTGAAAAAAAAAAAAAAAAGAGAGAGACTGTTTATTCCTCTTACCCTATAAATGGTCGATGAATTTATCTTCATGTCATGTTTTTTAATTGTTTCTTTGTCAACTTTAACATTTTTTTTAACATCTTGATGTCCTGGTAAATGCAAATTAAAGTAAGCTGTTGTTTTGTTTTTTCGTTCAATTATTTGTTCTTACTTTCATGCTCTTACCAATACGTTTTCTGTACATGTCTGCAAAGCTTGCCCGCATCTGTGCATGGCTGAAGGAACCACCACTATCGTTGCGATTTCTACCCATAACTGGTTGTGTGCCACCTCAAATAATCACAAAGGGGTCACAGAAAAGACAAATCTACTTAATTGCCAAAAGAACTGACTTGGTTCAAAATGTACCGAGTTGCACAAAGATAAGGGGTGAGCAAATTCTGAAACCAAGGGGTGTTCACTTTGTCTACACCCAACTTGCAGTCCAAACACCCACTCAAGTTGTTTGGCGCCGTTGATATTGACATAAACTATGGCTGCAGTTGTGCTCTTTTGCGACTTCCAATTCACTTTAGACACAATGTAACACCGAAATTCAACTCCGGCAATTGAAACTCCACGAAACGATAACCCTTTGGCCCCTCTGACGGCGTCTGCTTGACTTGACAGCACTAACAAAACAAAAACAATCTCTCTGTGCATAGGCGAAAATAGTGTTATTTGCAGGACATACGAGACGGGTTTTGTTGTTGTTGCTGTCACCTGTCAATGAATGAAAACTGCACTAGATAGAATTATACAGATCAATTGGACGTTCCGAATCGAGTCATGAACGAATCTAGTGAAAGGAAGTTTGAGATAGAGACGAAGCTTGAAAAGGTTAGGCTAGTGTTCCATGTTTTAGAGAGCCATCATTGTTCTTAGTGTAGTTAACTGATCATCTAACCTTAATGAACAGAATACACCCCTTTCTGACCTCTCTGATCTTGAGTACTTTGCTTTATTTGTTTACTTGATTTTCTTTTCTATTGCCTGTTTATTTTTGACTACTATTTCAATAAATTCTGTATGTATCAAATTCTCAGGAACTTGGAAATCTTAATTTGCTCAAAGAAAGGGTGAGCAAAAGTAACCAACTTACCAAAGGAATAACCAACATTTTATCAAGTTTTGAACATCGACTAGCTCGGCTGGAGGAAACGATTCTCCCTGTCTACAATGAAACAGGGAATCTACAGCGTCAGCAAGAAAGTATCCTTTCAAGCTACTCAGAGTTTCTTATCTCACTTATCCCCCCTTCTGATCTTTGGAAAAGTTTCCTTAATGAGTATCAGATGTTGAAAGAACGCTTGTGGCTCTTGAGCATGTGATAAGCTTTTACAGCGTCAGTCAAGAAGTAGAGCCGATCATTCGAATGGGTCCTGGTCCCTCTCAAAATGGCATTCCATCTCTGGAGCCCTTCCTCAAGGCAATGGACAGACTTCAATCAGCTCAAGAATATTTTGAAAAGAACAACCCACAGAGTGTGGAACTTGAAAATGTGGTCAGTGACTTTTAAAGTATTAATTGGCATGAAGAAAGTGCTCTTGTTAAATCTTCTTCTCTGGACTTTTGCAGACTACACTCTTCACATCTGGTGGTGATGCTTTGAATCGAGAGTTCAAAGATATTTTGGTTCGTCATAGTAAATCTGTGCCCCCAATAACACTTCTAGATTTAGTTGCTGCTGATGAAGGTGAACAAACTGAAATGTCTTGTCTCTCACCAAGTTTTCGAAGCACCTTTACCTTACTAATCCTTCTCAATAATTTCAGACACATCTGGAGAAGATGCTCCACCTTCTCTTTCTCCTTTCCCTGACAATGTTATACAAGAATTGGTGCATATTGCTGACTGGCTCATTGCTCATAATCGTGATGACTATATGAATACTTATGCTAAACATCGAGCTGGAGTCTTGATGAAATCTTTGACAAATCTTAGAGAGCAGCAGAAGACCCATAGTGGTGGGAGCACTCATGGTTTGAATACAGCTGGCTCCCCAATGCTGGTATGTATGTTTGTGCTACAATAACTTAAATTTTTGTTTAATACTTTCACCGCTCTATAGTGTTACATTGTGTATTTCTAGCGTCAGAAATTCCAAAATCGTCATGAAACACCCAATCGTAGAGCATCCAGACGCCTTCAGCATGTGTAAGTGAAATAAATTTACAACTTCATCAAAACGTGGATTTTTTTTCTCAACTGAAATTGCAATTGTAACAGGTTAGAAAAAAAAGCCAACAAGATGTTTCTCAAGGCCTCTCAAACTCTAGAGCAATCCACAGGCCTTACTTTTGGTCCGAGAAGAGCCTCTTCCCATTTTGGTATGATTAATTCTAACTTTTAGGGAGTCTCATAATTACTGTACTTGGGATCACAAACTTAAATTTTTTGTCTTTTATTTTAGCAGAACAACGAGAGGATGTTGTTGATGATGTGGAAATGGAAAATTACCTTGTGTGTGTCATGGCTCTGCAACGTCTCATGCAAAGTGAAAGAGTCCTCATGGCTGGTATTATTCCTTTGTCACACCAACCTCATGTCTTCGAAACAATAGTTTCAGAGGCCATAGATTCTATAGTGCAGGAAGGAGAGGTGATCTAGCATAGCTGTAAAATTTTCCAAACTCATTTATTTTTTCAAACAAAAATAATTATTATAATATTTTATTCTAGAATATTGCTGTCCGTGCCAAAAGATGCATCAATCGTCAGGAATATGGTGCTGTTCTTGTCATATTTCCAATCCTGAAACACCTTCTTACATTACGTCCTGAGTTTGAAAAAATTCTTGAAGGCTGTGAATACAATGTGCGCTCTAAATTTAATTCACTCCTCAACACACTTCATAGCACAGTAAGTATTTTTGCACTAAGTAATTATATGTTGTCTGATCCTTCTTTAGTGAAATATTCTCCTTTTTTTTTCATCCCCAGGGAGCCAAAGCTTTGGAGGACCTTATTGAAAGCATTCGAGCTGATCCCAGTGCTCAGCTGCCCAAGGATGGAACAGTGCACGAACTTACCAGTAATGTTCTGGTATTCTTAGAACAATTACTTGATTATGCTGATACAATAGCAGGAGTTTTGGAGAAAGAACCAGCATATATGGCAGCATTACATCATGCTGGTCTGGCAAACCGCACAGAACGAGCAAGAGCTCTCCTTGGAATTTATGTCAGTAAGTTTTCAAAAATATAAAGTCATTTGACCACTTTTATATGTTTTATTAAAATGACAATAATAGTGAACTATATCTGTCCTCTAATGCAAGCCGCCTTCATATTGTTGCAGAGAAAGTGGTTTCACAGCTCAACACAACTCTGCTCAGTAAAAGTGATCTTTATGGAGATGTTGCTGTTCGTTCCGTTTTCCGTTTGAACAACAACCATTATGTTCTGAAAGCTCTGCAGAGATCAGGCCTATCTGAACTTGTTCAACTGACTGAGGTGGACTGCCAGCAATTGTATCATGATATGATTCAGCAACATAAAAAGGACTACACTCAAAGGTGACTGGATAGAATAGATCAGGTTTGATCCTCTTTTTAAAAATTATGTTCCTGTAGTAATTGAAAAAAAATTCCACCACAGCTGGAGTAGGGTTCTTAACTATATTTCTACAGTTGATGATATCCCACCTTCTGTTCTCCAATCTGGGAAGTTGAGGGATAGAGACAGAAACACCATCAAAGAAAAGTTTGCCGTAAGTTTGGCTGGAGTTAGTTGCATTTCCCTGCTATGTCTGTTATGAGACAATTTGCCATTGTTCTTTCCTCAGGGTTTCAACAAAGAAATGGAAGAAATGGCAAGAGTTCAAAGGGGCTATTCTATCCCTGATGTTGAACTACGTGAGAGTTTGAAAAGAGATAACAAGGAGTACATTCTGCCAAAATATAATGCCTTTTATGAAAAGTAGGTATTATTTTCCAGTAATAATTTTTCTTTAAATGTTTTGCTTTTGATCTGACTTAAAGTTTTTTGTTGGGTTTCAGATATGCAGGTCTTCAATTTACAAAAAATCCTGAAAAATATGTTAAGTACACTGGTGTTCAAGTGTCAGCAATGATTGATCGTTTCTTTGATGTTGCTGCCTGAAGAACAATGTAGCTCTGTCCACATCGAATTTTATTATTGTTGTTATATTATTTATCTGTTTCAAATGCATGCTAGTATATTTTTTCATAGAAAATTGTAATTACTCGTTATATTTAATAAATTATCTTAACTTTAATTCTTGAGTGGGGCGTCCTCCTCCTAACATGCTCCCTTACCATCAAAAGGACCAGAAGAACTTTACAGCAGGCATTTGGTTAAACTGGGAGAGGTGAAAGCACATTTGGTCCGCATGGCACTCAGGCTAAAGAGTAATTAGCGATAATTCAACAAACAGTCTCTCAATTTCTGAAAAAGAAAAGAAGTGAGGGAATGCCCATTGAAAAACATAATGCTTGGTTTGCAGAAAACAGCTTGCTGCATATTCTAGGTGTTTCATGAACAATAATTTCCTCAGAAAACAAGATTCTCATCTAGTGGTTCTTGAGGTCGAAAGGGGACTCCAGCTTTTCTAGGTACCTCTGCTTCTAGAGCCTGCTACAGGACTTCTAGGTGCAGGGCTCTACCCCTCCCCCCTCCCCTCCCCTCCCCTCGTTGTTTGTTTACGTCTGCCGGCGGCGGGAAAGCCAAACCTAACCAAAACTTTGGGTTTGTTGTGTTTAGTTGGATTAGTTTTAATCGCAAATCGCAGCATGCTGCATCGTCCAAATTGACTGTGGAATGCTATTTTAATGTCAATCGTGGATTAACCAACTTATTTTATTCATTTAACTTCGTTCTTAATCAAACATTTCTTCCCAGTTCTTGTGATGGAAGGTTATGGACTATAGGGGGTTGATCTTTGCATGTTTGCGTTCTATTTAATTAAACCTTTCAAAGCCGTCAGTGATGGAACCTCTTAATCCAAATATGAAGCGGATTAAGAAAGCACCACAGAAGTGCCCAAATCCTCTATTTGAAGAATGGCTGGAGCAGTGGCGTCTTGAGGCAGTTGAAAAAGGATCAGACATGCAGTACTGCTTTGGAAAGGTATTAGATTTTAAATTTGGAATGAAACTTGGAAAAACTGTAATAACTTTTCTTTCTTTAGGCCGTGAAATCTCTACGAAAATATCCGCTCCTCTTGAGAAGTGGAAGAGACTGTATGATATTGGAATGTTTTGGGAACCGTTTATGCCAACTGTTGGACCGAAAGCTTGCTGACTACCGTAAAACACACCCTGAAAGTATGTTATAATGTGATATGACAGATGAGCCCTATTGGAAAAATACTTATTTTTCATGCGTTCACTTCCAGTTGATGATATTCCTCCTGATGAAAATACGCCGGCCCAGGTAGCCGCTCCACCACCTGCTAAAAAGAGGAAAACACCCAAAAAGAAGGTACCTATTTCAAATATACACAATGTTGATCACTGTCTTGTCATATTGGTCTTCTTAAAGTTTACCCCAATCTTAAATCTTTTTAAAGAATGTTGCTACCAATGCAAAGGATCATCATGAAGAAGAAGATGGAGAACCATTAGAAAAAATTCCACGCCGCAATGGCGGAAGAAAATATGTACCAGCTTGGCGTTCTGGGCCTTATGCAATACTTATAACATTACTAACGCAAGAGAACAGCCCCAACTACCCAGGTCATTTTCCAATTTATTAAAAAATCACATTTTGCTTGTTTGCCTTTTTAATTCCACGGAATAAAAATAAGACATGTTGAATATTGCAGGTTTTATGTTAAAATCTGAACTTCAAGATGCAGCTCAGCCCCTATGTGACAAGTCATTCACGCGACCTGACCCAGGTTCTCAATATACTGCATGGTCCTCAATGTCTACTTTAGTGAAGAAGGGCCTTGTTAACCGATGCAGTTGCCCTGCAAAGTATGTCTTTACAAATACATCTTGGTTTTTACAGTATGTGCAATTTCTATTTTACAAAACACTGTCTCTCACATAAGGTTCTCTCTCACTGATGAAGGACGAGATATGGCAAGACTGCTGAAAGAGAAAGGTGAGGAAGATGCAGACACATTCTCACCCTCAACAGAAGAGCCCTCAAGTGCCAACACTGAATGTAACAAAGTAGGAAACAGCAAGGCCAAAGTCAAACCTAGCACTGCCAAGACTACAACTACTGCTAGTGACTGGCAAGAGGTAACAGTTTTTATTTTGGCAAAACACAGTTCTTGCAGCTCTGTGCTTTTTTTTTACCCTCAACGGTCTCAATGTTCTTTTTTTTATTTTATTTTCACAGTCTGCGTCATCAAGCAAGACATTACCTGCAGCACAGGGAGTCTCCAAACAAAGAAACAAAAACTTGCCATCTCCACTAAAGAATTTTGGACTTCAAGAACCAACAAGCAGCAATGCCTCTGATGCATCAGTTGTGCTGGAAAGTGGAAGTTTTGATGTGATTCTCCTAGTGGATACATGTGAAACTGGAGGGTAGGTGGAATTCGTATGAGATTTATGGCTTTCCAGAATGAGTTATGATAAATGTTACACAAATTGCATTTTTTTTCCACTCTCAGTGCAACAAAGAAGAACCACAACCAAACAGTGTCAGAACTTAGTAAAATGAATGTACCTTTTGAAGTTAGGAAGTTAGAACTTGGTGATTTTCTTTGGATTGCAAGAAGTAAGACTTCCAAAGAAGATGAGTTAGTATTGCCTTATATTGTTGAACGCAAACGAATGGATGACCTGGGGGGTAGTATCAAAGATGGTCGTTTTAAAGAGCAAAAGGTACATAAAATTTTCAGTAATAATAATTTTAATCTGCGCAAGATCAAGATTTATAATTACGATTGTGTTTATTTTGATTTTAGTTCCGTTTGAAGCAGAGTGGTATTCAAAACCTAATTTACTTAGTGGAAAGCCATGGGTCTGATCAGCATGTTGGTTTACCTTTGAGCACAGTGCAACAAGCAGCTGTTAACACCCAGGTGGTTGATGGATTCATTGTTAAACACACAATTGATCATCTACACTCCATGGCGTACTTGGCTTCACTTACACGTATTTTAGGACGAACATTTTTGGTATGGTATTCCCTTTGCCTGTTTCCCTTTATCTATTGTTTACATGAATTTAAAGAAGTAAATGTTTATTTTCTCTATTTACAGAATAAAACACTTTTGGGATGTCCTAAGAAGGATTTGGCTAATTTTACAATGTCAGATGATTTCATAACTCTAATAAAATTTCAGGAGTTTAAACATAGTTCAAAGAAAACCAAGGTGCTTTAATTATTTTAGTTATCCTCAATTTACTATATTAGTTGCACTCATATGTTTGTCTAATGTGTTTGTTTCATTTTCCTACTTAACAGAATTTCACAGTCAAGGAGATGTTAATCCGCCACCTAGTCCAATTGAAACATCTGTCTGTCGAAAAGGCAATTGCAATCGTCGGACGATACCCTACCCCACAAGCCTTAATTCAAGCAAGCAAATTTGGTGGACATGATGCGATGTTTGCAGATATTCCTTGTCTTGGTACTGCAACATGTAGAAATGTAGGCCCTGCTACCAGTAAAGCTGTTCATTATATGTACACTACTGAAAGATTGCATTAGGTTTGCTTCCTGGGATATTTGTGCCATACTTCTTTTTTTTTTCTTTCCTTTATTTTAACTTTTTTTTAAAATTCTTGGGGAGAAATGTTGCCTTAAAGACATTCTACATACTCCCTGATATTGTTTTAATTATGCATGCAGCTGTTCTGAGATTAAAAGGAAAAACAGTACTGTTTGACACTTGTTTATTACAATAAATTGTTACTTTACATACATTGTTTACATTGGTAATAGATGTTTCCTTCACATGCCCTGCCTTCAAATAAACTAAATTTTATTACAAAGAGCTTGCAAGATAATTTGGCCTCTCACTGACAATTAGGGCCTTTCCACATCAATATCACAAAAAGTCCTTAAAACTATGACAAAATATTTCTATGACAGACTTCAAAAATGGGTTAGTTTACAAAAAGCATCATTTGGCAACTACTTGATGAGTAATTGATGACGGAGCTGAAAAGCTCCTGTTCCACTCTTGCACGGTCTGCCCACACAAATGCGACTAGATGGTGAATTAAGACTGTCAGTCTTTCCTAGCCACAATGACTTCTTTAAGAAACCAACGGGAGCTTCAAAGGACATTTTTTGCAAAGCAGATGGGTTGTTGTCAAGCCCAGTTCGGCTCATAGGTAAAAATACACCAGAGAAAGTCATAAAATCAGCAATTAACATGAGATGGCGAGCATCAACTGTAATACCATAGACTTTAAAAACATCCTGAATTTCTTTAACAACTACTCTAACTGCAGCCTCAATGCCATAGATTCCTGCAATGGCATGAACATCATTGGAGTACAGTTTGTTTATATCAAGCAGGTCTGAGTATTTGAACATTTCTATTATGTTGAGACCATCAGTCTTCAGCACTATGCCCTCTCGAGGGTTATTAAGGAGAAATGCTTTCTTCAGACCACGAACTTCACTAATTGCTGACAAGCGAGATACCTCCTTCACAAGCGTAGAAAGATTTAGCTTCTTGCATGGGAGCGCAATACTAATTTTGATGACACACCATTCTTTCTTTTTCTTGTCATAAGAGTAGTCATCAATATGGGCATAATTATTGAGGAAACTTACATCATCTCCTTCATTAGCTTCATGAACGGCTTCTTCTTGTTTTATGAGGGCTTCAGATTCATTGTCAGAATTATCGTCTCCTGATTCATCACTGTAGGCTGCAGTATCCTGATGTTTTGTGTGTTGCTTGGCTGCTGTAGCATCATCATCTTCATCTCGAGCCTCTTCGTCAGAACTTTCATGACCCTCACCAGCATCAGCTTTAGGAGCCTCCACAGCGACGTCATCTTCCTCAGCCTCTTTCTTGTTTTCTATCCCAGACTTCATAGATTTTCTGACCTGCTCCTGGATTGATGTAGTTTTACCGGCAGATGAAATAAGCTTCTTGATGTGGAATTCTATGGCAGCAAGGAAATTCCTCTCGATATGCTTCAACACAGAATCAGGAGTTACCTGATACATTTGTTTGTAGTATTCATATGGAAGGAAGTGCATCTTCATGACATACTGATGAGCCCGTACAGGAGATAGGACCAAAGATTCTGTCACTTCAACATATTCCAGAATATCAGCTACAGTGACTCTAGAGAGTTTACCTTTTAGGTTTTCAGCTTCTTTTTGGAGGTCTGTGACATCTCTTTGAAATGGTATTTCCATTGATGGAGTGCTTATGTTTTTGGATGCTGTCATGAGAATTTCTTTCAGACGTGGAATACCAAGAGTGACATTCATTTCTCCTCGACCAGCAAAGTGGAAGGTATTTAATGTCATCTGAGTTGAGGGTTCCCCAACAGATTGAGCAGCCAACAAGCCCACAGGATCCCCAGCAGGGGCGAGGGAACACATTGCCTTAAGATACAACATGTCCCTGAATTGTGAATCCTCAATGACAGTGCTGTGCGCTCCATTTCTACTTTTGATATAATTATCTATCATGTCATCTAAACGTTCAACCACAGCACCAAAATGTGAATGTAAAAAGTGAGTTGAAGACACTGGATCAGGAACTTTATCATTGACAACATACTGTTTCATTTCTGGATTAGACTCTGGAGTCTCTCTGAAGACATCAATTAGCTGTTCCAAGCCTTTCTTTCTTCCGGTTTTGCTGGATAGCTTCTTGGAGTTGAATGTATCTTTCATTCCAACTGTGTAGTTGAGGAATGTACTTTTTCTTTGTCCATCATTGTTACTAACTTTTTTCCACTTCTTGACTCTTTTCTTCTGCTTTGAAATTTCTTTAGCACTTTCTTCATCTGTAAGTGATTTCAGCAATTTCTTATCATACAATACTTTATGATTATCTTCCAAGAAGGACATCTGGTCAGGTTTCAAAAACTGGACCTTATTTATGTCCATGCCATCTTCTCCATAGGCAAACTGCACAACACTTCCATCACTGTCCCTCACAGTCATATCGTAGTGTATGCTGAGACCTTCCAAACTTTTAACGACACACCTTTGTAAGTAACCGCTACGACTCGTCTTCACAGCAGTATCAATCAATCCTTCACGTCCTGCCATACAATGGAAAAAGAACTCCTGTGGTTGAATTCCTGTCATGAACCGTCCATCAATGAAACCACCAGCTCTTGGTTGCCTGTCATAAGGAGCAAAACTAGGCAGAGAGCGTCCTGATATCATAAGTGGAGGGCGCTTGCCTTCTAATTCAATCTGGCCCAGTAATCCTGAAATTTGCATGGTGTTTACAGTGGAACCTTTAGCTCCAGATTGAACCATAAGTTGCAGATTATTTTGAGGGAATTTCTGTATTAAGCCAGTTGGAAGGCATGTCTTGTTGATATCATCAGTATATGGGTTGAGCAAACTCTTAAATTGACTGTCAATCTCTCCTCTAAAGTTTCTCTTGTTATCACAGTATGCCTCTTCCATCTTTTCAGTTAGAAGATCTGAAGGGCTGTCTGGAGGAAGTCCAAGCGCAGCAGCAGCAGCAGAGTCCCCCATTTTCCGGCATTCTTGGATAATATCAGAACGACGCTTGTCAGCTTTTTCCATTACCAAGATATCTTCAACACCTAAGGTGAATCCTTGCATCAACTGAAGGAATGCCATAAACAACTTTGAGAAGGCACTGAGCAATTTACTTGAACATTCTCCACCATAGAGTTCATACATGCAATGCACTAAACCATAGGGAGTGGCACCGTAATGGGTTTTGTCAAGAACTCCACAAAGTAACTCGCCTTGTCTGATAACAACTTCAGCTTCTGACATTGTGTTTGAAGAGCCAAATGGTGTGCCTCCTGCTTTCCACGGACGGGGTTTTTCCTTAACCCACAAATTTGCTCTGATTTTGGCAGTAGCAGTCAAGTTGATCGGTGATTTTCTGCTAGGAATGGTGTTAATAATTACTGTAGAGATAACTTGCTTTCCTGACCACAATGGGAGAGGCTTCAGGATAGCAGGGCGGAGAAGTTGAATGTTTCCAGGCATGTCACCAACGGCCTGATATACCAGCTGTAAATAATCTTCACGTGAAAAGAACTTTCCTCTCACTGAAAGCCACACACCTGAAACCATATGATCCTGAATCAATCCACCCAATGGAGTGCCATCCTTGGGGACAAGATACTGGTGACACACGTTCACTAAGTTATAAGCTTCACTCCTTGCCAGCTCACTCTGTGGAAAGTGAGCATTCATTTCATCTCCATCAAAATCAGCATTGTAGGATTTGCAGTTGGAATAATGCATTCGAAGAGTTTTCTCTCCCTTCAGAATACGTGCTTTGTGAGCCATTATACTGGGCCGATGGAGAGTAGGCTGTCTGTTGAGCAATAGAATATCACCATTCACCAAATGGCGGTGCACTTTCTTAGTGCCTCCAGTAAAATTCTTGGCAACATCTCCTGGTTTCAGAAGCTGTTTGGCTATGGTCTCCCTCTGCAAGGGATCATCACTCTTCAAACGTGCACGGCGTCCATTTTCATCTTCTACATACACAGCACCAGGGTGAACATCAGGACCATTCAAAACCAGTTGCCTTAGTTCCCTCACATTCCAAGGGGTGACTGGCACAGGATATGTCAATTTCAAGGCAAAAGCTTCCGGAAATCCAATTTCATCTACATTTAGATTGGGATCAGGAGTAATGACAGAGCGAGCCGCAAAATTAACACGCTTACCCATCATGTGCATTCGGATTACACCTTCCTTTTTTTCTAGAACTTGTTTCAGGCCTTGCGCTCTAACTTTGCTATTCAGGGAGCTAGTGTCTAGCAACTGATCCGTACTTGTCTGCAGTACCTCCCAGGCACAATGCAGCTTTTCAAATGGACTGCTACCCGTAACTCCTTGAACAAGTAACTTGCCTTCTTTGGAGAGTTTGTCAATTGAGCCATCTTGAACCAGTTGAATAACATTCCACATAACCATTGAATCTGTGAAAAGTTTCTTGTACATGGCAGTCTGAGGATGATCACAAGGCATTCCATTGACCATATTTACAGGGCGCACGTTGGGTGGAGGTACCGGTATAACATCAAAGAAGAAGAGATCTGTAGGGTACTCCAGGTCTCTATCTTTCAGGATGGGCATCACTTCAGCCATAAACTGCTTCTCATTGTTCCATAGACCTCGCAAATGATCCCTTAATTCTTTGGGGTTAAGAGACTGCATTTGGCCTTTGGAGACAGCAGATGATGTTGCATTCAAATCTACAGCGGACGTATTTGGGACCATTGAATTATTAGGGTTCAGAGTGTCCTCACCCTGATGCTTTGGTGCTACTTGAACCTTCACATTCAAGCGATCCCTGAAAAATGTTAACTTCACCAACCGTGCTTTGCAGAAAAGGCATTTCTTGTCAGTAGTGGAACCTCGGAATAAAGTGGCTAATGTAGCATTCCGAACTGTTTCAGCAGCTTTGGTATTGGCTGAGTTTTGGTCCGTTTCAGAACGTGGGCTACTTTTGATGACAGAAAGAACATAATCTATTATCTTGGCCTTACAAGAAGATTCTTCTAATTCAGCGGAAGGCCACTTCTCATCCGAAAATGAACAGTTATTTTCAACTTCTAAGGCTTCTGTAATGAATCCAGCATCGGCTAGTTGAAGTTGAGCATAGATTTGCCATTTAACTGCAGGTGGCAGCTGAAATCGGTAGCAATTCAAACAAGCCATTCTTATGAAAACAGCGACTGGTTTGTGGAAGATTGGGTTGGTCACAGGAACAGGCAGTTCGATGTGTCCGATGTGCCCAGGACAGCTTTGAATATTCTTCATGCAGGTTTTGCAAGGCTCACTGGTTTCCAACATGGGCCCCATAGCACCATCATAAAGACCACCAGTGACAGGATGTCCCAAAGGGTTGAGAGTCATAGGGGTCACAATCTTCAAAACACTGATCTTGCGGATTTCATCTGATGTGAACACAGAGAAAGTAACGTTCCTGGGGTCGAGGACACGCCTCGCACTGCTGTCACCCATTGAAAGCTCCATGTTTACTGTTTTTCGAACAACAAAGATACCTGCAAACAAATAAGTTGTGTAACATTTACAAAATTCTGCACTTCAGACATGAGGTACGGACAGCGGGCACAAGAATACGAGTTAATTTTTACCATCAGCGTCAGCACAACTATTTTGAAATATTCTTCAAGTGATCGACTGATCTAACTTCTGAGCGCTAGCAAGAGACAATCAACAATTCAGTTAGCGCGCAGGGGATACATCTCGGCCTCTCATTCTAAGCAACCTAACCTTACTGCCACATGCACGCACGCACGTACAGGCTGCAAGCAAACAAAAACAAGGGCAGGCGAAACAAGCAACAACATAGGCATGACCACCAACCTTTCAAGAAGAATCGATTCTGCTTGTTTCAGACAAATAGAAAATGTAATCCATTTTAAAACTATTTGGAAATTCAAATTTAAATTGATTTTGTAATTCAACACCTTTGAGTTAAAACCAGGTCTAATGTTTTTTTCTTAGCGCTTCAATGAAAAGTTTTTATGTTGCCTACTTGTCTGAGAAAACAACCTAGCAGCGCGGCGGCAAAGTTATGAAGTGGAACGCATGCGTAACCGCCTGGCACTCGTATCATTCAATAGCGTGTTTCAAAAGGGTTTTCGAAAGGTTCCACATTCGGACGCACCGGAGGTTGGGGTGGGGGGCCCTCACTCTTACTGGCTAGCTCAAATCAAGAAAGGAGCCAGGGACAGCAGTGATGGCGCAAGATGGAATATGACGGGACTAGGACTGGTGACTGAGTTCTACCGTGTACTACAGGGTCGCCAGATGGGACTATTGTTATGGTCGGCTTTTTTAATCTAGTGGATCTACAGTTCCGATTATGCGCCTAGAAGTCTTTCGATCACTACCGGTCACTATGGAAGTTGCAAGGTGACCTAGCGCAGAAGGTAAAAAGGCACACTTCTTTTTTTTCCCAAGCTAGCAATGGCCATTTTTGAACACCGCTTCTCGCATGTCCGTGGAATCAGGGAAAGAAATAAGGAGACTAGTTTTTTTCAAAGCTGTTGTTCAAAATATATTTATGTCACTTCTAGAATACACAGACTTTTACAGCAAGACATTGACAGAGCCTCAAAATGAAATCCAATAGTCCTTCAAAGGGACTAAAAGCACTGCAAAGATAAAATAAAATGTCATTATGGAAAAATGCCTTGCAAGCTGTTTTCAAAATACGGGTAATTATGAACTTTTTAAGATCATTTACTCTTAACATTGTTCCAAGAATTATGAATGGGAGTATAATTTGTGGATTTATCAGTTTTCTTTGAGTAACATATAAAATATTAACAGTTGAGCATTTTGCACAAGAGGCATAAAAATTGTCTCTGCTTCTGACCTTTGAACCTTATGCTGTACACAATGTTTATCTTATCACGCATCAACAAATCAACAAAATTTAAAAAAGGACTGTACAACATAAAAATTATAATAGGGAAAATGACTAGCATTATGTTACAGAAGGGCACATATAGACAACAGAGATATTCAGTTCATGAGTACACTTTATGTTGGAGGGTGGAAAAAACAACTTTACAACACCAAAATAATTATTCCTGAAAACTTAGGTGTTTTCTTAAAAAAGAAGATAGAAAAATTTTAACACCACTCCTTGCTAAAATGGCAAGTATCATCATTCACTTATTAAAATGTTCACAATATTTTCAACATTTATTTGGTGAACTTGCTTAAAAAGTGATGATTACAGGCAATGATGAAAAGTTGGTCATTTTTTGATTTTCTCAAAGCATAGCGTCATTTAGAACTTGAATCACAGAACACACAGATTCATGAAAGCTTAAGTATACTATGTATGGCTGATCCCGAGATGTGCAAACAGAAGATATCCATGGCATAAAAACACTTTCATTAAAGCAGTCTCCATATACTGAAAATTTAGCTACACGTGACTGGTACATGTCCACAATTTGATTTCATTATTGATACAAACTGTTTGCACATCTCCTCTGGTACATGCATATACGTACATTCACACAATCACACACAAAGCACAAAATCCAAGTTTCACCAAGGAATGCAGAGAATTGTCACAATAAGTTAATTTAAATATGGTCCCATATTCTACAAGAGTCCTTAGATTAATTAAATACACCTAATCTAAGTCAAATTAAGTAAAAATCACATGACAACAAAAGTTCACTAATTATGACTTTGCGCCCTGAACTTGCAGTTTGCGGATCCGCGACTGGACAGACTCACACTTGACCTCGCTGAACCGGGCGTATCTGCCGCCGGGCTTCACTTCCCGAATTTCCCTAATGACCACCAGGTTGCCGTTCTTCTCGCGCATCAGCTCCAGCCCGCAGCGCTTGCCCTTGTTCATGGCCGTCTGCATCAGGGCCAGCTTGTTCAGGATGGGCTTGTTGTGCACCGACATGGCCGTGGGCCTCGGCCTCGGCCTCGCGTCCCCCGCGGTCTGGCCCTGGCCGTCGAAGCCCTGCGCCTTGTCCTCGGGCTCGGTGGCGAAGCGGGACAGCGCGCGGGCGAACGAACCGTTGCACTCCCTGGGGAACAGCCTGGCGGGCCGCGGGCCCAGGGTGCCCAGCGCGCCCAGGGAGCCGAGGGAGCCGAGCTGGCCAGCTGGCCCTGGCGCTCCCACACGTTGTAGCTGAGGCGCGTGGCGGACGCGGGGCCCAGCCCCAGCCCCAGCCGGTAGCCCATGGCCACGTCCCAGGGGTACGCCTCGTCGTGGTCCAGGGAGATGATGCTGGAGCGGTCGCTGGACGAGTCCACGGACAGCTCGCTGACCGTGTCGCTGCTCGAGTCGCTGATGGACGTGTCCGAGTACACGGACGAGCCGGTGGAGCCGTTGATGGAGGGCGGCGGTGACATGGACGACAGGGGGAGGTGCGACAGCGCGCCCAGGTCGTCGGCGTCCACATCCTCCAGGACAAACACCTTCCGGTACTTGAAAATGGCCTCCTTGTCCTTGGCGAGCAAGTCCCTGGCGAGCACGTCCGACCTCAGGTCGACGGAAGAGGTGGCCAGCCCGACGAGTCCCGGTGTGAACGCCGAGGTGGCCGTCGACGTCGCCTGCCCGCTGGGCGCCTCCACGCTCACGCTCCGCACGGGCATCGTCTGCATGGCGGTGGCGCGCGCCGCAGTGCGACTTGGCGTCCTGGTGGGCGTCCTGGGAGGCGAGGCGACGGGGGAGGGGACTTCGGCGTCGCCGGTCACGGACAGCCTCTTGGCGATGCTCTCCATGTTGCGCAGGAACGTGTTGCGGCGCACGGCGCTGATGCCGCTGCGTGGCGTCGACTGCGCCGACGGCAGCCGGTCCAGCGCGTCCAGCGCGTCCAGGCTGTCGGCCGATGCCAAGCGCCGCGACGCCGGCGTCGACACCAGCGCGTGTGCCGACTGCGACCTGCAAGGACCTTCCCTCGTCCGCCGCGAGTCCAAGCTGTCCTTCGCCGTGGCGGGTATCCGCCGCGAGGGCGCCGTCGGCGACCCGGGCGGGGTGGTGGTGGTGGTGGTGGTCTTGGCGGCGGTGGGCGGCGGCGTGGTGGGCAGGGGTGGCGGTGAGGAGGGACACGCCACGCTGTGCCTCCGGACGGGCGGCGTGCTCGGGGTGCTCGGCGTCGTCGTGGTGCTCGGTGCCAGGACCAGGTCCACGCGGCCCTGCCCGGCGAACCAGTGATGCTGTAGGCACTCGCTGGCACTCAGTCTGTGCCTGCAACAAGAAAACAAACGTGCGTCACTTCACGCAGCCCCGCGCGACACCTCTACGCAGGCCTGGACGGGCCTGGACGGCCGGACACTCACTTAGGATCCTTGACAATCAGCTTGCGCATCAGGTCTTTGGCGTTGTCGCTAACATCCTCGAACAGATCGTCTGGGAAGTCCAGACGGCACTGCGAGATGTTGCAGAAGGTCTCCTGCTTCGTCTCGCCGCCGAACGGCGAGCACCCGGTGAGGAGCACGTACAGGAGCACCCCGACGGACCTGCGGCAGAAACGTGAACGTGACGAGGCCGTGACGGCCGCGGCCGAGGGCAAAGGCCGCGCATGGCGGCATGTCCAACTCACCACATGTCCGTGGCCAGGCTGATGGGCTCGTAGTTGAGCACCTCGGGGGCTGTAGGGACAGAAAGAACACACGGTGGGCTCAGACCAACGCTCGACCATTGCTCGGGGTGATGGTGTACTCACAACTCTCAAGTAAACTCGGCGCCGTACTCACCCACGTAGTCGGGGGTGCCCAAGATCTCCCGCACGTCGGCGCCTTCGCTGAGGTACCGTGAGATGCCGAAGTCACACAGCTTGACGTCGCAGTCGGGGAAGTCGCCGGTCAGCACCAGGTTCTGCGGCTGCGGACAGAGGACAGTGGAGAGGACAGTGTTTGCAGCGCTACCGCCGCCGATTTCCGTATGCCGGTTTCGCCCCCTCCCCCTGCACGCATCCTTGCTGCAATTTTAGGTAAGTCGTCAACGTCCGAGGGGAATAAACTCATCGGGCCGTGCCATCTGTCGCCGAGGGCCGTCCTGGGGAACACGGGCCACTCGCGACTCTGCCCCCTCCAAGACCCCCCTTCCCCTGGCCCGACGGTCCCCGGCACGCGGCGGCCAGACCGCGGGGAGGGTGCACCCGGCCCGGCAGCACAACATCAATATTGCAATCATGCGTTTCGGGGGTCCGCGCGAGCGCGCGCGCGTGTGTGTGCGTGCGTGCAGGAAACATAAAATCAACCATTGACCCAAATCCGAGTGCGCCGCTGCGCTGCGGGCGAGGCGCGCTGCGTAGCGCTGCGCGGGCACGTGGTCTGGCGGTCCGCGCGGCGAATGACCCGCCGCCCGATTCAGGTTCACAAGAGTCGTTTCGTCGCTCTGTCTCTCTCGCACTCATGGGGCTCTCCGTAAGGGTGCGAGAGAGACAGAGCGACAAACTTCTTCTGAATCGCTCTGCAGGAACGATCCGGAACGACCAGGAACGACGCGGCGGCCGGTTGGACCGGGGTTCGCGCGTGTGGCCCAGTGTGGCCCTGCCCTCCACAGCGGTCCTACTCCAGCCTCTGTCTGCTACTTTCGGCCGCAACGCAAACACGCGTCGCGGCGCCGAGGGGAGGAAGAGGAACGAGGGTCAATAATAATCGGGAGCGCAGCGTGAAATTTCAACCCGCACCATAAACAGCAGCGCGGCGCGGCGCGGCGGAATGATTCCGGACGACGCTTCCGACACTCTCGCGCGCACGCGGCGGCCCGCAAGGGTGCGAGAGGGACGGAGAGAATTAGTGCGACAAAGCATGGCTCCCACTGCGCGGCGAGGAAAACCCCCTCGCCTTCACGCACCCCATCGCCACCCTCCCGGCCTCGGCGACACTCATTGCTTTTGGCCATTATTCATAGCGAGATGGCTCGGCTGCCGCCGCAATCGTGTCCAAGCCACACGCCCCCTCCAAAAAAAAACCCACAAAACACTACAAACAACGATGACCCAAGAAGCCGCGAGGGTGGGAAATGAGACAGAAGCACAATCTTAGAGCGGGCCGCGGGACACCGCACAGCACCACGACTTTGCTTCCTTTGCATTGCAGAGAAACCCAAAGGGGTGTCTTTTGGTGTCGTCTGGCACACGCTCGCCCTCATCCCCATGGACCGCGTGACCCCGACCACCCCCACCCCACCCCACCCCACCCCGCCACGCACACACGCGCACATAAATTGTTTGCGTTAATCTAGAGTCAACACAGTAGCGCGACGCCGAGCGGGGCCGTGCGGGGCTGGCCCTTCCCTCCCCGTCGCAAATCAAACTCCGCCATCAAGCGGGCGTCGCTTCGGCGTCGCTCTCATCAGCGGCGTCGCGACGCTCCCCCCCCCCCCCCCCCCCCCCCACACACACACACACTGCGAGTGCCTGGGAGAGGACCCTCGGCTCGCGCAGAAAATCACTGCGAGCGCCGCTCCAAAAATAATAAATAAAAAAATGAGTAAAAGAACTGGAGAAAATGGAGAGAAAGGGTACAAGTGGTACCTTGAGGTCCAGGTGCGCCACGTTGATGTCGTGCAGGTAGATGAGGCCGTGCAGGATCTGGCGCATGAGGCGCGCCACCTCGCGCTCCTCTGGCACCTCGTCGCGGTCCAGCACCATCTGGAGCTCGCCGCCCGCAGCCCTGGCGGAACAACAAACATCAAAGTGTGAAACAGCGAAACACTTTTCGACGACATTCCGATCCCCGGCCGGCCGGCCGGCAGCCCGAGCCGGACGGACGGAAGGACGGACGGACGGGCCGATTTGCCTGTCGCGTATTTCAGGTTCGCCCCCTCAACGAAGCTCCTAACTCACACAGTCACCTCGCAGTGCAAAGGCGGCCACCGCAGATATCCGCACGTGTATGTGTGTCCGCGCTCTGCGTGTGCGTGTGTGTGTGAGCGCTCACCTGAGCGGCTTGCCGGTGGGCGTCTTTGCTCGCTTAGGCCCCTCAATAGCCTCTAATTGTGAAGCCGGTGACGTCACCGCCAAGTGGCGCAGGCAGGCCGCGCAGGCCTCGCTCGCAGGCATTCAGATCCAGTCTGCAGACGGCCGGCTGGAGTGCCAGCAGTGCTAGCCTGGCTGGTGAATGTGCCCCCAAGACGGACGACCGGCCAAAGAATCTTAAATTTACTCTGGAAAAAAATGACGGCTGCCGCGGCGGGACTGCCAAACTGGAGAATCCGTCGCGGCTCGGTGCGCCTGCCAATGGCGGCGTAGGCAACCCGACTGGCACCGCTTCAAACGGCTCCAGGTGGCGAAGCTACTCGACCGACTTACTGCAGGCCCGCGGGCCCGCGACCTCGAAACTTAAGAGAAAGCTTTTTTTTTCGAACATTTAATTTTATTCCGTTGTTTTTTATTCTCTAGGCCTAGGCGCACTGCTAAGACGGATTGCGGCGGGCTTTACTGCCGCGCTGCGTTGCCTCCCTCACGCACGCGGCAATAAACTTACATTGTTTTGCTTGACATTGTGACCCACTTGCGCGGGGCTTGCGTGGATAGGAAGACTTGACTTCGCGGATGCAAAGCAGGCAGCGTCGCGAGCGCTGCCGCCGCCGGGGCCGTCGGATCCTAGGACCCACCCTTAGTTCTAGGACTCTGGTACACTGCGCCCGCCCGGGCCTGTCTGTCTGACTGTTTCCGCACAGCGGTTCTTCGCTCTGTCTCTATCGCACGCATTGGGCATCCCGTAGGGGTGCGAGAGAGACAGAGCGCCGCGAAACGCCCTCTGGTGGTAAATACTAGCTCGCTGGACCTTCGCATCCACGCGGCCACGAGGACGACGACGGCCAGCGGGGAGGGGTGGAGGGGGGGGGGGGCTCGCCGCGGGCCGGCCACGACTGGCCAGCGTCCCGCCGGCGAATGGCTCAGCCATCCACCGTCAACAAAAGGCAGAATCAAATTCGCCAGGGCGGGCAGCGGGGCCGACGGCCAGGGCCGTAAGAGTAACGTCGTCATAAAAAGAGCAACAAGGTAGGCCAGGGCGCGCCGCGCCGCGCCGCCCATCAAGCTTATTCGGCTCAGAGAATTAAGACGCGTGGCCGAAGATCGATCCAAGGCTGGTTCCTTTTTAATGTCCCGCCATTCCACGCGCGTGTGTGTGCGTGTAAGTGTGTCGGGCTCGCATTACCGGTCGAGTGGGAGTCCCGCTAAGCCGCACCACGGTACCACGGTGGCGCACCGAGGGGAGGCCTACCGCCGTGGTCGAACCAAGGGCGGATCCAGAGACGGGTTAAGGGGGGAGGGAATGTCGCGAAACTTGCCAAAGTTGCCAAGTGCGAGCACCATGCAGAGCAGAGGTCGTACTTACAGCTCGAGCAGCAGCACCATGTCGCCGGGGGACTCGAAGACGCGGTGCAGGCGCACGATGCGGGGGCAGCCCCGACACGCGTCCAGCACGGCCACCTCGTGGAGGATCTCGGCGCGGAGGTCGGCGGAGCGGCGTCGCTTGCGCACCACCTTGGCGGCGAACTGCTGGCCCGTCGACCGGCACCGGCACCGCCGCACCGTCGCGTACTTGCCCCTGGAAGGAAAGAGAGGAAGAACAAGTTTAGCGTGAGTCTTATTTTTGCAGTGCGCTGTGTGCAGTCAGGCTGCAGCAGCCGCCAGCCGCTCGCGGGCGGGGCGGGGCGGGGCCACGGCGGGGCGCAAACTCCACAGTAATGTCTCCTATTCATTGTGACAAAGCGCGCACGGCAAGTCGAGGCACTGGATCATGTTTCCTCGCCGTCAGGCCCCAGCCAGGGCCCGGCCCCAGCAGGCCCAGCTTCAACAGAGATAAGTGAAGGCGATTGCCGCAATCGCGGTGCATTTAACTCCCAAATGAGACTTCCTCCTGCGGACCCGGCGGACGGCCAGGCCCGCCAGGCCCGCCCCCCACGGTGGCGAGGGCCTAATTACGCCGGCAAAAAAAGAAAATTCCGCCGCCGCGGCCGGGAATCGAAGCCGGGCAGACGCCGCACCGAGTCGAGCGAATACACAACAATCGCGACTTCGCCCAGCCGGCCCAGCCCCAGCCCGGCCGGCCAGGGCGGCCGGGTTACGGCGGCCGATATGGCGAGTTGTGGGCCAATGCCACTGGCTCATTCCGAACGGTGGCTCTTCGCTCGGCGGCTCGGCCTCCCTCGCACTCACGGGGCGGGGGCCCGCACTGTAAGTCAGCCTGCTGACCACCGCCACTACCGCACTCGCGGCAGTACCGCCACGGCCACGTCGCGCACGAAAATTACACGCCCCGCCGCGGCGAGCCAGCCAGCCAGTCCTGCGCCGCCCTACGGCCACTGCATTGTCGGACAGGAAATGAGGTCAAAGTACCCGAAGGCCCGAAGCAACTAATCCTCGCCTAACGCCCGGCCGCCTCATCGTCCGCTATCCTTTTATCCACCGCGATCCGACGCGCCTTTTGCCGTCCTGGCACGCCACGCCACGGCGCGGCACGGCACCGTCTTCATCATTTCTCAAACTGTCGTCCGCACGGAACGACGGCAGGGGCAGGGCGCGGCGCGGCACACCGTACAGGCCCTGCCCCGCCCTGCCCCGCCGAACAACGCCGCATTCGCGCCAATCAATCCCCCCTGGATCCGCCACCGCCGGCCCACTCTTGCCCAACGCGTGGAGCGCGTACGGCCCTTATTTACACACACACACACACACACACACACACACACACACACCAGGCAACAGGTCAGGCGGCGCGCGTGAATATGAGCGGGAGAATCAGTACCGCGTCCACGTCCTGCCGGAGGAGGAGGAGGAGGAGGGGGGGGGGGGGGGGGCGCTAAACTGCGCTGCCGTTGCGATGACTGTGACAAAGTAAAGGGGGATTGATGAAATCAGTTTCCTTTGGGCCTTTTGGCCAGTCAGGCACCGGCAGGCCGGCCGACCGGGCACTGAGAGGAGGACGCCCCGCCCCGCCCCCCCCCCGCCCCGCCCCGCCCCGCCCCGCCCCGCCCGCCCCGCCCGCTGCAAGGGCCCGGCAGCACCACTACACGCAGCTTCCGTTGCGTCACCACGTAATAGGCGGCCCCCGGGCTTATTGGGCTGGGCAATGAATTCGGGCCTTAGCAGGGCACAGCCCGGCACAGCTCGGCCACTGCACTTGTCCGGCCAACAGCGAGGTCAGCGGTTCGAGTCCCGGCGGCGGCGGCGGCGCGCGTCCCGTCCCGCGTTTCGAAACAATGCGTGCCTTTTATTTTACGATGAGACCGGCTGGGCCGACGGGAGCGCAGGGGCTAATGTCCGGAGCCGTGTGTCAACACACGCGGGGCTCGAGTAACTGCGGGGCTGCAGTATTTTTTATATTTTTTTAGAGCGCTGCGCCGCGCGTTACAAACCGCGGACGCCGTCTCCTCCCGCACGGCGAGTCTCAGCGTCGCACTGCCGCACTGCGCGGCAAGAACAGGGCATTGCGTCAGAAATGGCCGGCCTGGCGACTGGAGACTGTGTGGCCCACACTGCAGTTACCCCTTTCCGATGTGCCGTGGCGGCGTGGCGGCGTGAGCCATGTGCCACCGACAGTGGCGGAACGACGGCAGAGGCCAGGCGACGCGACACGCGCGGCGAGCAGGCTTCCTGTTCCAACGGCTTCCTTGCACAACGCGTGCAACCCGCCGCCGCAGTTGCCGTTTTCTTGTTCCTGTTTTTCTGTTTCCAGTGTCATTCAGTCATTGGGGCGCGATGATGCCAGCGAGTGCCAGCCAGCGAGCGCTACCCGGTCAGCCCGGCAGCGCACAGTGGGCCAGAAGACCGGTGGAGGCGGACAAAACTCGACACACGTTTTGAGCTTTAGAGTCGCTAAAGGGGCCTCGAACCGAACGTGTGACCCCACCAATGGATTCCTCCTTCAGAGAGCAATCCATGGGTGGGGTCACACGTTCGATTCGAGGCCTGTTTAGCGACTCTGGAGCTCAAAACGCGTCTACAGTTTTGTCCGCCTCCACCGGTCTTCTGGCCCACTGTGCAGCGCTGGCCAGCCAGGCCAGCCAGGCTTCCGCGGCACACCGCCAGCCCTGGCACCGGACCGGGCACCGGGCACGCCGGTATCAAAGTGACCCATCAGTCCCTGAGGAAGCAGAGTGACCACTACTGGACAGCGCAGCAGCGCGCTTGGCTCGGCTGGTACCGCGGCGGCGGCCTGGACGAGCAGGAGGGGGATGAGGAGGAGGCCCAGGGCCCAGGTCGCCACCTTCCGGGGCCGTCGCCGTCGTGCCCGCGCCCAGGGTGTTATTACCGTGACCGCGTGTGGTGGCCGCTAGCCGCGGCTTGGCGTCCGGGACTGCGGGACTCGGGTCAGCGGTTCGATAACGAGCCTCTTGCGTTGCCCGCCGCGGCCCGCCGGCCGAGCCAAGCAAGCCGTGCACACAAAAACGCCACCAAAATTGAACATTTCCTCGAGCGGCCCGAGGGAGCCAACCAACCAGCAGCCAGCCCGCTGCACGTTGCACAACTGTAACGACATCCACGACGGCGGTGTGGCGATGTGGCCAGCCGGCCCGGCGACTCCAGGAGTCTTGACTCGGCGGCGAGCGCCAAGCGGCGCCAAGCGGCCAGGCGGAAGGGAAGGACCAACAGATAGCCCAAAGAACGTCTCACGTGGAAAAAGAGGCGGGAAAAAAAAGAGCGCGACGGCTGCTGCACTGCCATCTGGCGGCGTCGTGCAGCCTGCAGCGATTCCGCACACCGCGGCGGTGCTCTGTCTCTCTCGCACTCACGGGGCGCTCGGCAAGTCCGGCATGGGTGCGAGAGAGACGGGGCCGCATGCAAAGGCGCGGTCGTGCCGGCGGATTTTGAAACGCGCGCCACAGTCTATCAAGATTGGAAGCGGCTGGCCGACGGACAGGTGGACATCTCCGGGGTGGGGCGATGATGGATCGGCAAGCCTCGCGCCGGGCCCTTCCTTGTTAGGCCCCAGCGCCCCAGCAATCCCTGTTCCCACCCACGCCGCCAGGACGCCGCCAGGAAGCTTTTGCACAGTGGGCCAGGAGATTGGTGGAGGCGGCCAAAACTCTAGACGCGTTTTGAGCTCCAGAGTCGCGAAATGAGACTTGAACCGAACGAGTGACCGCACCAATGGATTGCTCTCCGAACGAGGAATCACACATAAAGTTCGAGTTCTGTTAAGCGACTCTGGAGCTGAAAACGCGTCTAGAATTTTGGCTGCCTCCACCGGTCTCCTGGCCCACTGTGCGCTGCCCACCGCTGCCAGAGGCCCTGGCTGCAGGCGCTTGTCCGCAGGGCCTGCGGGCTCGCGTCGTCGGAAGTGGCACGGCGGCGGGCCCACACTGCCACAGCCTCCGGCTGCCTCCAGCGCCAGGCCCGCTGGAGCACTGGCTGGACGGAGGACGCCTGGACATTCCAGTGGCGCCGCGGGCTGCAGCACGGCAGCATAGGACTCGTGACCCGTGCCGGCCGTGCCGGCCATGTAGGTCTGACTGGCCTGGCTGGCCTGGCTGCGTGGTGGACAGTGGACAATCCGCTGGACACGACGTCCCATAGGGGAACAACGAACAACGTACAGTACCACGCACGGCACCCCGGCCAGTGGGTCACCGCGGCCTGCCGGGCCGTGCCACACAAGACTAGTACTTAAATTTTTAAAATTGAATTTTAGTTTATCCCTTCTTAGAAATCTCCAACCGTTTACGAAATAAAACTCCAAAAAATTGTTATAAGTTTGTACGGCGTGCATCGTGCCTCCCCTTCCCCCTCCCCGTGTCCGGGATTCCGGGATGAAACATCTAGCACCGGGATTGGCGGCGGGGCGGCCCCAACCCTACACTACAAGTGAGGCCGAGCCAAGGCAGGCCGAGGCAAGCCGCCAGCCGCTGGCAGTACTTTTCGAGATGTACAGCAGGTAAGTGCTTTCCCTGCGCGCCGCGCGCCCACCGCGGCGACACCGCCATCCATCTCTCTCTCTCTCTCTCTCTCTCTCTCTCTCTCTCTTTTTCCCCCTCTCTCGGGGGGGCGGGCGGGGGGGGCGGGCGGGGTGGGTGGGCGAGGCGGGGCGAGCCAATATGAGGTGACCGGGCCTGGGAACGCCTCGAGGCGCCGCGTCCAGTGCGTCCCGGCCTACATAGCGCGCGTCCGCGGGGCGTCGCCCCGCCCCGCCCCGCCCCGCCCCGCCCCGCCCCCCTCCCGTGACCTTTTCGGCGCCGCAATAACTTTATCAGTTTGCAAATGCGGCGATGGACGCGCGGCCCGCATCGCCATGCCGCCATGGACGCCGGCCGCGCCAAACGGGACGTTTATACGCACCTGGAGGGTCGTCGCGGGGACCGAGAGAATGTTGGAGCCACCTGAGCGGGGCACGCAGCCCCCAATAGCAAGTGTGTGTGAGTGTGAGTGAGTGAGTGAGAGAGACGGACAGGATAGATACCTTCCATCTCCTCTCTCTCTCTCTCTCTCTCTCTCTCTCTCTCTCTCTCTCTCTCTCTTCTCGATAGCGCCAAGCTTGTTGCGGATTCCCTTTCCACCCAGTCACGAGCGCAGCGGCGCGGCCGAAAGGCGATACCTCGCGACCCACCCGACCGAGAGTGCGAGTGCGTGTGTGTGTGTGTGTGAGTGTGTGTGTGAGTGCGCCTTGTGTGTGCATGTGTGTCGGTGCGCGCCGGGCTGTAGTGGTAATGGTAATGCGCGCCGGGTTGGATGCAGGCCCGCGGCGCACGGCTGTGTGGCGGGTCTGCCTGTCTGGCTCGCAAGGCGCTCCGTGCCGCCCGCACCGCGGCAGCGCTTTGTCGTCGTCTCTCTCGCTCACCCGCAGGCCCGCAACACGCCCGATGAGTGCGAGGGAGACAGAGCGACGAAAGCAGCACTCGGCTGCCATGCCGTGTCGCGTGGGACCGCGCCGAAACTGCCATTCCGTTCCGATGGCAAGACACGCTGGCTTCGTTTCGGTCCTGTGTCAAAACGGACAGGCCAGGAGGAACAGCCAGAGAGAGAGAGAGAGAAAAAAAAGAAGAGAGAGAGAGAGAGAGAGAGAGAGAGAGAGAGAGGGAGAAAAGGAGAGAGGAGAGAGGGGAGAGAGAGAGAGAGAGAGAGAGAAAGAAGGAGGGAGGAGGAGAGAGAGAGGGGGAGAGAGAGGGGAGAGAGGGAGGGGGAGAGAGAGAGAGAGAGAGAGAGAGAGAGAAGAGAGAGAACCCAAAACCCGTCTCGGTTTTAAGGGCAGTCCCCGCGGCTGTCAGGGGAATCCACCGCGGTAAATCATGGGCATGGGCGGCATTTGTTGCAACTTCTCATAGTCGCGTGATCACACTCACACACACTCACACACACACAAACGCGTCGGCACGTGAGGCGCCGCCCGCCCAGCCACCAATGCCCCGCTTCCCCTTGGTGTCGATTACAGGACAGTCGGTCCATACCGCGAGCACCCAAGAAAATAAATTTGAGAAAACAAAACTTTCGTTTTTAAGCTTGATTTTGGACCAGGCGCCTCGTCGTGGCGCGAGACAAGACTGCGTTTCTTCTTCCCATTTCCTTAACTTGAAATTCTCGGAAATTCTTCTGCTTCGGCCCGCTGTTTGTTTGTTCCGTCCCATTCATCCCGCTTGCCCGTTCTCGGCCTGTGCGTGCTCCGTGCTGTGTGTGTGTGCGTGTGTGTGTGTGCGCGCACCGGTTCGTCGGGAGCCTCGGGAGCGCACGTATACGCACCGCGCGTGTAAGTCACACCGCCAAACCCACGAGCCAAAAGCGATGCGAGTTCCGCCGTCAATTTCGGGGGGCCAACAGGTGCCGCCGATGGAAAGTGAGTGAGCGTGTGTGTGAGGGCGGCAAGGGCAAGAGAAAAGGGGGAGGGGTGAGAAAGGGAAATCTTTTCGGCGGGAAGGGCACCAGGCCGCGCCGCCGGCCCGTGAAGGGCCCCGTGAAGGGCCCCGTCGGCGGCGGCACGTTTTCGCCATAAGCAGGCGTCGCGGGGCCCTCGGCGGGGCCCTCGGCGGGGCCCTCGGCGGGGCCCTCGACGGGGCCCTTGGCTCTTCACGGGGCGGCGAGGGATTTAGAGGCGGTGGAACACTTGGGATTATCGGGGCAATGCGGCACTGCGGCACTGCAGCACGGCGGCGAAGACGGCAGGGCGCAGGGAGGGAGTTGTGTCCCCGCCGTCACGGGCCCCTGATGGCCGGCACGTGTCGCACACACACACACACACACACACACACACACACACGCTCACACACAGGGGGCCGCACCTAGCGCACGGCCGTGCCAAAGGGCAGCGCCTGGCAGCGCGTGTCCCTGGGTCTCTGGGTCGAGCTCGCGATCCCCGGCTGGCCCGTGGGCAGCGCGGGCCGTGCACTATAAAATAAAAGTGTGGCCACCGCAGTGGTGCCACCCATGCGGCACGCGGCGCTGCCGTCCTGGCGTCCTGGCGGCCGTCGAATTGGGGCGTACATCACCGGCATGGCGGACCCGCCCGGCAAGCGCTCACCGCCAAAAAACAACAACAACAACACGAGAGGAGAGAGAAAAGGAGGGAAAAGCGGCGCTCCGGTTTCGCAGCTCGCAGTTGGCACCGCTGAAATGCGGCGCCGCGACGCCGCGACACGCCAATCAGGGGACGTGTGACTTCTTTCTCCTCCTCCTCCTCCTCCTTGGCGGGGCCGCCGGCAGCGCCGTCGCGGTGCTGCCGCAGTCCGCCTTAATCGGCCAGCCGGCCAGCCCCGCACGCTGACATTACAGCCGAGTGGAACGGAGTGCGTATCTGTCTGGCGGTGTCTGGCGGGCACGGTGACCCACATCGAGGAGCGCGGCGCGGCGCGGCAGCTGTATTACAGTGGCAATGAATCATCTCCCAGCCTCAATGGACGCCGTACTGCCGTACTGCCGTACGCACCAAAGCAGCAGGCAGCACGGACTGTACCCGCGGGCCGCGCCGGGCCGGGCGGCAGGGCGGGGGCGTAGTACGCCTTGCGGTACCACTCGGCGTGCGCGGCCAATCGCCCGCCGGGCCGGTCAAACGCACACACGCACACACACACGCACACACATCCGCCGACGCAGACTTTGTTTCCCGATTTGTGGGTCTAGGGGACTCTGCGGCGCTCTGCGGCGCTCTGCGGGCTGCAGCCGAGGGCCCAGGGGCGTGTCCGCGTCCCTTGGGGGGCGCGCCGCCGTGCCGCCGCGCCGCCCCCCGCCGCCTCTTCTCCGCGGCCAGCCGGCGCCGAGACGCGACGCGCCGGTCGAGGTCATGCAGTGCCAGCCAGCCAGCCTGCTGCAGCGCCAGGCACACCACAAAGCGCCGGGCGGGGCGGGGCGGGGCGGCGGCGAGCGTGTCGCAAGTCGCGGGGCGGGGCCGCGGGGCCGGCCTGCCGCCGGTAGCACGGCGTGGCCTGGCCTGGCGTGGCGCGGCCACTTAGGGGCTTTTTGTTTGGCGCTCGCGCCATCGCCCGCGCGGCCCATTTTGCCCGCATAAGTCGGCGTGGCGCCGCGCATCACCCGCATGTCCTCGACGACCTCGCCACACCTGCCGAGACGAACGCACCGCCGCCACCGCCGCCAAAGCCACGCCGAGCGACACAATCAGAACGCAGCACAAAAAGCACTCATACAAGGCCGCGCGCCAGCAGCCCGCGGCGCCAGATTTGAAACGCGCACTGCCAATAATTAGCACACACGACGAGCCGTATCGCCGGAGCGGCGAGGGGCAGTGGAGCAGCGTCGTGCAAATAGCGCCGCGTGGAGCACTCCCAGCGCCGATAAGGCGGACACACACACACACACACACACACACACACACACACACACACACGAGTGGCACACTTAGCGACGCGCCAAAAGCACTATTCGCACGCCGGATTAGTCATCCCCTAATCTCTCGCGCCTCGCCTCGCCGCCACGCTCTCTGCAGGGGGGCGCGCGGCGCGTTGCATGCGTTGCGACGTACTGGACGACGTACTCTACGAAGTACTCCCCGATGGAGGAGCGGGCGGCGCCCCCAAGGCGAACTGCACCGTGATGCACACTGACACAACACTGCTAGACACACTCACACTCACACACACTCACACGCACACACACACACTTGCCGGGCGGCCGTCAGCGCGCAGGGAGATTGACGGACTGGTGCACCGCGTGTAATGCGCCTGCACTGCATGCGGTGCATCGCATGCGCTCTCCGCGGCGCCCCGCACTGCCTTCTCGATGCACTGCCATGCACACTGCAGCCTTGCGCCTCCCCTAAAAAGCCCGCAGCGCGGACGCGCGGCTTTCGTTCCAACATCGCGCCGAGAAACATTAATCACTGATTGGACCCCGAGGACCCCCTCCGCGTCACAAGCCACGGCATTCCGGCGGGAATGTTTCCAGCAGACCTGTTGTTGTTGTTGTTGTTTGTTTGTCCGCGGCGCCGCGCTATCACTGCACCCCTTATCACCGCGGCGCGCGTGCAAGTGCTGCCGACCGCGGTGCACCGCAGCGCACAGATTGTCAAACTGTGCCGCGGCACCTCGCGGCACCCAGCTCGTGCCGGAAGCAAGCGGCAGCCGTGCGCGCCCCGCGGCCCCGTCGGGATGAAGCCTTATGTCACTCAGGACCCGGAGTGCGGGGCGTCGACGGCGTCGACGGCGTCGTCGAACGGCCCCAAGGACAAGAAGAAGGGCCTGCCCGCTTTGTCTCGGCGGCTTGCGCAGCCCTTCTTGCCTTTTGCGGTGACGGACGGACAGACAGACAGACAGACAGACAGACGGACGGACGGACAGACGGACAGACGGACACTGTGAGTCCGGTGAGTCACGGCCTGGTAGACTCTGATGCTGGCGCCCGGCCCTGGCGGGTGTCGAACCCGGACCGACCCGGCCGGCAACCTGCCCGATTCCATATTCCACGCGCTCGCTCCTCTTGTTCCTCTTGCTCGTCTCCCGACGACAGGCAAACAGTGTGTGATATAATGGGCCGGGCCACCGCTGGGCGCCCCGCCGGCCCCGCCGGCCCCGCCTCGCATGGCGCCGCATGGCGCCGAGCAGGGCCGTCTTCCTGCCCCCGGGCCCCTCCACCCCTCCGCACCACCTCCCTGGGAGCGGCCACCTCACGGCCACCTCACGGCCACCTCACGGCCACCTCACGGCACATCGACCCGAACCAATTTAATAAGCGCGCTACAAGATAAGGGAATTCGGATCCCCTGTTCTGTTTTTCCTTCCCTGCGTTTTGCCCTCCCAGTTCCCCCCTCCCTCCCAAACCTTTCCCAGCCCCCGCCTGCTGCTGCCGAGGTCCCCGCCGACAACCAGTTCGAGACACGGCGCACCAAAGCGATGAGTCTCTGTCGCAGGTGCGTGTGCGTGCGCGTGTGTGAGTGAGAGCGTGACGCTGGGAAGGCCCCGAGCCGAGGTTTCGGCCATTTGGTTTCATCGGCGAGCGCACAGCGACACACTCTAAAGAGGATTTCGGCCAGCTCAAAAAGCAGGCCCCCGAAAACTGAAAACCGAGCGGGCATCTTAGTCACGTGGCGTTGAGTTTGTTTGCCTGGCCGGGGCCGGGGCGCTGGGGTGGCGAGTGGGTTGCACCAGGCCAGCCCTCTCCTCTCTCTCACCGAGAGCCTTCCCCTTATCGGTGACACCCCGGCCGGCCGGCCGGCCAGCGGACCTGCTGAGTAGATAGTGGTGTTACCTCACGACGTCCCCGAGGGGGGCGCAGGGCGCACGGGGCCACGCACAGGGCGCGGGGCCCAAAGCCGGCGGTCCTTTCTAATCTACAGAAAAGAAGCAAAAGCCGCTAACGAGGACGAGGGCGGAAGTCCGAGTCTCCGAGTCACACCGCCACCGACTAATTGAAGCTTAATCGCGGCGCAGTAGCGGCACTCGAAATGGTAATTGACGAAAAGCGCTGCGGTGCTTTTATTGGCGAGTTCCCGGAGGAGGGCTGATTCCGATTATCACCGCGAGGGCCTCGGCCTTCTGGAAGGCTCTCTGCCAGGCGCTCTGCCAGGCCCGGCAGTCGGGCCGTGAGAGAGTGAGAGAGACGACGGGCTGGGCCGCTGGGCCGGGCCGGCCGCCGCCATGCCGCCCGCCGCCTTCCCAGGGAATAAAATTACCATCGGCAATTGGGACGGGCGGGAATCGGACACCAAATAAAGGATGCACCGGGCCGGGCCGGGCCGGGCCAGGCCCACTGCGCGCCGCACTTGACACGGTCGCCTTGTTAGTCGCCCGGCCGGTCGGAGTCGAATCACACATTCGTCACAACAGGTGACCACGAAAGCACGGCGTCGTGCATTCAGTGTAGGGGATTTGGGGGCAGCACCGCGTTGCTCCCACAGACTCGCCGTCAAGACGCAGGCGCCGGCATGGCGGCTCGATGGCCGAGGCAAAGAGCCACACGTTGCCCCTGTAAGTAGGCAGAGAGAGGGGTCCTCTGCCCCGCCCGCCTCTGGATCCGCGACACTGTTAAGACGAGCATCACGACGCCGGACCACGACGCCCGTCCACGACGCCCCGCGGGCCGCGGGACGCGGAAGAGTCTCGGCAAGAGCGCCGCGTGAGCCTGGTCAGGACGCCCCGCCCCGCCCCGCCCCGCCGCGTGCAGCGTCCAGCCTACATCTCCCCTTGTCGGGCCATCTAGTTCTGCGTCGTGCAACTGACATGACGTGGCGGCGGACAATGGGGCCAATCTCACTGCAGCACACACTCACACACACAGACTCACTCTCACTCCCTCCTCTCTCTCTCTCTCTCTCTCTCTCTCTCTCTCTCTCTCTTTCTCTCTCTCTCTCCTCTCCTCTCCTCTCTCTCTCTCTCTTCTCTCCTCTCTCTCTCTCTCTCCTCTCTCTCTCTCTCTCTCTCTCCACACACACACACACACACACACCTGTGCGGTGCAAATTTGAAGGACCGGGTGGATGTCCAGCTGGACCGCGCGACACGTGCTCGCTGTCCACGGTGTCCACGGTCGCCCCGCAGGCCAATGGGCATTATTGTTTCTCGGGCAATTTCATCACGGCCACCTCGGGCGGGATAGCAAGCGCGTTTGTTGCCTCGCGTGTGAGTGTGTGTGTGTGTGTCGCATGCAGTGCGGACAGACGGGGTCCCCGCGGTGGGCGCCCCACAGGCCCCTATTCAGCAGGCCGCGGGGCATCGAGGCATATGGGGGGCACGTCGTGTCGCAAGGCGCCAACGACCCCGTGGGGCACTGTGGGGCCCGATGGGGCCCGCGGCACATTTTGCACTACTTCGCCAGCCCCTGGGGCGGCGGCTGCAAAAAAGAGCACTCGCACAAACACACACACACACACACACACACACACACACACACACACACACACACACACACACACACGAGCACGCGTGACTGATCAGGGAGGGCATAGCATTAACATTGTGCTGCTGTTATTGCAGTGGCACGCCGCGGACGGTGTTCTCCGCGCGCCATGCATACGCTTTCGCGTATGCAGAGTTATGGATCGGGGCTGCAGTGGCGTGCCTGCACTAGTAGTGTGCACGTCGGAATGAGCCAAAAGAAAAAGACTTGTCACAACAAAGTAAAGGAAGAGAGGCGGCGCGCGGCGCGGCAGCTCGAGCCAAAAGCTGAGGCGGCGGGCGAGCTCGCTTACAGTGACGCGGCCGACGCGGTGCTGGAGCCGCTGGAGCTGGAATGCAGGCTGGGCAAGTGGGAGTCGCTGACGGGTCAAGAACACGCCGCCGCGCCCCGCCGCGCCCCGCCGCGCCCCGCCGCGCCCCGCCGCGCCCCGCCGCGCCCCGCCGCGCCCCGCCGCGCCCCCATGGGCGCCGTGATGCAGGTCGCAGCAGGGCGGGGCGCGCGCGCGTTTTGAGGAGGCAAAACCAAAGCGGCAGATGTGGAGCCCACTAGGCTGGCCGTGTGAATAGCGGGCGAGCGACAAGCAGCACAGTGGCCCAGAAGACCGGTGGAGCGGTCAAAATTCTAGACGCGTTTTGAGCTCCAGAGTCGCTAAATGGGACATGAACCGACCGTGTGACCCCACCAATGGATTCCTCGTTCGGAGAGCAATCCATTGGTGGGGTCACACGTTCGGTTCAAGTCCTAATTAGCGACTCTGAAGCTCAAAACGCGTCTAGAATTTTGACCGCTCCACCGGTCTTCTGGCCCACTGTGCGCCGTTGGCCATCCCCGCACGCCTTTCCCCGGCAGTACGGCCCACGTCCACGACGCGTTGCTGCCACGCGCAGCGCAGCGCCTCTCTGGGAGTCTCAAAGTGTAGCATCCGTATCCGGAGACAGAGTGAGTGCACTGAGAGAAGGGGTCGGTGCCTCACGATAAAACTGTGTTTTGTGGAACCCCCCAATGGCGACAGTTACACGAGTTCAATCCTTGCAACTGTTCAGCCGATGATCACAATAAGACTGCTAAATAGTGAGAGTGACTGAACCGCCAATAATAGTCAGCATGAAAGGACTCGATTAAACTGGCTTTAGTCATGGGCTTGATCGATGGTCAGTAGTTGCGACTAAAGCGTTTAGGTGTGGCACCGAAACACTGGCGATGCGACACTCAACACGGAAGTCGCGTTGCCATCTCCCAGCGCTCCGCCATAAACTCAACAGTGCGGTAGCTCAGTGGTCTCCGCGCCTGGGGGCTGGGTAAGAAGCCGGGTTCGGGGGGTTCAACTCCCCGTAGCGCAACCAGTTTCTCCTGGCATAGTATCTTTGTATACTATTGTGCTGTCAGGAGATGGACTGTGGGACACTTGGGACCCCAGGAAAGGGAGCGAGCTATCATTTTCTCGGTGCGTCCGCACACATTCGTCAGTCCAAGAGGCCCATCAATGCCGGCCTCTCTTAGTCAGCCAGGTGGGCGAGTTGGTAGAGCGACGGACTCGTAACACGTAGGTCCGTGGTTCGAGCACTCGTTTTGAAGTCGTTTTTTCATCGGTTTACGTTTATGTGTCAGGACTAAACAGTCAATCGTCAGACCTTATCGCATTCAGTCACTGTAACAAGATTTGATTTAGTGGCAGTGGCTAAAGTAGACAGACGACATGTTAGAAAAAGAGTACATCTCACAGCTAAAGTAGTGCGACTAAACGATTTAAATGTGACCATCGAACGTTTAATTGAACCCCCAGCGACCAAACAGATTGGTTGTCACAGCTGTAAGTTTAGGTGTGGCCCCAAAACATTTCCCTCAGTGTGTGCGTGTGCAAGCCGTGCAAGCCTGCGTCTCACAGTGGGCCAGAAGACCGGCGGAGCGGCCAAAATTCGAGACGCGTTCTGAGCTCCAGAGTCGCTAAATGGGACTCGAACCGAACGTGTGACCCCACCAATGGATTGCTCTCCGAACGAGGAATCCATTGGTGGGGTCACACCGAGGGGGTAACCACTCGCGTAATACCCTGTACACAAAAACCATGTATTACGCGTAATACACGTGATCGTAATACCATTTTTGGGTCAAATGTGCCAAATTTTGGCATTTGAGGGCCGTAATACACGTGTAATACACCCGTAATACAGCGTAATACCGAGTAGTCTGTACACGATTTCTTGAAGTGTTTACCCCCTCGGGTCACACGTTCGGTTGGTGTCCCTCTTAGCGACTCTGGAGCTCAAAACGCGTCTCGAATTTTGGCCGCTCCCCCGGTCTTCTGGCCCACTGTGCGTCTGTTGTCTGCGTGTCCGTCCGCGCGTCTGCACCACCCTTGGAGCGGCCGGCCGCGCCGCGCGTGGGAGCCCCTTATGCAACGCGCGGCAGCGCAGCTGCACTGACCGGACAGGACTCGGGGCAGGGCGCGGCGCGGCGGCCCGGGCAAACCTTCGCACGGAATGAGAAATATGGACTCGGCGTCCGTTTGTCTGCGCCTGTCTGTCTGTCTGTCTGTCTGTCTGTCTGTCTGTCGGAGCAGAGGTAGGTACCCCGGGTGAACGACACGCCGCGTCGCCGTGGAGCCAATGCAGCGCCCCGCCGTGGAGTGGTGCCCAGCCCACTTCCTGCACAATATGTCCTTTCCGAGTCGTTTCGACTTTTGCTGAAGGTTAGCGAGCTGCAGCGCCACCGCGGGGCGTGGCGACTGGCGAGGCGAGAGTCCGTGTGCGTGCGTGCGTGTGTGTGTGTGCGCGCGTGTGGTGACTCATCGGGAGGCTGGACGCGGCCGCGGAAAATGCAGCGTGATTCCAACGGAAGCTGCCCTCCCACCTTGGCGACGACGCACACGGGGGTGGCTGCAGCTGAGTCACATCAGTCGCACAGCCCGTGCCGTCGTGGTGGCCCCGGCCGGTCTAGGGCAGTCCGACGCCTCAGCCAGCGCCGCACAGTGGATAAGCCAGGAGACCGGTGGAGGCGGCCAAACTTCTAGACGCCTTTTGAGCTCCAGAGTCGCTGAACAGGACTCGAACCGAACGTGTGACCCCACCCCACCAATGGATTCCTCGTTCGGAGAGCCATCCATTGGTGGAGTCACACGTTCAGTTCGAGTATCATTTAGCGACTCTGGAGCTCGAAACGCGTCTAGAGTTTTGGCCGCCTCCACCGGTCTTCTGGCCCACTGTGCGCCGCTCCGTTCCAAAGAGTTCTTGACACATTTCCATCGAGGGAGTCGCTCCGCTCCGCTCGTGTGTCCCCGGATAACACGCTCGGCCAGTGACCTTGCCCGCGGGACGCCCGGCCCAGCTTGCCCGGCCGCGTGCGCGTACGACTGGTCCCGCTCATTTCCACTCACTCACTGCCGACTGCCAATAATCCGACCAGGCCGCCGGGCCGCCAGCCGAGCGGGGAGATTTACCTGAAACAATACAGAGGCCTGCATCAGACAAACAGTTCACGGCCACGTCAAGTCAATCGGACTGGCCTGCCAAAGCCGGCGCTCGCCGGCGAGCCGCTGGCAGGCCGGCAGGCTGGGAGTGACGGCTATCGCTTCATCACAGCCTGCACGCCGCCGCACTCCCCCGCCCCGGAGACTAAATACTCGGCGTGGTGCGGGTCGGCGGGCAGGCCGGGCACGCCGTCTCCGGGGTCACCAAGGCGAGCGGGTCCGCGCAGCACCCACTCCCCGAAAGGCAGAGAAGAGGAGAGGAAGGGCGCGTTTAATTCTCCTTCCCGGGCGACTTTTGCAACGACACGCATCCTGCGGCCGGCCCACCTCGCGCCTCGCCTCGCCCCGCCACACACACACACACACACACACACACACACACACACACACACACACACACACACACACGGCGACGCGTCACGCGCGTGACATTGACTTTCAAGCGAGTGACGCCCATGCCGTGGCGGCGCGGCGCCTCATAATTGGACCCGATAAATACTGGAAAATAATAAAATCCGAGACGCGGCGCGGCGGGGCGGGGGGACGGCGATGGCGCCACGGCAGACAATGGCATTATTGTCGCGGCCGGCGCGCCGACACTGCGAGTGTGAGCCGACCGCACGGCGCGCCACACACGGCACGCACAATGCGCCGCCACGCGTGATGACGGCCTGCCGCGGCCTGCCCAGAGGTGTGACGGCGAGAACCAATCAGGCACGCGCCTCTCCACCGGCGCTACCCACAAATAATAATAATAATAACAACAACATTATTATTGGTGTTATTTTTAATTTTCGCCTTAATTAATAACCGCGCGAGGTGGCGGTAATGGTGATTAGTGAAGCGGGCCGGCGGGGGCACTAATGATGCCGCAAAGGCCGGCAGTGACTTGGCCGGCAAAGGCCCCGACGGAAGTCCGGTGGCGGCTTGGCCGGCCTGGCCCTGGTCACTGTGCTGGCTGTGCTGGCTGTGCTGGCCACTGGCGGCGATGCCCTTGCCGCTCACTCACTCACTCACTCACTCACTCACTCACTCACTCACTCACTCACTCACTCACTCACTCACTCACTCACTCACTCACTCACAACCACACACACACACACACACATCACTCACTCACTCACTCACTCACTCACTCACTCACTCACTCACTCACTCACTCACACACACACACACACATCCACCACACACACACACACACACACACACACACACACACACACACACACACACACACACCTAGACGAGGAGTCGGCTGCCGGTAAACACAACAACTCCCTCCGAATAATCAGGCCATATCGATTAGTCCGGATGCCGGCCGCTGCGCCGCCGCGCTCCGATTGGCTGTCTGTCGACCCGTCCTTGCCACCCGTGACCCCTCCGAGACTCTTGAGGGGCCCACCACATCGGGCCTGCCGGCGGGCCATGGCGGGCCCACCCACCCAGCAGTGTGCATGCACGGGCACGGCGGCACGGCCCCTCGGGCTCCTCCGAGGGACTGGATCTCGCGTCGGCACGCACGCGAGCCGTTTTTGTTGACGTTATGGAACAAACAAGGTGGCCGTTCGGTCGTCACTGTTTCGCCAAAGGCAGGCCTCGCTCGTCTCCGCAGAGCGACGGCTGGGCGGCTGGGCACCGCGCGACCGGCCACGCGCCACAGGCTGCATACAGTGTGCTGACAGAGTGGCCGCGCTAGCGCCGTTGCAGGTAGGCTGTGCCGCCGCCCGCGCCGTCGCCGGGACGGCCTACCTGCCGGGCGCGGGGCGCGCTCCGCCTCGTGCTCCGCGTCCACGCCAACCAGACCGTGAGTCACCACCTGGGCCCGGCCAGGCCAGGCCGCGCGGCCCCGCCGTCATCGGCGACCCCGGTGAAAGGTGCGCTCCGTGCCGCTGTGCCCCTCGCGTGCGCACGGCATCGTGCCGACGAGTCCTTGCCCGTGGCGAACCGCTCTATTCCGCATCGCTTTATAATGCTGAATCGAATCAGGGATTCAAATGCTAATCATTATAATTGTTTATCGCTCGGCAAGGGCAGCCGAACCGGCGCGGTGCAGATCGCTGATCTCCGCCGCCACACTGCCGAGTCCGCGGGCCGAGGCCGCGGAGGCAGCAGAGGCCTGCGTCCCTGGGCAGCCCGGCCAGCCTCACTGACCTGTATGGACAGGCCGACTCCGAGCCTTTCTCTCTCGCACTTAAACGGGATGCCCCATGGGTGCGAGAGAGACAGAGCGAAGAAAACGGCGGCATCAGTCTGCAGCCAAACCAGTAGCGCACGCCGGACTGGGAAACGGACATGGCAAAAAAAATATGACTGAGAGCAAAATCATGTATCCTATCAAAAACAAACGGGAAACAGGTTTATAATAGCCCCTATGCGTCACGTCACTTGGTTTTTTCCCGCTTGCCACCGCGCGCGGCGGCGTGGTGGCGCAGCACTTTTGGCAGACGTTCCGTTCCTCCGGACGACACGGACGACGTGGACGTCGTGGACGTCCCGACATGCAGACGGAATGCGCCGCGACGGACTTCTCGAAAACGGCAGCCCGGCCCGCCAGCCCGGCCCGCCAGCCCGGCCGGCACACTGCCTCCGTGACTCGTGTTCGTCGCGCTGTCTCCCTCGCACCTTTACGGGACGCCCCGGGAGTGCGAGAGAGACAGAGTGACTCTCGGAGGCAGTCTGCAGCGGGCCGGCGGCGGGAATGCGCATGGCGCGATATCCAGCGGCAGCAGCCGCCCAGCGACTCCGAGAGCGTCGTTTCGTCGCTCTGTCTCTCTCGCACCCACACGGGACGCGCCTCGAGTGCGACGAGGACGGAGCGACGGAGGCTGTTCTTCGGAATCAGCCTGCAGGCAGCAGCCGCCGGTTCGAATGTCACCCTGTTTGCAAACGGCAGGAAGGAGCTGCGTACGCCTTCTTCTACGCCTCACTCTCACACACACAAACACAGACACACGGACACGACCGAGCGTGGCACTATACCGCAACACGGTGTGACATTTGCGAAAAAAAAATTTCCGCGCGCTTGCTGCTGCTTGCTGCTGCCCCTCGCTCGCCGCCTTGTTGTCTAACTGAACTCACCCCGGCGATTCCCACAGCCCCCCTGTCCCTGTAACGGTGCGCGCCGAATAACGCCGCCGATACACTGTAGGCTGCCAGCCCCGCCAGCCCCGCCAGCCACAATGGCGCGCAATTAGAAACGAGAAAAACGAAAAAGTCGGAATGGCACAGTGGCGTGGCGACGCGTGGCGCGCAGTCTGGCGGCGGTGCGCGGGTGCGCGCGGGTACGCGGTACCGTAAGGACGGCACAACAGAGACAACAATAAGGACAACAATCGAATGAAGGATCGCCCTTGTTGGTACGGTAACTGAGACGGTCATATAGTACCAGCATAAATGAAGCGTAACAATGCCACACACACACACACACACACACACACACAGTGGAGTGCGCGGCGGGTACGTACACGCACTCACTCACACAGGCTGCGCAACAATCGTCGAGGTGTTTATAGATGCTGCAACGGTGTCCCGCTGCACAGTGGGCTAAAACACCTTTTTAGGCGCTCAAAACCTCTTTCTTGAAAATCTTTCAAACGGGCAAACTTTTTCTCCATCGGATAGGAAATTTTCCGCAGATTTCAAATCTGGGCGTATTTTTGTTGTCAGACCAAAACTACGACCACCACAGGCCGTCAAAGTTAAAACTTGTGATAATGTGTTATTTTTAGTAAAAAATTCAACAAAACGCCGCAGCGATTTTGACGCCTTTGCATCTAGATTTTGAATCTCCGGTGGTTCCATTTTAAAGAACAAGTATTCCCGTTCAAAATGATACCCAAGTTATCGTCCTGCGATAATTTGAAGGGTGTTGGTGTGCATGTAATCGCTTTATTTGTATAATTGTTACTTTAAAAGCGAAAGTTTGAGATCTACTATAGAATCAAGCACTATCAAGCAGGTTTCAGCGCTGGAAATTATCAACCTATGTGTCAATTGAAAGGATCAACAGAGAAAACCTGCGCATATTTGCGCAAACAGTAATACACGGCTGTGAAACATTAAAAAATTGGCAATTTCCCCGTTTTCGGTAGAAAATGCGTCCCAACGAAGAAAGAATCCATGCAACCGTGTCTCCATCCCAACCGTCCCTTATCTTTTCACGTGTTATTTGGCTCCTTTTCCGGAGCCCCCCGCCCCTTCTCTACAATAACCCTCCAGAAAAGGCCACCTGGGCTTGCAACTGAATTGATGAGAATGCAGATCTTCTGACTGCAATGTTGTTTCATCCCATCCTGTCATCAGCTCTTTCAGGAAAAAAACCTAAAGTCAAGTTTTAAAAAAATGTGTGCCACAGTTCTTTCACTTTTAGTTGACCCCTTTGATGACCAGGCTAATGAGCCTGCCATGTTTTTGTTCCATGAAGAGAAAAATGATACGTATATCTTTTAAAAAATTGATTTTAGGAAATTTAAGTTTGACAGTTGCTATAAAATCTGTAACCATTATTTTTTTTTTACAGTATTGTTTTTAAGAACGTACATATATTTTAAGTGATGTTTTTGACTCCTTGCGGTTTTTAATTGTTTCGTCTGCAATTAACATTTAAAAAAACCTACAATATGTTTTGCATCGATCTAGTGGAAAGAGAGAGTGCTCCCGCAGACTCAGAAATATACAACAAAAAAATACGATTATATTAAATCAATTTTCGGTGAACTACGGCTGAGATAAGGTCACACTTGCCGCCGCTTGTTCAAAATCTCATAAAGTAAGACCAAAAGAGGGTCTGCACCAAATTCGGGACATATACGATCAAAAATGGCTGAAATATAGGTTTTGAGCGCCTAAAAGGGTGTTTTAGCCCACTGTGCGCTGTCGATCTGTGTGCAAATGAGTGCCGCGTGGGCGAAACCGGGGCGACGCGCAAGGGCACAGCACGCCACACCCCCTACTCGGTACACTCCGTCCGAGAGCCCTGCATGTGCACGCGCAAAGCCGCGAAGAGAAGAGCAGCGGACGAGTTGAGTTTTGGGCACGACGAGTGAGAATCCGCCGAAAACAAACGAGAAACCCTTCGCGGCGCGGTGTGGCCCCTCGGCGTGGCCGGTCCTAGACAGCTTCCCCGTTTTGCCTAATGCGCCTGCTGGGCGGCATCAGTCGCCTCGCTGCGGGCCACCACACTGGATTCCGAGGGTCGCTTCTCTCTCGCACCCACGCGGGACGCCGCAAGAGCGCGAGGGAGACAGAGCGACGAGTCAGTCCGCCGCTTCGCTGCTTTGCTGTCACACATGCCTCTTTCACCGAATTAGTCGCCCCGCGCCGCGCCGCTCCGCGTTGCGACAAGTGTCCCTTCCCGATATAGTCTTGCTGCGGCGCGGCGCGGCGAGGCGAGGCGAGGCGGGGGCGGAGCGGCGGGTGACATGTGACATGGACTCATTCGCCCTGCCGGCCTGGCGGCCCGGCCCGCTCGGCTCCGCCATGGGAAGCTTTCCAGCTGCCGCTGCTGCCGCTGCTGCCGCTTGCCGAGCGATCCCCAAGGATAGTTCGTCTCTGTCGCACTCGCAGGGTGTCCCGCAGGCCGCAGGGGTGCGAGAGAGACGGAGCAACGCCTTCGGACGCGCTCGGCTGGCGTCGCGGTGCCGTCGGGATTAGCCTGGCGTGGCGGCTCCACTGCATCGGGGGGTTCAGTTTCCAAGTTTGGACTCGGACACTGGATGGCGTAAAAGTGGAACGCCGCGGCACGTGCGGTGCAAAGCTCGCGGTGCAGAGGGCGGCGCCGTCAGGACGGGGCGGCCGTCGACGGCCACCTCGTCGCGTGCGGCACGTCGCGTGGCCCGGCCCTTCAGGAGGACCACGTCACCACGTCCACGACGATGACGGCACGGCAGCCGCCCGAAGTCCGGGGAGTCGGTCCGTGGCTCTTCGTCGCACTCGTGGGGCGTCGCGCATGGGCGCGACAGAGACGGAGTGACGAACCGACCTTCGAGGCGGCTGCCGCCCGCTGCACAGTGGGCCAGAAGACCGGTGGAGGCGGCCAAAATTCCAGAAGCATTTTGAGCTCCAGAAACGCTAAACGGGACTCAAACTGAGCGTCTGACCCCACCAATGGATTCCTCGTTCGGAGAGCAATCCATTGGTGGGGTCACACGTTCGATTCGAGTCTCATTTAGCGGCTCTGGAGCTCAAAACGCGTCTAGAATTTTGGCCGCCTGCGCCGGTTGCTGGCCCACTGTGCGCTGCCGCCCGCTGCCGCCACAATCGCGCGCACGCCATCGAACGGGGCCAATAAGTTTCGTAACGCGGCGTCATCGCCGTCCGTCCTGTCAGCCCGTCGTCGTCACCCTGGCTGCGTTTGGCAAATCGGGTGAAAGCAAATTAACATGCGGCAATTACGGGCGTCGACGCCGTGCTCGGCGGCACGCAGGGGGCACGCAGGGCCCCGTCGTCGGGGTGCTGGACGACCCTGGGCTGGGAGAATCGCGCCACCACGCCGTCGGCACGCAGGGCTGCCGACCCAAGTTCACCGGAGGTCTCTTTCGATTTCAACGCTCGATTCCGAAGCCTTTTCGTTGTTGTCAATATATTTATTTTCGCCCACGCTGTCTGTGTCTACGAGGCGCGCTTTCTGATCTAAGTCATCGACAATCGCCACCAAAAATGGAATTTTGTAACAAAAAAAAGAAGAGCTCAGTCCGTTGAAAAGCGCGGCGCGACATCAGTGTGCGCACATCTCAATGAGATTATCCCTTTCCGTCCACAAAGTGGGGGCCGCCACGTTGGAAACGCACAGCTATCAATGTAGCGATCGATCAGTCTCCCTCTCAGTCATTCTCTCTCTGTCTCTCTCTAACGAGCACCGCATGGAAAGTGGGGCAACCTAGCTCCAGGCGGCAAAGTGAGGCTGCAAGTGTCGAAGAGAGAGAGGGAGAGAGAGAGGTACGTCTCATTCTGCACCGGCCGGCAACAAGAGAGCCGCCTCACGTTCGACCACTGCAAGCGACTGCACGGCGCGGCACGGCAAGGATGCCCCGATAAGCGTTTGACGTGCGAAGGTCCAGCAAGCGAAGGTCCGGCGAGGCTTCTCATCATAGCAGCATCGACACAGCGCGAAAGCGCAGAGCAAGCCTCCTCTCCTCGGTCCCGGTGTGCTCATCCCTCGGTGATCCCCTTTTTGTTTTTATCCAGAGCAGAAAGGAAGGCCCTGGCTTACTTTGGGTAACGGGATAATGATTTCCCCAGCGAATTCGCCCGGCGAGCGCCGATAATCACGTTGAGAGAGTGCAAAGCAAATCTCCGGGGATCCTTTGTTGCATTTGATTGTCCTTCGCAGGATCCGCAGCCAATCAGCGGCACCGGACGCGCGGCGGGAGGCGGCGGCTGTCACCACAACCAACCCTTCCCGCCGGGTTGGCGCAGGACGCTAGGGTTGCGGAGGGTTGGGGCTGGCGCCTCGGCTGGCGCAGCTCGGTCTTCATCAGTGTAATGACGGTCCAGACGAGCGAGCGATTGTCGCTCTGTCTCCCTCGCACCCTTATGGAGATCCCCATGAGTGCGACAGAGACAGAGCGACAGTGCGGCGCTGCGCAGGGACGGGGGAGGGTCACTCCAGGCCGCGTTGCGGCGCGCTGCCGAGCACTGCGGAGCGCCGAGGGTGGCCACGCCGATTGAGTGCTGTGTTCCAGTGCAGCCTCGTGCTGGAGCCGTGTCCTGGAGAACTGCTGGAGTCTGCCGAGTCAGCAGGACGTCATCGCCGTGTTCCAGCCTTCCAGCCCGCCAGCTGCGCGCACTGTCAGTGCTGGCAACGCAGTGCCAGATCCGCGTCCTGCGATAGCACCAGCTGAGGCACCAGCCGAGGCACCAGCCGAGGCACCAGCCAAGGCACCAGCCAAGGCACCAGCCAAGGCACCAGCCAAGGCACCAGCCAAGGCACCAGCCAAGGCACCAGCCAAGGCACCAGCCAAGGCACCAGCCAAGGCACCAGCCAAGGCACCAGCCAAGGCACCAGCCAAGGCACCAGCCAAGGCACCAGCCAAGGCACCAGCCAAGGCACCAGCCAAGGCACCAGCCAAGGCACCAGCCAAGGCACCAGCCAAGGCACCAGCCAAGGCACCAGCCAAGGCACCAGCCAAGGCACCAGCCAAGGCACCAGCCAAGGCACCAGCCAAGGCACCAGCCAAGGCACCAGCCAAGGCACCAGCCAAGGCACCAGCCAAGGCACCAGCCAAGGCACCAGCCAAGGCACCAGCCAAGGCACCAGCCAAGGCACCAGCCAAGGCACCAGCCAAGGCACCAGCCAAGGCACCAGCCAAGGCACCAGCCAAGGCACCAGCCAAGGCACCAGCCAAGGCACCAGCCAAGGCACCAGCCAAGGCACCAGCCAAGGCACCAGCCAAGGCACCAGCCAAGGCACCAGCCAAGGCACCACCCAGGCACCAGCCAAGGCACCAGCCAAGGCACCAGCCAAGGCACCAGCCAAGGCACCAGCCAAGGCACCAGCCAAGGCACCAGCCAAGGCACCAGCCAGGCACCCAGCCAAGGCACCAGCCAAGGCACCAGCCAGGCACCAGCCAGGCACCAGCCAAGGCACCAGCCAGGCACCAGCCAAGGCACCAGCCAAGGCACCAGCCAAGGCACCAGCCAAGGCACCAGCCAGGCACCAGCCAGGCACCAGCCAAGGCACCAGCCAAGGCACCAGCCAAGGCACCACAGGCACCAGCCAAGGCACCAGCCAAGGCACCAGCCAAGGCACCAGCCAAGGCACCAGCCAGGCACCAGCCAAGGCACCAGCCAAGGCACCAGCCAAGGCACCAGCCAAGGCACCAGCCAAGGCACCAGCCAAGGCACCAGCCAAGGCACCAGCCAAGGCACCAGCCAAGGCACCAGCCAAGGCACCAGCCAAGGCACCAGCCCCGACCGTGAGAGCGACCCGGCCAGGACGACCAGGGTGGACTGGAAGGGACGGCCCAGTCGTTTGTCACAACGGCGCGACAAATTAACGGACAAACACTGCGTCTGCACGTCCAAGTCCAATCAAGGCGCCGACGGTTTCCGGGCGAACCAGCGGGCCTCCCGCACCGCGACACCCCCAGCGGACTTGCCCCTCTTCCTCCGCCACGAACCGCCACAACCAACACGGCAATCAACTCGCCGGGAAGCCCGCAGCATTGGCAGCAGTGAGTGATCGGGATGAACACAGCAGTCTAATTGACCGCTGCAAAGCACTGTTAATCAGTCTACATTATTACTCCGAGGGGCAGGGAGTAAGCAGCACCGAAAGAACTGAGCTCAAACTTCGGACATGTCCTATTGGTAAAGAAGGTTACACGAAAATAAATCTATCCTTGCTCCTTGCTCGATCAGATACGCTGTTCGAAGCCAGGGGGCCATGGAGACACCACAAGGACGGCCAGGCGGTCTTGGCCGAGGACGTCGGGGGCTCAGTCCCAATGCCGAGGTCGAACGGTAATCCGAGGCCGCGGTCGTCTCTCTCGCTCCCGCCGCGCGAGTGCGAGTGAGACAGACCGCCGAAAGCTCTGGTGGCGCGCACGGCACGGCCCGGCACGGCCGCGGCCAGAGACAAGGCAACCCGCTGCGCAGCGGTAAATCTCCCTTTTCTTTACATGTAAAGGGGCGCTGCAGCGCTGCTCGGTGAGCTAGGCCCCGACCACGCTTTCCAGATCCTCCTTGACCGATCCCCCCGACACTTTTCCCACTGACGACTGCACCGCGTTCGATCCCCGCCGGCCGGCCTTTCGAAATGGCCATTTCTCATAGGCATTCTTGCTTGTCCAATCACACTTGTACCTCGCCCCCAGCGACTGCCCCGAGGCGCGGCCCCGGCTTCTCTCACTCACACTCACACACACGCACACTCTACACGGCGCGGCGTGTGATTCATGGGGTGCTGCGGAGTATCCAGTTCAGATAGCCAATACGAACACGTGTGGCACATCACGGCATGCTTTATGACGACCCGGAAACGGCTTGACCTGCACACACACACACTCTCACACACACAGGCGGGGAAAGGGGCAAGCACTGGGCTGTGTTGGTTGATGCGGGGCAGTGATGGGACGCGAGCGCACACACACACACACACACACACACACACACACCACGCGACGTCCGCACTGCAACCCCTTATCGGCCCGGTGGATGCGTCAGTCATTCTCTCCGCCCTGCTGCCCGGCCTGCCCGGCCTGCCCGGCCTGCCCGCACTGCCGCGTCAATGGGGGGTTCTGTGACATATCGCTGTCAGACGGTAGTTGCTCAGCGCAAACAGCGCGGTGGGGCCCCTCACTTCCTGCAGCACTGTGTCCGAGACTGTGTGTGTGTGCGTGCGCCAACACGGGCCGTGGAGGGTGCCAAGGCGGTGCCAAGGCGCCTTATCGCCCGCATTGTGAAACCGAGCGAACGGCAGCCAGCAGATAATGCGGTGCTTTCGGGTGCCATTCAAACTGGGGCCGCGCCATTGGCTGGACCCACTGGCTGGACGCGCGCGCCGCGCCGGCCGCCAGCGCCGCCGCGCCACGCCCCGCCACGCCCCGCCACGCCCCGCCACGCCCCGCCACGCCCCACAGGCCCAGCCAGCCCGATTGACCCAGTTCCCTCGGGTCCTCCTCAGTCCTCTGCGGACACCGCGAGGCCCGTTGGCATCTTCAGCCTTACGGCGGGGCTGGCGGGGCTGGCGGCGCTCCTCCGCACCTGCCCGGGGCCCGGGGCTGGCCGGCCGCACCGTCTTCACTGCCGACGAGGCCCCAAACAGCCGGCGGTCCACTTCGGCGGCCCACGGCCCCGCCTGCAGACTAATTCCGAGAGTCCTTTTCGCCGCTCCGTCTCTCTCGCGCCTATACGGGCCGCTCCATGAGTGCGAGAGAGACAGAGCGACGAAAGGGTCTCTCCAGTCTGCCGGCCGGCCGGCCCGTTACAGTAGTGTCCTCACTGATAATAAGCGGTCTGGCCGGGCAGGCTGGCCTCGCTGGCCGCGGAAGCGCGCGCCGCGGCGGAATCACGATTATTAGAGCCAATCAATTAATAAAATGCGATGCGGGTCGCGGCCTGGATCGGGCCGGATATGCAGGGCGTCTCATTTCTGTCATTGGCCGGCGAGCAGCGCGGCGGACTGAGTGATTCAGAGCGGGCGGCTGTCTCTCTCGCACTCGAGGAGGGTTTCCGCGTGTGCGTGCGAGAGAGACGGGGCGACCCGGGGCCCCACGCGTTCGGAATATAAGCCTGGTGGCCGCGGTCGGACGAGGCGGAAGGCAGGGAATTGGGCACCCCCGAGAGAAAGAGAGAAAGACAGAAAGAGAGAGGGGCACTGCAGAAGGGATTCCTTTCCTTCCCTGCCAAGGCTGCGGCCAGGCTGCTGGCCGTTCACATGCAAATAGGATTAAATAGGCCCCGCGCATGTTGTAGGTTTGTTAGTCTGGATGTTGGCGTGTCCCCTTTCATGCCCGCTCGCCCGCTGCACTGTAGTGCAGTGCACAGTGCAGTGCACGGCGCGGACGCGGACAAGCAAGGCATAGCCAAGCAGCCCGGGCCGCGCCGCCCCGTCGGCCCGCCTTGCCCCGTCCACCCCGGCCAGGAGGAGCAGGCAACACTTCCACTAATATCTCCCGCCACTCCCCGCCACTGTGAATAGTAATGCCGCTCGAATTTGTCCCTGTCGTCCGGGCGGCCCTTTTCTCCCTTCAGCCTTCGGCCTCGCCGCGTGCCCTACGCCTTGGACCGAGCCTTGGACCCTACACTGCCCTCGACCCGACAATGTGGACATTACGATGCGAGTGTCTCTGGGCCAGGGGCGAGGCCAGGGGCGCCCGGCCAGGAGAAGGGTTTTCGTTCAGGAGAAACAAATCCATTTGGTTTTACAGAGGCAGCCCAAAGGACACTTTCTTCGGGCGGAAAAAAAGTGTAGGCACTCCTCACGTTCAAACAGGGATTTCAGAGCAGCAGCAAAAACAACAAGATTCATTCGGTGGGCGGCGGCTATTCTACTTACAATCACGTGACGTGTTGACACTCTCACGCTGCTGCTCGCGTGAGCCAGTCTAGTCTGCGGGACTGGGCAGGCCGGGTCCAAGGCCCGAGTGCTTGCTCTTCCAAGGGCCGCTGCTTGCCGGCTTGCCCGAGGGCGGCCTCCCTTCACCGACACGGACAGAGAGGCAGGGATACGGAGAGCGACGCAGCGCCGCGCAGCGCCGCGCAGCGCGGTGCGTTGGCCGGCTCAAGACTCGCGGCCTTGCCGCCTAGCCGCCGTGCCGCCGTGCCACTGTCAAAGCGGCTTGGCCGTGCCGTGTGGATCCCATTCCGATTATTCTGCTCCCTCTCCCCCCTCTAGCTCTTGCTGCTGGTTCCCTCCTGCCGCGCGACACGTCCGCTGTCATGTCGTGTCGCGGCGTGGTGGTGGCGGCGCTGCAGTGGAGGTCACGGGCGGGCACACACACACAGTCACACACACACATGAGCGCAAGTCAAGGGACCTCAACGCGCGAGTGGAACGAGGGCTTCATGGCGACGTTCGCCCGGCGCGCGGTTCAACAAGCGTCCGTCCCTCGAGGACCTCGAGGACGATGGTGGCGCCGATGGCCGGGAGGAGAGGGCACGGTGGCGCGGGGACGGGGGACAGTCAGTCGTGCCACCGAAAGGCTATATCACAAAGAGGTAAAATTGGTTACGACGTTGTGAGAAGTTTCTTTTCATCGGCCGATGGGCTTCCAGGCTTTCGTTTCGCTGCAAGCTTCGGGGGTCCTGTTCGGCCTCGGCCCCGTTTGCCCTTTGCGACCCGTTGTCGGCGACCTGGCGGACCGTCGTGCGGCTCATTAAGACGCAGCTAATCAACACATTAACGAAACGGAAGGAGAAGTGTGACGCCTAGCGGTCCCGGAGTCCGGGACGCCGGGACGCCGGGACGCCGGGACGCCGGGACGCCGGGACGCCGCGACGCCGGGACGCCGGGACGCCGCGACGGCAGGAGCGTGCGCCGCGCGGCCCGCTTCCCCGCTTGAGAGGTCGCCGTCGAAGGCAGAAAGGCACGCGGAGACAAACCGCCGGCCCTTTAATTGAATCCTGTTTCCGGGTGAGTCCCAGACCCCGACAAGACCCTTCGACCCTTCTTCGCGGGGCCCCGCAGCCTGCAGCCGGCTGCACACCGCAAGGGCCGGGTCACGACTGCCCTACAGACCTCACACCCCACTGGTAACTTTACCCACACTGACCCCGCCGGCACGGCCGGTACGGCCAGCACGGCACCGCGCTCAGGTGGCCACTCCACTCCAAAATTGGCGGCCAGGCGAGAACGAGGTGGCCGCCGCGGCGCGCCGCGACGCCGGGGGTCTGGGCGAGCTGCACCGAGAGTGCTTTTCGTCGCTCTGTCTCTCTCGCACCCACACGGCACGCCCCATGAGCGCAAGCGAGAGAGACAGTGCGACGACTCCTCGGAGTCAGTCTGCTGCTCGCTGGCGAGGCTTGCAGTGCAGGGTGAACCTTGCTGGGCTCGCGGGCCGCCGCGGGCACTGCCCTTCCGAGGCGTCAAATCCGTTACCGGACAAGCACTGCCAATAGCTGCAGTCTGCAGTATTGGCAGCGGGGCACAATGGGCAGTAAAGCGGAGCGTGTATAGGGCATGGCGGGCACGCCACGCCACGCCACGCCACGCCAGGCTGTCCCGAGGGTTCTTTAGAGCCAGTCCGGGCGGCCGCCTTTAGTCTCGGCGGACGGGACGGACGATGTCCAAAAGCTGTTAAGTCTAGTCACTAGACCCCAGTGCCTCAAGGCCAAGGCCCCGAGGCTGCACCAAAGACCGGGACAAACGATAAGAACGCCGCGATCCAGCGTCCACCAAACACGAAACGCCATTCAAACATTTTGTCTTTTACAGTGGCCATGAATAAATATTTTTTGGACGATCGGGCCGAAATGCATACTGCGTCCAAAGGCTGCAGCCCGTGGACAAAGGGCGGCCAAGTCTGGAGCCGAGGCAGGTCGAGGGTCACTGTCGGTCACAGCCAGTCACAAAACAGTCGGTGGAGCGAACGGCCGGAGGAACGCTCCATGGAACGCCCCGTGGAACGCCCCGTGGAACGCCCCGTGGAACGCCCCGTGGAACGCCCCGTGGAACGCCCCGTGGAACGCCCCGTGGAACGCCCCGTGGAACGCCCCGTGGAACGCCCCGTGGAACGCCCCGTGGAACGCCCCGTCTGGGCGCGTGATACATGCCCCTGCCGCGCTGCCACGCCACGGGCCAATAGTGGCTGCAAACATGCAACTGTGTGGAATGCGGCAATGGGCTGCAACAGCGACCCAAGTCAATGTGAAGGCTGGGCCGCTGGGTCGCGCCACGCCACGCTCAGCTCAACGAGCTCAGCACTATACGACGTGCTGCAAAGTGCGGCCCTGCACCACAAAAACACATAAACGGGATGCTTTGCGGCGCCTTTTTTTTGTCGCTGCCGACGGCCGGCAGCCCGTCATAGCGCGGCGACGTGCGTGCGACACGCCGGCCGTGCCGGAGGTGAAGCATGGCCTGTTCGTGTTCCCGGAGCGAGGCACGGCAGGCACGGCGTCGGGTAGGCAACCCGGCGGGCGTCGGCGCGCGCCTCCGGGGCGGCTGCCTACCCCGCACGGCGGCCCGAGGGCCTCGGCGACGGTGCCATGGCGGTGCCATGCATGCCGGCCATGTCGGGTAACGGGTCGGATGCTTCCAGGAAGGGCGCCGCCAAGGCGAACGACTAATGAGCTCGCCGATGATCCCATCCTGGGGACGGCGACGACGACGGCGACAATGGAAGCCGCCGGCAGGGTAACGGCGAGCACGTCGTTCCGGAGTCCGGAGGGCGACGGTTGCCGCGCCGGCCGGCGGATCGGCGGATCGGGCTTGGGGCCGCGAGGTTGTTCCAGGTCAGGCTCCGTCTCCGTGAGGCGCGGCGAGGCGAGGCGGGGTCGGCTCGGCGCCGCGGAAGGCCCCGGGCGACCCACGAGCGGCGGACCCTGCACGGCTCTCTTCCTTCCTGGTGTCCGCGATTACCATCCGCCAAACGCTCCGTTAAAAAACGCGGCGGGGACACCGCGTCGTGCACCGCCTGCTGTAACGTCCACTTTCGTCCGTTACTTGTTTAAATTTCCCGCTCTACTACTGTCCTCTGAATTTTCCATACCTCGTTCCGTTTCTATCCTCTTTTCGACTTCGGTTCGTTCTTTACTATTTTTCATACTGTCACCAGAAGTTTTCGCCCTTCCGTATTTTCTGGGTTCTGTCATTCAGCTGGGGACTTTCGTTCTGTTAACAACTTCCAGTGCTCGCTTCGGCGGCCTGGCTAAGTTCGTCATGTAGTCCCACTGTTTCCCTAACCCGAGAGGTCTCATCTAGTTTTAACAACTTAGTATAATCTGTACTTTGTCCTCGGTGAGTTTGTCTGTGGCCTGTTCCACTCTTGTTGTCGTTAACTTGGAGGTTATGTTGCCCATGGTTTGCCATGCTTTGGCCTGCTCCTAGCTTACCTGCATTGTGTATTTTCAGGGTTTTGTATCTGGTTCGTCACACTGTGCGTTGAGGTCATTCTCCGCCATGTGTTCCTTCACTCCAAGATCAGGAGCAGCAAACTTGTGTAGTGAAGTGATGTGAATATGGACAAACCTTCTGAGTGAGAAGTTCGCAGTCAGTGCTGTGATTATGTGTTTTAATAATAAGTCTGTACTTCAGTAAGTCTGTGTTTTAGATTAGTAGTCCAAAGTTCTGAATATGTTTGCAAGTAGCAAAACGGATCTGTTCAAATCATGTAGTCTTTTCGTTGAGACATTTTGAGTTTGCGTTCACCTGGGTATTGGACCAATCTTGCCCAGTGTGTTTTAGTCATACCTTGGGAGAGGTTATCTTTGCACTCTTCAGTGAGTTAGTTAAGTTCTGATGATTTGTTTGAATTTGTACGGTTCTTATTCGAGCTGTTGTTATTCTGTTGAAGCCAGTGCCCATGGCGTGCCCGTGCTGATTTTAATTTAGTTCTGTTTGTGAGTGCCGTTGGTTCGGTTTTTTGGTATTTGTGATTATGTGTATGCATATGAGTATGGATTTGTATGGGCTTGAGTTTTGCCCTTTGTGTGAGTTCTGTGCTTGAGTTAAGTGTGATCTGTCCGTTATTAAAATGGTTGTTTCTGTTATTGTTAAATCGGTGTTCAGTTCAAGTAGCCTATTTCCTTTGATGGTGACTTTGTCGCCTGGCGCCCAAACATTTGTGAGATTATAAAGTCAAAGTTGATCACCCTCACCCACTCTACATCTAAGGCTTGCCGGTGCCTCCGTTTAACAATATTCAGTTTTAGTCTGTCAGTAATTATGAGGCTACATTTTGGCGCCCAACGTGGGGCTGGCTTTGTCCGTCCTTGTTTGTGTTTGTATTCTTAAGTTCCTAAACTTGTGTTAAGTTAGTTATAGTAAGTTTCTTAGTGTAAGTAGTTTTCAGTTAAACATGCATATAATTATAGACTGAGTGCAAATACAAGGATCAATTATTTTATACTGTACATGTTCTTTAGTTTTAAGTCAATTGTTTTGAGTGAGTGTGTCGAACCTTGTCTTACTTTGGGCTTTCTGCCTGCGTGTTTGTCCTACATGGACTTTGGGAGTTCACAGTGACTGTTGGCATTGTGCCTTCTCCGTGTTCATCCCACTGATTGGTTTCATTGCCCTATCATGACCTTCCGTCATTTCTGCCTATTGTAACTTAACCTTTTGTTCTTGGCGTGTGGCTGGTGTATTTGTATTTGATGTGTGTAAATGCTCTATCCCAGGTGGATCAATGTTTTGCGCTTGTCCATGGTGTTCTACAATATGAGTTCACAGTGTAATGTATTTTCAATTTCCCCCAATTTTATATTGTGTGGGTCCATTTGCTGTGTTCCTCAGTTCATTGTGTTTCCTTGTGTGGTATGACGCCTTGCGCTTCCATGTCGTCAGTTTAACCCCCTTGTGTGATGCAGCTAGTTCGGTTTGAACTTCTGTTACTATCACTTTTATTTTTTGCCCTAGTTTTATAACTTTTACGTTAGTTGTGTCCAGACTAATGTTTCAAGTGTTTTGGGGTTATTTTCTTTAATACAGTCATGTCTAGCTGTGCGCTATGTTCTGAGTAGCTCAGCTTTCTTCAGTAAAGTTCTCCCAGTTGTTTACTATGGTATGAGGCTCCACTGTAGGAAGGGGGGGATGTAACGTCCACTTTCGTCCGTTACTTGTTTAAATTTCCCGCTCTACTACTGTCCTCTGAATTTTCCATACCTCGTTCCGTTTCGATCCTCTTTTCGACTTCGGTTCGTTCTTTACTATTTTTCATACTGTCACCAGAAGTTTTCGCCCTTCCGTATTTTCTGGGTTCTGTCATTCAGCTGGGGACTTTCGTTCTGTTAACAACTTCCAGTGCTCGCTTCGGCGGCCTGGCTAAGTTCGTCATGTAGTCCCACTGTTTCCCTAACCCGAGAGGTCTCATCTAGTTTTAACAACTTAGTATAATCTGTACTTTGTCCTCGGTGAGTTTGTCTGTGGCCTGTTCCACTCTTGTTGTCGTTAACTTGGAGGTTATGTTGCCCATGGTTTGCCATGCTTTGGCCTGCTCCTAGCTTACCTGCATTGTGTATTTTCAGGGTTTTGTATCTGGTTCGTCACACTGTGCGTTGAGGTCATTCTCCGCCATGTGTTCCTTCACTCCAAGATCAGGAGCAGCAAACTTGTGTAGTGAAGTGATGTGAATATGGACAAATCTTCTGAGTGAGAAGTTCGCAGTCAGTGCTGTGATTATGTGTTTTAATAATAAGTCTGTACTTCAGTAAGTCTGTGTTTTAGATTAGTAGTCCAAAGTTCTGAATATGTTTGCAAGTAGCAAAACGGATCTGTTCAAATCATGTAGTCTTTTCGTTGAGACATTTTGAGTTTGCGTTCACCTGGGTATTGGACCAATCTTGCCCAGTGTGTTTTAGTCATACCTTGGGAGAGGTTATCTTTGCACTCTTCAGTGAGTTAGTTAAGTTCTGATGATTTGTTTGAATTTGTACGGTTCTTATTCGAGCTGTTGTTATTCTGTTGAAGCCAGTGCCCATGGCGTGCCCGTGCTGATTTTAATTTAGTTCTGTTTGTGAGTGCCGTTGGTTCGGTTTTTTGGTATTTGTGATTATGTGTATGCATATGAGTATGGATTTGTATGGGCTTGAGTTTTGCCCTTTGTGTGAGTTCTGTGCTTGAGTTAAGTGTGATCTGTCCGTTATTAAAATGGTTGTTTCTGTTATTGTTAAATCGGTGTTCAGTTCAAGTAGCCTATTTCCTTTGATGGTGACTTTGTCGCCTGGCGCCCAAACATTTGTGAGATTATAAAGTCAAAGTTGATCACCCTCACCCACTCTACATCTAAGGCTTGCCGGTGCCTCCGTTTAACAATATTCAGTTTTAGTCTGTCAGTAATTATGAGGCTACACTGCCCGGCCAGCCCGCCCGACCTGCCCGCCCGACCTGCCCGCGGTGACTGATGCGTTTCGGATGCAGGTGCGCCGATATCTACCATCGTAACTTTTGGATCAGCGGCGAGCGGGGCAGCCGCAGCGGCAGCGGGGCCCTGCCTCTTCTATCCGTCGACCTGTCGGCCCGATGATCGAAGGGATTAGCCAAATGGATGACTGTCAAAAGGGCGTGGCGCGGCGCACTGCAACGTGGCCTCGTTCGCCTCGTCAGCGCGCGCGGCCGTGCACGAATCACGTAACACCGGCCCGCGGACTCGCCGTCTCGGAGAGCAATCCATTGGTGGGGTCACACGTTCGGTTCGAGGCCTGTTTAGCGACTCTGGAGCTCAAAACGCGTCTAGAGTTTTGGCCGCCTCACCCGGTCTTCTGGCCCACTGTGCGGAGACGGAGCAAGGCTGCTCCTCGGAACGAGAGTGCAGGGAGTGCAGCGCGGCGCATTCCGCGACACCTCCTAATGAAAGGAACTAAATCGCCTGGCGGACCGGCGACCGACCGACCGTCCGACCGGCGGTGGATTAAAATCGACCTGTTATCGATATCGGATCCTTAACGACCCGACACGGCGCGGCGCGGCACGGCACGGCGCGAGGCGTGCATGCCAGCGATTCGTGATTCGTGACCTACGACACGCCGATTGGCCGCGGTACTGGTTTACGGGCTGCTCTGCCGCCTCGCTGCCTCCTTGGCTGCCTCCTTGGCTGCCTCCTTGGCTGCCTCCTTGGCTGCCTCCTCGGCTGCCTCCTTGGCTGCCTCCTTGGCTGCCTCCTCGGCTGCCTCCTCGGCTGCCTCCTTGGCTGCCTCCTCGGCTGCCTCCTCGGCTGCCTCCTTGGCTGCCTCCTCGGCTGCCTCCTCGGCTGCCTCCTCGGCTGCCTCCTCGGCTGCCTCCTTGGCTGCCTCCTTGGCTGCCTCCTTGGCTGCCTCCTCGGCTGCCTCCTGGCTGCCCCTTGGCTGCCTCCTCGGCTGCCTCCTCGGCTGCCTCCTCGGCTGCCTCCTTGGCTGCCTCCTTGGCTGCCTCCTTGGCTGCCTCCTTGGCTGCCTCCTCGGCTGCCTCCTTGGCTGCCTCCTTGGCTGCCTCCTCGGCTGCCTCCTCGGCTGCCTCCTCGGCTGCCTCCTTGGCTGCCTCCTTGGCTGCCTCCTTGGCTGCCTCCTTGGCTGCCTCCTCGGCTGCCTCCTTGGCTGCCTCCTTGGCTGCCTCCCGGCTCCTCCTCGGCTGCCTCCTCGGCTGCCTCCTTGGCTGCCTCCTTGGCTGCCTCCTTGGCTGCCTCCTCGGCTGCCTCCTTGGCTGCCTCCTTGGCTGCCTCCTCGGCTGCCTCCTCGGCTGCCTCCTTGGCTGCCTCCTTGGCTGCCTCCTTGGCTGCCTCCTTGGCTGCCTCCTCGGCTGCCTCGCTTGCGGGACCGTCCATAAAGAGTTGCAGCGGCTCCATCCCGCGCTTCATCCACGCCGCGGTGCAACGGGGCGGCTAGCCCGGCCAGCTCGGCACGGCACGGCACGGCACGGCACGGCACGGGGGAGACGACGGCCAGATGCAGCAGATGCAGCAGACGGATGGCTCCTCCGCGGCCGCTAATTTATTTTTATTTCCCGCGCGTGATAAAGGTCGACCTTCGCCGTGCCATCCATCGCGGTAACGAAGTCCGCACGCACTCACACACACACGCACGCACGCACGCACACTCACGCTCAGAGAGTCCCATTTACTGGTCGAAACAACCACCCATCCCGGAGTGCGGAGTGAGAAAAGGGAAGGGCAGAAAGCATTCCGCGGAGGAGCTGGAGGCACGGCCAGGCACGGCCAGGCACGGCCGCGCGGCTGGGCTGCGTACTTCCATCGCGACTACTTTCTTATAATGGTGTCGGTTTGTCTCGCGGGACAATAAAGGGTGGCGGTACCGCTGCGTCTCGGCGCGCGGCAGCAACGCGCAGCAACGCGCAGCAAGGAGGGAGGGCATAAGTCATGGCGGCGGCCATCCTTCACGACGACGGCGTCGCGGAGGTCGGCGACGGCTCGGCCGCCTGCTCGGAGGCCTCCGAGGGCCCCGGCGAGCCTGCCGGTGGTCCCTGCGGGTTCCTGGCCAAGCGGACTCTAGCGGGCAAGCGGACCACCATTTAGCTCTGCATGAATGGGCCGGGGCGTCGCGTTGCGTTCCCCGTTGCAGCGCGTCAGGGGCGGATCCAGGGAAGGGCAATCATTCGTCCCGACCGGGGGACAGCCGCCTGAAAGGCACAGCAAACAAGCAGGACTTTACCCCTGCGAATAGGCAAAAAGTGGCAGCTTTGCCCCCTCAGACCGGCCCTGGATCCGCCCTGCACAGCGCATCGCGTCAACCACCAGGCCGCCACAGCCGACGCCACGGCACCACACTGCGAGAAAAAAGCACCGCAGAGGATTTCCGGCCTCCAGCTGCGCGCAGGCGCCTCGGCCTCCTTGGCGCGGAGTCGCCGTCGTTGACAAGCTCGACAGCACGCGTTTGATCTTCGATCGTATGGTGGCGGTGGGGGCGGCGGGGCGGCGGTTCACGGCCCGAACGGGAGGGGAATGAGAGCGAGCAGCATGTAGATGTCTCTGGGGCGCTGCCACCGCGCCAGGCCGCGCCAGTGCGGGGCCGTGCCGCCGTGCCGCCGTGCCGCCGTGCCGCCATGCCGCGGCCGGTGCTCCATAACGAGGCATGCTGCGCCGGCCGCCTCGACGCTTCGTCTTCAGTCAGTGTGCTCACCTTCATGACTTCCACGGCGTCTTCCGGGTCGCCCCGACGCCGCGCCGCCCAAGTCAACACTAGGCCAAGGTGCAGCCCGCCTGTTCCGTTCTGTTCCGTTCACCGTTGCCCGTTTTACACCTTCCATATGGCTCGCGGCTCGCGGCGGCTGCAGCCATGCCTCGCGCTCTTCCCACGGCTGCAGGGCGCCGGCCGACTGATTCCGAGAGTCGTTTCCGTCGATCGTCTCTCTCTCTCTCGCACTCATGGGGCGTTACGTGCAAGTGCGAAAGAGACGGACACACTGGAGACCTGAACGCGCGCGGCCGCAGGGGTCCGTTCCGAGCGGGTGCGAGAGAGACGTCGAGGACTGCACGGCGCGGGGCCTCGGCGCGCTAATCAGCGCCGTGGAGCCTCAGCGACGGCAGCGACAGCCACGGCGACAGCCGCAAAGCGAGGCGAAGAGCGCAGTAATTCGACATACAAATCTCATTTGGCAGCCCCGGCCCGGCCGCGCCACGACGCTCAGCCGCAAACCGACGTGAGACAAAAGAAAGGTGAGACTACCCGTCCCGTCCCGTCCCGTCCGCCTGACGGTCTGACGGCCTGACGGCCTGACGGCGGCCCCGCCGCAGACCTGCCTCTCGACCTGTCGGCCCCTCGGCGCCGCGCCCAAGATCCGCCAGATTTGCCAGGCTAACACGGTGACCTCGAGGTCAGCGTCAGCGCGCTCTTTGCGGCGTGCGGCGCGCAAAGTGTTTCGTCGGGTCGGTGCCGCACTGGTGCCGCGTGCCGCAAGGGGTGGGGGAGGGGGTCGGGGAGGCCCCCAGCTGCTCGGGACAAAGCCAGCCGCGCGTCGAACTGGGGCTGTGGGAGGACTGCACCGTGGGGCCTCGCCGTGGGCCCCGCCCCACAGCCCCACCAGAGGCCAGGGGTCATTTTTGCGCCATTACGGCGGGGCGTTGACGGCGAGCTCCGCAACCGACTGGCGATTGGAAACGTGACGCGCCGCGCAGCGCGCACCCCGCTGCCCCCATTTCGCGTGCAGTCGCGGGGGCGGAGCGCGCAGCCGCGCAGCCAAGCCACTGACGGCGCGGGGCGGGGTTCGAAACCCGCCGCCGCCGTTCGCTTTTCTGCCTCCATGCGCGCCGCGTCCGCGAGGCCCTTCTTATGGATGTAGTCGACGAGGAGAGCGAAAGTCCGCCGCCTGACGCCCCCGACGCGCAGCGCGCAGCGGGACGTTGCACGTGCGGCGGGACGGCGGCGGCCAGAAAAATGCACGCGTCAAGCGGAAACAAAGCCAGTGTGCCAGACGCCAGGCAGCCGGGCAGGGCCGAGCGAGGGGCCGAGCGCAGACAAATCGCCGCCGTCGCCGGGACACGCGGAACACGACCCCGCCGACCGCGGACCGCGTCGGGCCGACCGCGCACCGCGCACCGCGCAGCGCCCCGAACCTCGGCCAACGGGCAGGCCGACGGGCAGGCCGACGGCACGCGGACGCGGCACGCCGCGGAGGTCAAGACCAGATGGCGGCAGGCACTGCCGCAGCCGACGGCAGCCGTGGCGCTAAATAATGAAATATTCAGTCTCAGGCCGCCGGCCGGAGCCACGCTCGGCCGAAAGCGGCGGGAAAGAAGCAAAGAGTCCTCGGTTCACCGCAGGGAAAGAAATGGAAACACAAAAAATGACGACCGCGGCGGTTGCTGGCGTCACGCGGCGCCGCGCATCCAGTAGCCTACTTCGCTCCCCATCGCGACTGTCGCGACCGCCCTGGCTCGACGGAACTGCAAACTAGCTTGGACCGAATTACCGCCGCCTTCGCGCTGCTTCGCGCCCTGCCGCGCCGCCGAGGCCCTCCTTGGCGTGGACATGCTCGCGGTGAGGCTGGACGGCGCGGCCAGGCGGTGCTGGCGGTGCGTGCGGCGAGGGCTCGCCAGGGCCCGCCGTCTCGCACGTCGCTCCGTCTGACCCTTGCCGCCGCCGCCCAATTCGAGGCCCTGTCCAAAGTGGCGGGGCCCAAGTGGCGGGGCCGCGAGCCGCAGCGCGCCGTAGAAGGAGGACCAAGGGCCCCGTCCAGGCCGACTCCTTCGCCGGCAGGCCGTCTGCGGGACGGTGCTCCGTCTCTCTCGCTCTCACGGGGCGTGCCGTTGGGGTGCGAGAGAGACAGCGCGACCGTCCCGGAGTCACCTGCAGGCCGTGAGTTATGGCGCCGCCGCGTCCCTCGCGGCCCGGCCTCCGCCACGACCAATGACCCAGGTCGACGTCGGGCGGCGCCCGGGCCTGCCCAGGACGCCCAGGCCGGGCCGGGCCACCCGCACCGGAAGTGATCGGAGCCAATCGGCATCGCGCTCCTGGACTTCCGCCGCGCCCTTGATAGCGCCGGCAGTGCCAGCAGTGTGCCAGCGTCTCGCCTCGCGGCCCGCGGCCTCGATGCCGCAGGGCGGGGCCAGCCGTGCCGCGGGGCCAGCCGCGCAGTGCGGCCAGAGCCAGTGCCTCGCCAGTGCCTCGCCCCTGACGTCCACGCCAGCTCGGTCCGACCAGCCTTTTCCCTTTCGCGTTTGGCCCGCTTCGCCTCGCCGAAGACAGACATGAATCCCACTTGCAGCAGCGGCGCCGTTTTGATACACGACGGAGTGGCGCAGGCAGGCAGGCAGGCAGGCAGGCGAGGCCGCGGGGAAAGGCCGATCGGAGATCGAAATGAATCGATGGATCGGTGCGTCTCGTCTCGTCGCCGTCCATCCGTTCGTCCGTCGGATTATCGCTTCCAAGACACGTACCGTAACACGAGTCCAGGCGGGGCATGGCGGGGCACACGGCCAAAGGCAAGCCACGGGCAAGGAAAGAGAATCAAGCCTTTCCCTTCTCCCGCACGCCGGCTCTCAGGCGGGGCGGGTAGCTCACAGGCAGCACCGCGACCGCGCTGTGCAGCGAATATCATTTTGAATGTGGCGCGTTCCGTTCGGGTCGCTCCGAGCTCCACGCTCCGCCACTGGTAAAAATGCGTTTGTTTTACATTACGGGGCTCTCTCCCCGCCGCCCCGTCGGCCCCACGCCTCCTTGACGCCCCCGATGCACTGCGCGGCACCCCTACAGTGCCCTGAGTGCGACAGCGACAGAGCGAATCGCAGCTGCTACACCGTGTTTTCCCTTTCGACATGAGGCCGGCGCACCAATTATATTTCGGCCCGTTATTTATGGCAGCATAGGATAGGCTGTCTCTCTTTCTCCCGCCCTCGCGGGTCGCAGGGGTGCGAGAGAGACAGGGCGACGGCAGCACTGCGCGCGGAATGAGACTACTACGCGGGCCCACGCTCCAGTTGGCGGCCACCTCACACCGCCGCGCGGCCCGGCCCGCCTCGCGTTGAATCATTTAACCGAAGAGAGAGAGAGAGAGAGGGCACCTACACGCGGACTGCCTGCCGATCGGAAAACCAACACCAAGACGGACCGCCATGCAAATGCTGCTCATTGTCAGCAGCAGCCGCCTGCCGGCCTACATGCAGCGCGTGCCCCGCCCCGCCCCGCCACCGATTTCGCTCGGAAATTATTCGGAAAACGACACACGAGACTAACTAGGCCACCAGCAGCCAACAGGGCGACTGCAACCCGACCGACTGCTCGCCAACAACAACTACGCGTTTTTTGAGGTGTGCCAGTGCGATTCGGCCTTCACCCCCCATAAAATTTCGAGCAGGTCGACGCCAAGTTTCTCCGGCAGCCAAAAGACGAGCCGAAGCACACGAAAAAGAGAGGAGAGAGGGAGGCGGCCGTCGTCGGCCCGGCCGGCGCACAGTGGGCCGGAAGACCGGTGGAGGCGGACAAAACTCCAGACGCGTTTTGAGCTCCAGAGTCGCTAAATGGGAGTCGAACCGAGCGTGTGACCCCACCTATGGATTGCTCCGAACGAGGAATCCATTGGTGGGGTCACACGGTCGGTTCGTGTCCTGTTTAGCGACTCTGGAGCTCAAAACGCGTCTAGAGTTTCGGCCGCCTCCACCGGTCTTCTGGCCCACTGTGCGGCGAGTCGCCTCACTACCTTACGGCTTTTGGCTCTAAAATGAAGCCTCGCCGCGCGCCGCCAACAGGGCCACTGTGTCGGTGCAACCGGTTCGATGCGTAGACTGTTTGCTGACCCGGGCGGGACGGGGCGGGCGGGGCTCGGATTTTAACAACAAAACCGATGCAAACTGCGGGCGTGGCCCCGGCGTGGCCCCGGCGTGGCCCCGGTGTGGCGGCTGGGAGTACACGCCGCCGGGCCAGCGGCCACGGCAGCCACGGACAGCAGGGCGGGGCGGAAACATAAAACGCATCCTGTAATTCCAGACTCGCTGTACTCCAAATATTCCGTGAGGCAGGTTCACGAGAAAGGGGGGCGCCGCGCCGCGCCATTCTTCCAAGTCAAATAATAATGCCACTGCCAAAAAGGAGAGGGGGGGATGAATCATTTTTCTTTTAACGCGAAGGAAAACAGGTTACAGCCCTTTGGCGAGTTGCTGCATTATTGCCACACACTCACGCGGGTGCATGCGGCTAAAAGCTCGAGCAGAAGCAGAACCACCGACGGCAGGCCCGGACTGGCCCGGGCCGCGGGGGCGCGATCGCGGCCGGGGCCTCGCGCGAAGCGCGGGGCCTTTCGGCCGCGGGCCACGGGGCCTTTCCACCGCGGGGCCTTCTTGGCCGCGGCAAAGTCGCGGTCTTTAACTATTTACGTACTTAAATCAAAGGGGTACCCATTTGAAAATTTCTCAAGATTTCGCAGAATTTTGCGTCAAAATTATGCCGGATTCCGCGAGATTTTGTTGGTATTCCACGAAATTTCTGCCGATTTTACGCATGATTTCGGCAAATCAAGCGCATTTTTTGGCCAACTTTGGTCCCAAAATCGTTGCGGTCAAAGGCAAAATCGTTGTGGTCAACGTCTTCCCGAGACAGGGCATGGAAGAGTGGGGTCTTAAGAATACTGGAACGTCGAGGGAGGCCTTTTACGTCAACTAGATTGGACACAGTGGCCGCCCAAAGTCAGCAAAATCAGCAAATTTCCGAGACTCGACCACTTTTTGACCAACTTTGGTCCCAAAATCGTTGCGGTCAAAGGCAAAATTGTTGTGGTCAACGTCTTCACGATACAGGGCATGAAAGAGTGGGGTCTTAAGAATACTAGAACGTCGAGGGAGGCCTTTTACGTCAACTAGATTGGACACAGAAGCCGCCTAAAGTCAGCAAAATCAGCAAATTTCCGAGATTCGACCACTTTTTGACCAACTTTGGTCCCAAAATCGTTGCGGTCAAAGGCAAAATCGTTGTGGTCAACGTCTTCCCGAGACAGGGCATGGAAGAGTGGGGTCTTAAGAATACTGGAACGTCGAGGGAGGCCTTTTACGTCAACTAGATTGGACACAGTGGCCGCCCAAAGTCAGCAAAATCAGCAAATTTCCGAGACTCGACCACTTTTTGACCAACTTTGGTCCCAAAATCGTTGCGGTCAAAGGCAAAATTGTTGTGGTCAACGTCTTCACGATACAGGGCATGAAAGAGTGGGGTCTTAAGAATACTAGAACGTCGAGGGAGGCCTTTTACGTCAACTAGATTGGACACAGAAGCCGCCTAAAGTCAGCAAAATCAGCAAATTTCCGAGATTCGACCACTTTTTGACCAACTTTGGTCCCAAAATCGTTGCGGTCAAAGGCAAAATCGTTGTGGTCAACGTCTTCCCGATACAGGGCATGAAAGAGTGGGGTCTTAAGAATACTAGAACGTCAAGGGAAGCCTTTTGCGGCAACTAGATTGGACACAGTGGCCGCCCAAAGTCAGCAAATCAGCAAATTTCCGAGACTCGACCACTTTTTGACCAACTTTGGTCACAAAATCGTTGCGGTCAAAGGCAAAATCGTTGTGGTCAACGTCTTCCCGATACAGGGCATGAAAGAGTAGGGTCATAAGAATACTAGGGCGTCGAGGGAGGCCTTTTACGTCAACTAGATTGGACACAGTGGCCGCCCAAAGTCACCAAACACGGCTTACCCTCCCCTGGCTAGTAAATTTAAAACAGGACGCATATCGGAAAAGGGGGCCCTTGACGTCACACTGCGACCGGGGCCCTGACTTAGCCAGTCCGGACCTGGACTTAGCCAGTCCGGACCTGACCGACGGTAGAAAAGGAGAGTCGAAACCGCGAGGGGCGAGGCGGGCAAAAGTAGTGGAAAAGCCGAGAGGAGGATTACAGTGCAGCGTTCGATTGACCCAGTTAGAGCGCGCCCCCGCCCCGCCCCGCCCCGCGCATCTCAGGCCATCCAAAGCATGTCCGACATTTTGCGCGGCGGATCGCCAAGAACAGAGATGCTGCCCCCCCCTCCCCCCCCCTCTTTGCCGGGCCTGTCCCTTCCCTCGACTTCACCTGCTGCATGTAACGCGGTGCTCAATTACCATGCGCTGCGCTCGCCGCGCTTGCACACTGTACACTCCGGCGGAACGCTTCTCACACTTTATTTTTCGTTGCTCAATTTCGTTTCAGACACACACTTTTCGTGTTTCTGTTTCGGACACATCTAAACGAAACAGCCCGCTGCTTCACGCCCGCTGCACGTCGTCTTGTTTTTCTCTACCGATGTTTTCGTTTCAGTCCACCAGCTTTACTTCACCATGACCTAAGTTATCCCTATTCCGAGTAAATTTTCTTGTGTCCAGACATGTTTTTTTTTTTTGGTGAAATAAATGGTTTTTGTCACTCACTGCCTCACCGGTCGGCACGCTGTCCTCCTCACTCTCACGGGCGCATACCTGGAAACACGCAGAAAACATGAATGAATACCACTGGAAAATGTTGGAGTTTTTCGGGAATTCGCTGGAGCGGCGCGCGGCACTGCAACTGCAGCCACTGCAGCGCGGCCGCGGGGACGGTGCGCAGCGCGGGGACACTGCAGTGGCCGCGCCGCCACCATCAAGGTCACGCAGCTGGTCGCGCGCCCCGCCCAGCCGGCCTGCCTGGCTGGCTCGCATGGCAGGAGTGGAAACTGTAAACCATAAGCACAAAGCGCGCAATGCAGCAGTGCAGCAGCCAAGGCAGGCCAGGCGGCAGCGCCGTGGGAGGCGAGGCGGCCCGGCCAGCCAGGCGAGCGCGCAAAGCGCCGCCAAGCCGCCAAGCCAAGCCCGGCCAAGCCTGCACAAAAACGGCGAGCGGCGCGCCAGTTTCGCTTAGTTTCCATTTTGTGAAATCGCGCGAGCCACTGCACGCCGCCACGCCGCGGACCGCCGTCGCGCGCGGGATGGACTGCCGAAGAAGTTCTTCGGGGAACATTGAATGTACGGTCGGAGGTGGCAGCCTCGCCCCGCCCCGCCGCGCCCCGCACAGTGGGCCAGAAGACCGGTGCAGGCGGCCAAAAGTCAAGACGCGTTTTGAGCTCCAGAGTCGCTAAACAGGCCTCGAACCAGACGTGTGACCCCACCAATGGATTCCTCGTTCGGACAGCAATCCATTGGTGGGGTCACACGTTCGGTCCGAGTGCCATTTAGCGACTCTGGAGCTCAAAACGCGTCTAGAGTTTTGGCCGCCTCCGCCGGTCTTCTGGTCTACTGTGCCCCGCCCCGCCCCGCGCACGGGCGGTGGTGCGGTGGTGCGACGGGCCGATGGGGCGATACCGCACGCCCGGAAACGGCCAGGCCGGGCCGGGCGAGGCGACGTGGCGGCGGGCCGCGGATCACCATTGCTGCACCGCGGCCAGCCTAATCGACCGCTGCGTGCAAAAATCCACGAAAACGGCCCAAAGACCAAAAAGTGGAAACTTATCGACCGGGCACGGCCAGGCGCGCATAATCTGGACGGGGCTTCGCGCCTGCTCGCGGCGGCCAGCCGCGCCATAGCGTCCGATCCAAAAGTTGCGGGGCGGGGCGGGGCGGGGCGGGGCGGGGCGGGGCGGGGCGGGGCGGGGCGTGGCGGGGCGGGGCGGGGCGGGGCGGGGCCGCCACGCGCCTGCCGCATTCCAACGTGGGCCATTATCAGACCGGCTGGGCAGCGTGCAGTTCCAGAGCCGCAAAGTTCCAGCAGAGCTAGTTCCAGAGCTGCGCAGTTCCAGCGACCATACGGCTCGGAACGACGAGGCGAGCAAGGCCCACAGACTGCCTGACGCTGGCGCGGCCTGGCGCGCTGATCGACGGGACGGCACCCACCTACCCTCGTTACTTGGCCACTCCGTCACTCGGTTCCGTTGGCAGCACTGTCGCCGCCCGGCCCCGCTGTCGCAACGCAACGCGGCCGACCTTGCCGACTGGCCATTAACAGTGCTGCCAACACAACGACGGAATAATTACGCGCCGGATGCGAGCGAGAAGCAAGCAGTGCTGGGGTGACTTCCAGTGCCCCTCCGTCCGCCCGCCGTCCGTCCGTCCGTCCGTCGCACAGTGGGCCAGAAGACCGGCGCAGCGGCCAAAACTCTAGACGCGTTTTGAGCTCCAGAGTCGCTAAAAAGGACTCGAAGCGAACGTGTGACCCCACCAATGGATTCCTCGTTCCGAGAGCAATCCATTGGTGGGGTCACACGTTCGATTCGAGTCCCATTTAGTGACTCTGGAGCTCAAAACGCGTCTAGAGTTTTGGCCGCTCCATCGGTCTTCTGGCCCACTGTGCGTCGCACAGTGCTGACGCGTGCCTCGCCGCGAAGCAGCGGACGGAAAACAAACATCGCGCAGAAGCCCCAACACGACACCCACCTGCCCAGCCTGGCCAGCGTTTCCGTTTCGGCAATCGTGGCGCAAAAACGGGTGCCGCGTTGTCTCCTGGGTGACTGCCGCAGCCGGTTCGCGTCGCGCGTCGTCCGCCAGCGGTGACCCGGCCGGCCGGCCACTGCCGGGGGCCGCCCCGCCCCGAGCCACCACGCAGCCCCGAGATACGGTAAAAGAAGACTCGACTTATCAATCTTGGTTGTCCGGGAACTGGTTTGGTCGTAAGAATCTCTGGTACGACGCCGTCGTGCTGCGCCAAGCCTCCGCCTCCCACTCGCCACTGCGCTACCGCTGCCGGCGGCACGGCGCTACACAGCGCGACCCGCTCGCCCTGCTGACCCAATGCCTTGTCAAACCGCCCAACCGGTGAACCGGCGGGCCGCGGCGGGGAGGCAAGGCACCGCGACCACCGCGCGGCCACCGCGAGGCGAGACGAGTGTCAAAAACGAAAGTGCATCAGGCTGCCGGGCGGCGCGGCCCCGCCGACGCCTTGTCCGTGCGATTTGCATAAACGAGGACGCGGGGCGCGGCGCTGCGGTCAGCCGGCCTGGATCGGCCTGGGCTGGAATGGGATGCGCCGACGGCCTGCGAGCGTGACAGAGACGGACGCTGCACAAAAGCGAGAGACGAGTCGCGAGTGGCGCGGCGAGTGCTGGCTGCGCTATGGCTAGCGCAGACCACCCCCTTCCTCCCTTGGCCCTTCTGGCCCTTCTGGCCCTTCTGGCCCTTCTGGCCGGCACGCTGAGCCCGGCCCGCCGCGCGCCGCGCCGCCGGGACTCTTTGCATACGCTGCACTAAAGGCCCCGCATTCCATCGTGGCTAAAGGCTGAGCGCGGGCCGCGCCTCAGGCAGCCCCAGGCCTCGGCCCTCGGTCGCGCTGCCCAGGGCTGCCCAGGGCTGCCCACGCCTCCAGCCTGACTGATTGACACGTTCGGCCGCAAGCCGCGCAAAGAGCATCGCAGCGGGCGGAGCAGCGGAGCGCCCCATCGATTCCCTGAAAAGCACAAAGTTGTGGACGGCGCCGCACCGCTCTCGCCTGCGTCGCTCCGAGCGCCAGCCAGCGCACAGTGGGCCAGAAGACCGGTGGAAGCGGCCAAAACTCTAGACGCGTTTTGAGCTCCAGAGTCGCTAAACAGGCCTCGAGCCGAGCGTGTGACCCCACCAATGGATTCCTCGTTCGGAGAGCAATCCATTGGCGGGGTCACACGTTGGGTTCGAGTCCTGTTTAGCGACTCTGGAGCTCAAAACGCGTCTGGAGTTTTGGCCGCCTCCGCCGGTCTTCTGGCCCACTGTGCAGCGCCAGCCTCCTCGTTCCCGCGACGCCCCCCGCGGCCGCTCCGCCGTTCCCGCGGACACCAACAAAGGCGAGAAGAGCTCCGGCCGCCCCGCCCCCGACGAGCACCTCGTCTCGGGGGAAGTCCTCCCCTCGTCTTCCGATACCAGGCGGGCTGTTGCGCGCCACCATCGCCCTGCCATCGCCACCACAGCACCGCGCCACTTGCAAAAGCAATCGCCTGGAACACACTCCGTAACTCGCTTCCATGTGTTCAAACAGGGAACCGGTTCCCTAGCGAGGGAACAAGCACGCACGCACACACGGACGGACGGACACACACACACACACGCACCCATATGAAACACCTCGACCAAAGACTCCGTTTAGTACCATCATTAATTTCCATGTGCAGTATACTCTCTCACGAAAGAGGCATCGGTTCGATCCACCACTGGAGACGGAAAACAAATAAATAAATATACACAAAGCGTAACACTGTCCATTCGGGCCGATTTTCACGCTCACGCCAACAACAACAACAACAAATTATGTGAGGGTGCTTTTCAATTACCTCTCAAATTGAAACACGTAACCTCACGCATTCCCCGTTCGACACGCGACAATACGAGCATGCGTCATTGCCGTCAGCTCGAAGGCAACCCGTCGAGGCAACGCGCCGGGGTAACCCCGCGACCTCTCTGCTCCGCGCTCCGCTCCGCACCGCGCCGACAGGCCGTTACCCCACCGCCTGCCTGCATCCGCCCGCCAGCCCGCCGAGTGCATCCGAACCAACCTGAACCAACAATAACACTTTCTTGCATTTGCTTTGATTTTACTGGAATGTTTCAAGAAAATTCACTTACTGCACGCAAAATTTTCATGGCCCAAGAAACGAAATTTTCGAGTGTGCACACTTGCACAGGCCGGGCTACGAAATGGCATACGATCAGTTGTGGTCTAGCCCGTAATGGCAATGGCATGGTGAGGTAGGCAGCCCTGACGCGCTAGACAGCCGAGCGCGCCGGGCGGCCTACCCTGCCGGGCGTTCGGGGCTCCTTGCGTTGCGAGGATTCACGCGCGGAAGCAGAGTAATTCTCAACAGTGCTTCGACGTCGCGCGGTCTCTCTCGCACCCACCTGCACCCCTGCGTGCCCCACGTGAGTGCGAGAGAGACGGCGGGCGTCGGAAACACTCTGTTCGGCCGGCAGGCGGCGCCGGCGGCGCGCTCTCGCGAATACCAATGAGGAGCCTCGCGGTCCACGCCGTGCTCCGCGACGCGAGCAGAGCGCAGCCCGCGCGGCCGCAGGGGAAAGGCCGGGCACGGCGGCGGGGCACAGTGGGCCAGAAGACCGGTGCAGGCGGCCAAAACTCTAGACGCGTTTTGAGCTCCAGAGTCGCTAAATGGGCCTCGAACCGAACGTGTGACCCCACCAATGGATTTCTCGTTCGGAGACCAATCCATCGGTAGGGTCACACGTTCGGTTCGAGCCCTATTTAGCGACTCTGGAGCTCAAAACGCGCCTAGACTTTTGGCCGCCTCCACCGGTCTTCTGGCCCACTGTGCGTGGCGGAAACCGAGAGTGTCTTCGGGGAGTGTTGAGGCTGCCGCGCTGCCGGCCGGCGAGCCGCCGCGCCGCCGCACACCGCAGCAGGGTCAAAAGTGCAGCCCGGCCCGGCCGGGCCCGGCGCGCCTCGGGCCAGCCTTTTGCGTCATGTCGACGGCGGGGGTGGCGGGCCGGGCCATAACACTCCCTCCCACGCGGCGCCGTACGCCGTGCACGCGGCCACTGCGGGGACGGCCGGGCTCCTAGAGCAAATCACACTCGGTGTGTGAGTGTGTGCGTGAGCGGTCCAAACGGCACACGCACGTGTCGCGTTGCGGTAATGCACCTCGGCGGCCCAAGGCCCTGAGCGCCGCGCTGCATGTCGCTGCGGTGCAGCAGCGCGCGCACAGACGGACAGGCGGACGGACGGACGGACAGACAGACGGACAGACAGACAGACAGACAGACAGACAGACGGACAGACAGACGGACGGACAGACAGACATCGACCCCCGGGCCACCACAGACCGAACGCATACCCGTTTCCTCGACAGGCCGGCCCGACGCCGCGACGCCGCGCGAGAAGGAAGGGACGTGCAAAAAATGGGTGTGTGTGGGTGAGCGTGAAAGTGGCGCGGCCGTCACTGCGTAATGACGGGCCGACAGACGGACGGACGGACAGGCAGACAGACAGACAGACCGGCAGAGCGTCGCCATTATGTGGGAGTGTGCGTGCGACTAGGACCCGGCGCATCGCGCAAGCAGCTCAAGCGGCGCGTCGCGGCGCCGGCCAGCACCGCCACCAGGACGGCCAGGACGGCCAGGACGACGGCCAGGTAATTACACGGCGCCGCGCCACTGCCTTCCGGCACACTGGAGATGAGTGAGGCGTTGCGGCCCATGCGAGAGTGCGAGCAAACACACACACAGACACACACACACACTGAATGGGGACATTTCCGCTACTTCAAGCCACTGGCACACACACACACACACACACACACACACACACACACACACACACAGAGAGGTGCACTCCCGATGGGCGGCCGCCCCGCGGAGAGACGTCGCCGTCACAGCGACAGTCCAGCCAGCCGGGGATAGCTACGACGCCTTGAACTTGACTTGCATGTGCTGCAAAAAGAGTTTCATCGCCGTCGCCGCCGGCGGGCCTCGCCGGTGTCTGCGCCGGTCGGCCGTGCCGTGCCGTGGCGGGCCTGCCCCGCGGCGACGCGCGACCGATCCCTGCGTAGAAAGTGTACTAAATTTCATCCCCAAGGCCCCGCGCGCACACCGCCACTCCTGTTGTTGTTTTTTTTTGCGGAGCTTGTTGTTGGAGCTGAGCTGCTTCTCCGCGCAGCTGTGGCTGGAAAGTGCCGCGACCGTCGGCCACCGTCACGGCCTGCAGGGGCTGCCGCACGCCGCCACGCGGTGCCCCGCCAATACCAACTATGTCACCAAGCCGCGGCGCGCTCGCCGTGCCGTGCCGTGCCATGCCGTGCCATGCCGTGCCGTGCCGTGCCGCGCCGCGCCACGCGACCACCAAGAAGCGGCGGCCTGCAGCCAGCCTGCAGCCAGCCTCGTGGAATTCGAGTCCACGTCCACCGCAAACGACCTTGCCGACATGTCACCCCGACGTGTCCGCGGTGCGCGGCGCGCGGCGCGGCCCCCATTCATTACGACAGGCGGAGAGAAAACCTAGAAAAACGCGAAAACCGAGAAAACCACTCGCGCTTTTGCTCCAAAACGGTTTTTGCGTGGTGGCGCGGCGCGGACGCGGAGCCCGGACCCCTGCGGCAGCTCGCCGTGTGTGTGTGTGCGTGTGTGGGAGGACAGGAGGGCCTTAAGGGCCTCCTCGTCATATGCACGCCTCGCACACTTTCTCTCTCGCCGGCCGAAGGCAGAGATGTCCTCGATCACTTTGGGAACACCACCACCACCGCCCCCCCTCCCCCCCCCCCTTTTCCCCGCCACGCTCCCAACGCGCCGGTCACGAGTTCCGCAGACACAAACGGTTTGTATCGCCTTAGCGGGATGGCCCTTCCGCGGCCCTTCCGCCCTCGATCCATGCCCGGAGTGCACCCCACCCCGCCCCACCCCACCCCACCCCGCCCCGCCCCACCCCGCACCGCCGCAATGTGGAGCACACACCGCACGACCGCACGCCGAGGCGAGGGTTCCAATACCGGCGGAACATATTTTTTTGCGGTTCTAGTTCCAGCCGACCCGTTTACGTGACCACGGTAAAAACTTTGTCGCGGTCTGTAAGTAGTACGCGCCGGGGATAGCCTGGCTAAGGACGGCGTGGGGCCGCCTAAGTAGGCATCTTGGGGCGGCCAGCCTAGAGGGCAGCCACGCGGCAGCACCGTCGGGATAGCCACACATAGTGCTTCCTTGCGGCCAGACTGCCTAGGCCTTCCCAACCTTTTTCGGTTCGCAACCCCAAATTTGATACAAAAAATTTCCGCGACCCCCAGGAAAAATTTCGCGACCCCACGCGACCCCTCCTTTAGCATGCCTTTGATACAAAGTGCGATAATCCACCTTAGTTTGGGAGCAGTATTGCCGCAAAGTTAATCAAAACGGCCACAAATGTCTTTGAAAAATCGTGTTTTGGGCCGACTTTAAGCAGCCACTGCGTCTGATCCGAGGCGGTATTTCGTCCTCCCTCAACGGGCATTTGGTCTTTGGACCTTCCTTTAACATGCCTTTGTTACGGAGTGCGATTATCGGCCTTAGTTTGGGAGCCGTGTTGTCTCAAAGTGGATCAAAATGGCATTCAAAGGCATTTTATACTGTTTTCATCAACTTTGAGACAATACTGCTCCCAAACTAAGGCCGATAATCGCACTCCGTAACAAAGGCATGCTAAATGAAGGTCCAAAGACCAAATGCCCGCTGAGGGAGGACGAAATACCGCCTCGGATCAGACGCAGTTGCTGCTTAAAGTCGGCCTAAAACACGAGTTTTCAAAGGCAGTTTTCGACCGTTTTGGACAATTCTGCCAGCCGGGATACAGCCGCGACCCCAGGCGACCCCAACCACCTCGCCGCGACCCTTCGAAATTTTTTCGCGACCCCATTTGGGCTCGCGACCCCAAGGTTGGGAACCGCTGGACTAGGCCTTCCCAAGAGCATCCCTTCAACCTAAGAGCATTTCCTCTACACGAGCATTTCTTCAATGCCCAAGAGCATTTCCTCTACCCCAAAGCAACTATGTAGTCGTTTGGATGGATGCTCGGCAGAGAGGGCGCGAGGCACGCTTGGTGCCGCGGGTCCGTCTCGTCCACGCGACTTGACGTTGAGGCAGGCGATGTCGGGTCGGTGATGCCCGCCGCCCCGTGGCTGTAGGGCACTCCTCCGCCGCGCTCCGCTCAGCTCGGGTCGGAGACGCCCCACACGTCACTTTCCTGAGGCCTTGCCGGGCCTTGCCGCTAACGAGGCACGCCCGCGCCGCGGCCGGCACCGCGTCCCGGTTCACAGCCCCGCCAGACACTCCAGACACGACGCGGCACCGCGTCCACTTGGCCAAATTCCGGAATGCACGATCCTCCGCCTTATCTCCCTCGCGGCTAGCTTCGCTTTCACTCGGCCTGCCCCGCCCCGCCCCGCCCGCCGCCAAAACAAACCGACTCATTTGGCGCGGCCTCCCACTCCCAAACCCAGCCCTGGGCCGAGAGGCTTGCCGAGAGGGCAGTGCCCGTACTCGAACCTCGAACCCGGGTCGGGTAGTCGGGTTCCGAGGCGCGGCGCGCGGCCGAGATCGAGACGCCCGATCGGCCACGATGGCCAAGGCAAGAGGGTTGGTCCGTTCCCCAGGTCCCCCCGAGGCCAGTGGCGGCCCCGGCCTGGTTTACCGCCAGCCTCGCCCGCCCGGCCCACGCCGACAACAATGCCGTCCCGGCGGCCTGCCCGACGTGGTGGACGTGCTGGACGTGCTCGATGACCCCCAGACCCCGGCGCGAAGCTGGCGCGAGCCGCTCTCTGCCGACGGCGATCACCGGCCGCCGCATTTTGACACTTTTTCCACGACCGGCTTCGCGCTTCGCCCATGGCCTATGGCTTGGCCTATGGCTTGGCCTATGGCTTGGCCTATGGCTTGGCCTATGGCTTGGCCTATGGCTTGGCCTATGGCTTGGCCTATGGCTTCGGCCGACTGCCCCGGGCTCAGCGTCAACCCCGTCAACCCCAATGCGACCGGCGGCCGAGACGGTCCGAGACGGCGCGGCGCCCCGCGGACCCCACCCCCGCCGCCGCGGCGGCTGCCACTGCCTACACTGCCTTCTGTGTGAACTGGTGAAACGGAATCCGGTACGCGTCTCCGCGCGTCCTTGCAAGGACTCGGCGCGGCCGCGGGGCAGCCGGGGCAGCCAGCCGGGGCGTGGCGATCCTGGACATACTATATCCCTCATTGTCTGAAAGTTGTTTGCTTCCACTTTCCAGGTGACTCGTCTGTGTGTGTGTGTGTGCGCGCCGCCTGTCCGCCTGGGAAGCGTCTAAGGTATGGCGAGCTCCGCGTTAAAACGCGCGCGCACACAAACACACAAGCACAGACACGCACGCACGCCGCTCGGCGGCAGCGCGCCGGGGATTTAGCATGGGCTCCCCCATTGTCTCGGCGCGTCCCCGCGATCTAGGCCAGATACGTCGCGACGACGGCGGGGCGTGTCCTGGCGGCACGGCGCGGCACGGCACGGCACGGCGGCGACGTCGGCTCAAAACACCGCCACTCCCAGTCGGACCCGCTTCATTATTGATCGCAGCTGACTGGCTGCAGTGTGGCTGCAGTGCCACGCACGGGAGGAAAGGGGCGGGAAAGGGAAAGGAAGAGGGGGGGGGGGGCAAACGCGTGGGGGCAAAGTGCGCCTTCAAGTGCTCCTGATTCCACAAAGCAAAGTCGCGCGCCTTTCTCGCCCGCCGCAAACAGCAAATCCAGTAGTGTGGGAGAATCGTTTTCTCTCTTCTTCGTTTATCACGCATGTGGCGAGGCACCGCCGCTTCACGCCGCCCCCTCGCTCTTCAGCGGCACCCAAAGCATCTTCACTTGCAAAACGTGAATTTTTCTGGTCGAAACATTCAAGTTGACTCACTTGTTGCAAGTTATCTTCGTTCAAGAAACGCCTTTTTGCGGTGTGCCTCCAGCCAGCACGTCGCGAATCTATCTGAACCGGCGGCGCCCTCGGGTAGACACGGGCACCGCGGGGGTGGACGTCGACGGCGGCCCCCGGCAGGTCGATCAGCGCCCCGCCCTCGCGTGCGGTGCGCGGCAGTGCGCGTGCGCGGCAGTGCGCCCGGGACGCCAACAAGGCCCGGATATTGCAGCGGCCCCGTTTTGCCCAGAGTTTAAATGGAGCGAAGGGCCTAGCGCCACCAGGCGGCGCGAGGCGGCCCCAGGGGCATGCAATGCGGAAATAGAGCCATTTCCCCGGAAGGCCTGGGCCTGGGCCTCTGCCCCGGGCCGGGCCTAGGGCCGGGCCTGCCCATCAGGCCGACTGTTACAGACACGCTTTTTTCGTACGGAAATGCGACGGTGGCAAGGGCGGCCTGCTTCGCCTGCTTGGCTTTGCTTACGGTCAAGCTGGACCCTCTTTTTTCCCCGGCCCGGCCGGTCGGGAGTCGAACTCCCATTAGCGTGCACCCCGGTCGCCCCGCCCCGCGTCCCACGGTGCAGCCCGTCACTGCAAAACGGTTTCCAAGGGCGACCTGCCTCCGCCGGCCTGCTCGGCCTGCTCGCCGGCGCGGTCCTGGTCGAGCCCAGGTCCAGGCTGCATCCCGTTTTATGATCGGTGCCGTCACGTCACCGCGATACAGATCGGCACGGCGTGGCACGGCGTGGCACGGCACGGCAGCCCGGCGCCAGTTTCTCGCATCAGCCGCTAAGTACGTGACGAGCGATACTCTCGCTGGGGCCGTGCGCTGCACACCACTGCAGTCGTGTCGCCGTATAGACCGCTTTTACGACCAGTTTTCGGACCGCCCCGCCCCGCCCCACCCCAACCCGCCCCGCCCCGCCCCGCCCCACCCCGCCTTGCCCCGCGGTGGCGGACGATGCTGACGGGGTGCACCGAGATCGACCGAGGCCCTAGATCTGCAGACTCCAGAGTGACGGACGACCTCTGCCGAGGGACGAATGTAGACGGAGTCAGCCTCCACGAATGGCGGTGAGAGGCCTTAGCCGCGCACAAAGCATGTGGCTGCGTAGGTACGCCTTGGCTACGCCACTGCCAGTGCGCGCGGCGCGCAGCCTCCCACGAAGGGGCCGCGCGCTGGGATCGGATTCCTGACCCGCGCAACACAAAAAGAACACTCGGCGATAAATAACGGGGGAAATATAAAGAATAATGTGGCGTACCGGGTCGAGCTGCGCTGCAGCGCTGCTGCTGCGCCTTGGCCTGCTTGGGCAGCCCGCCGCTCTGCAGTGCACTGCACTCCGTGGAGTGGCTCCAGTAAATCAGCGCCCAGTCGCCCACGGCCCGCGGGGAAGTGCATAAACCACGCCACCTCGGGCTGCGTCGCGCTGCGCTGCACGCTGAGCGCGCTCAGCTCGCCCGGCTCGGCTCGGCGGGCCCCGCCACCGCGGCAGGCTCGGCTGCGCTCGCTGGGCCCCGCGGCTCGGCTCGGCTGCGTCCAGCGACGCGGTATTTGGCGGCCGTCCAGACCAGTGCCCATTGTTCGGGCCATCGGACGCCATCCCGCGTGCACCCTGGCCTGGCCGGCACCCCAGCGCCGCACGGCCGCACGTCGTAGCAGACCCACGAGTCAACCAGGTGGGCCACCGGCCAACAGCCCAGGCCGGCCAGGCCAACAGCCGGGCGTGCAGGCCGTCCGAAAGGTCGCAGGCAGGTCACGCCGGCGGTCGCCTCGCCGGACCTCGAGGTCACCCGACCTGGCCCGGCGCGTCTGGCACGCCAACCCCCGCGGTCGCTGCCCCGCCAGGACCACCAGGCCCTCCGCCAAGTCCCACGCCGAGGAGAACCCTTTTTACAGCCGAGATGAGTCGAAGGATAGCACCGGGAAGGACACGGCAACCATACGGTCCTACGCCGACCGCCAGAGCCCTGCCCAGGAAATACCCCGGGCCCCAGAGGCCGCGCGTCCCAGCATGGGGTCTCGCCCAGCCGACGACTCCGCGCCGCCACGCCGCGGCCAGCCAGCCGGCCGGCCAGGAGCGACGACCCGGCCGCACGTCCTTCCCCTCTGTGACTCACACACAGACACACGCACACACACTGACGACATTGCAACTGACACTAAAGCCACGTTGGCCACGAGGCCGCTCGCGAGCTCGACGTCCGTCCCCCCGAAGATAATCACCGTCTACGACCTCTTCAAGCACAGTCGCCGGCCAAAGGCAAGGCAGAAAAAAGCCAGCGGTTCCTTCCGCAGTGCCACCCGCATTCAAATCACGCACGTCTAGGTGTCTTGTCCTCCGCCAATGGCCGACCACGGCGTCGTCGGCGTCCTCGGCGCCCCGGCCGCGCGATCCGTCGAGCACGACTTGGCGGGCCACTGCACCACTGTAGCTGCAGGCTGCAGGGAAATGGGTCGCCGTCGGCCGAGGGGCGTCTTTTCCCTTCCCATACATCCATAAAACAACGAAGATAAAAAAAATGATACACAAGAAGAAGCCGCCTACTGCGCTGCAGCTGCAGGAAGAAGCGGCTACGCCGAAACTCAAGATGGGTTACGACGTCCGTCCAGCCGCACACACACACACACACACACACACACACACACACACACACACACACACACACACACACACACACACACGCAGGCCACCGTGTGTGCGTGTCGTTCCAGCACTCCGGACTGAACCTCCGCAAGGCCGTCCTGGTCTCCACTTTGGAGGGGCCGGCGCTGGCTGGCGCTGGTGGCCAGCCAGGTGCGGGAGTGGTGGCGCGGTGGCCCCACTGGCTAGTGCCCCGACGCTGCCCCGACGCTGCCCCGACGCCCCGACCATCTGGCGGCCAAAGCCCTCGTCTGTCGCGCTCCGGCGTGCTTCGCCGTGCTTCGGCCCGCTTGCCGCTTCAGTAGCGACAGGTGCGGCCTGGCGGCCTGGCGCGGCATGGCCCGGACAGCGCGGACCGAGGACCCAGACACCGAGACCGGGAATCAGGTCGCGCGACTAAGTGCGCTTAGGCCTGCAGGCCGCAGGGTCGCGGGGTCGCTAGCGGGGCCTAGCGGGGCCGTCTCAGCCGCAGGCCGAGCCGCAGGCCGAGCCTCAGGCCGCCTGGGGCGTAGGCAACCGGGCCACCGCGCCCCGCCGCATCCCGCCGGTTTAGAAAGGCATTGGAGCTTCCCAGCGCCTCGAGCGGTACATACAAAGTCTGAAAATCCTGGAACGCCCGCCTGCCTCCTTGCCCGGCCGCGCTGCACATCGGCGGGGCACGGCGGGGCACGGCGGGGCACGGTCGGTCGGCGACGAGGTGCCAAAACAGGTTATTGGACGCGGTGCAGCGCCATGGCAGCGCTGGAAGGGGGAAGGAGCTAGAAGGAGCAGGTGGGACGCGGCGGGGCGGGGCGCGGGGCGGGGGAAGGGGCAGGCGCCCGCAGCCTAACGGTTCGTACTTCCTCGCCTGTCCTGTCGGCGTTAGCGGGGCGTTAGCGGGGTGTTAGCGGGGCCTTCGCGGCGAGGCGAGGCGGCCCGAGGAGTCGCCGGACTCGAGGGCAGGGCCTTGTCGCCCGTTCCGGTCATATTCCCCCGCAGCGTCGCGACACCTCCCAGGACGCCTCCCGGGACGCTAAAGGCGGTTAAAGGCCACCAGGACGCTGCCCAAAGCCCCCAAACCTCTCCTCCACGCCCCGCCAGCCCCGCCAGACTCGTCCTCGACGCCAAGCTGCTTGTCTCCGTGGTGGCGGCGCCGTTGCGCCGCTGCGCCCACCCAGCAGTGAGTCACTCACTTCGCGCTGCTTCGCGCACTGACCTCACATTCCCGGGCGCCCTGGCCCCTTCCGCTGCTGGCAGGCCGTCGTTCTGTCTCTCTCGCACGCGAGGGCCGTCCCGCACGGACGAGAGAGACAGAGCGACGCAAGGACCGCGTCGGCCGGCGACGCGCAGCCGTTCGAACTCACCGTAAACCGCCGCGTCGTCGTGCGCGACTGTACAAAAGTCAGCGCCGCCTCGCAATAAAACGCACCTGAAACAGAGAAGAGTCGACACGTTAGAACAGAACGGGCAGACGGCCTTGTCTCAGGGATGAGTCACAAGTCACACACGCACACGCACACACACACACACACAGAGCCAGGACGGGGCAGGACATCGACTCGATTTGCCTTTTCCCCAGACGGCATTCTGTCAAGACGCTGTGGTAATCAGGCGGGGCGCTTCGCTGCCTGCACTGCCGGCGCTGCGGGGAAAGGTGACTGGGTCGGACAAAGACGCGAAGCGCGAAGCGACGCGCCGAGCCCCGCCGAGCCGGCCTCCGTGTCGTGTCACTTCCTGGAGGGGACCTCTGGCGGGGACCTCTCCGACGGGGACCTCCCGCGACGCCCGCGGCGGCGGCCTGGCCGGCCAGGCCTGGCAACGGGACGCAGACGCACTCCTGAGCCGTAGGGGCAGTGCCGCGCGGTGTTTAGCCGCCGCCACCACGCCGCACGGGACAGCAGCTTGTTGCACGCAATCTGCAGCAAAGCGCGCGCAACGCGCCGCCGAAATTGCCGCGCCAAAAAGAGGAGCGGCAGGACGAGTAATTGGCGGAGCGAGCGCCTCGGCGTCTTGCGAGCCTTGCGGGCCACGAATGCAAATTCTTTAATTTAGTTGTCCGCTAAGGAGATGGACCGGCTCGACGAAAAAGGCCAAAATCCGTTTAGCGGCGTTGCTCCACGACGACGGCGGCGTCCCCGGCGTCGGGCAAGGGCCGGCCGGGGGCCGGGCCACAGTGGGCCAGAAGACCGGCGGAGGCGGCCAAAACTCCAGACGCGTTTCGAGCTCCAGAGTCGCTAAATGGGATTCGAACCGAACGTGTGACCCCACCAATGGATTGCTCTCAGGACGAGGAATCTATTGGTGGGGTCACACGTTCGGTTCGAGTCCCATTTAGCGATTCTGGAGCTCAAAACGCGTCTAGAGTTTTGGCCGCCTCCACCGCCCACTGGGCGGGCGGGGCCGTGGAGGGGGCTTTGCATTGAGCTCGCTAACTAAGCAGCGAGGCGGCGAGGCGGCCAGGCGGCGCAACTAGAGCGAGATTTCCTGGCGTGGTTATTCACGTGTTGTAAGCGCGTTGCCTCACTCGGCAGCCTCCTCGCCGGCCGAGACGACGGCCAGCACGGCCACGGCCAGCAGCGCCAGCAGCGCCAGCAGCATCCCCGGAGACTTGAACGCCGGGGAGCCCAAGGCGGCACCCTATCCTGGGAACCTCAACGCCGGGGTGGTGCGCAGCTTGGTGCGCACCGCCGCCACAAGGTCATGGGCGTGGCCTCGGGGTCCACGAGGACCTCGAAGGGCCCACCAAGGGCCCACCAAGGGCCCAGGTAGGGTGCGGCTACCTGCACACGAATAAAACGCCCCGTGTCGCCCTTTGAGGCCGAGTCAATGGGGGCGGGTCGCCTGGCCAGTGGCCACACATGCACACACGCGCACGCACACACGCGCGCGCACACACACACACACCCACACACCCACACACACTGAGAATCCAAACGCTATGAGTATAGCGTCAATTGGTGCAATGCAAAAGCATTGCACATGAAGTGCAATGCCTCCCATTTCCCATGCATTAGCATAGGGCCTTTTCGGGAAGCATTGCACCAAAGGTGCAATATGCCTGTGGCATTGCACGTATGGTGCGATATCACAGCGCATTGCACCATACGTGCTATACTCATAGCGTTTGGAATCTCAGTGCACACACACACACCCACACACACACACACACACACACACACACACACACACACACACACACACACACACACACACAACAAGCCGCCCCCTCGCCCCCACACACATAAAGATTAGTGGTTTCGTTCCCAAATCCGCTATAAAATGTCATCCCAAATAAAGAGGTCGCGGCACGTGTGCTGTGCCACCACACCTTTACAATTTGAAAAAAAAAAATGGTTTTAAAAAGTTAAGTCTGCAGCTGATGCGTACGAGTCTTAGTTTACAGTGTTGACGTTAGATAGGCCGGCGCATTACTATTGACACAGTGTTGTCCACACAGGAATGGAACACAAGGTAGGGAGGGGCCGGCCACTAAAAGGGGTACAAGGAAAAATAAAAAACATAAATAAAAAAATGACGACTACGTCGGCCTTTCCTCCGAATCCCAACTGCACCCTCGTCGCCTCGCTGCTGCCTGACTGTGGCTGTTGTTGTGCTGCCATACGTTTTCGTCTCCCTTTGTTAATCCTTTTTACTTTAGCCCTTATTTTATCGTGTTAGTTTTTTTTAAATTTTTTGTTCTGAGGAAATTTGTCGGCGAGATACGCTTTTAAAGGGATAGTGGTTATGATGATCATAAGTGCCCCCGGGGGCTCGGTCAGACCCCAGACTCGGTCCAGGTGGAGAAGGGGGGGGGGAGGCTGCTGCGGAATGCTGGAGGCTGTCTTCCGCACGGTGAGGCGCTCGCCTGGAGATTTGGCGCAAGGCCGGCTTTCTCACTTCACAACAAACGCAAAAAACAACAACAAGACGAGCAACTAGCGAGCGCCAGCGAGACACGCCGCGCCAGAGCGCCGAGGGAGACGCGCAAGCGACACCCCTTCCCAGCCGGTGCATTCCTAGAGGCGTGTGACGTCACCGCCGCAGGTAGGAGTGAATGGAGGTAGGCCCGTCCCGTCGCGGGGCCCAAAGGCCCCAAGGCCCGAAGGCCCCAAGGCCCGAACCCAGCGGCCCGGCTGGGCAGTCATTCACTGCGCCAGCAGAGGAAGCTCGACGAAAAAAGAAAAGCGCATACCGGAGCCGGCGGCGGCGGTACTCGAACCTCGAACCCTGCACTCGGGGAAGGGACAACGTCGGTGCGAACCCCTCTCTCTTTCTATCTCTCTCTGGTCGCTCCTGGCGGCTCTCTCCCTCACGGCCCGCGAGCGACACTGGTGCTGGCCACGTGTGAGCCCAGCGACGACGGAGCAAGACACGCGTGAGCGAATTGGAAAAGCGCAGCCACGGCCGCGGGGCCGCGAAGCCGCGGACCCAATTACCCCACGGCCACCCAATGCTCGCGCACTCACACACACACAGACTCACACACCTGTCGCAGCTAATTAACATCTTTCCCACTCGCACCGCCGCGCACCGCCACGCCGCCACGCCCCCCGCGAGGCCCTCGACTCCGGCGCCGACTCCGCCCGGCCGCTGAAGGCCTTGAAAGCGCTCTGTCCCAGCGCGGGCCCCGCGAGCGCTCCAGCTGACACATTGTTAGGAAGAAACAGCGCCGCGCGGTGCCGCCTTCGAGTCCAAGTGCGCAGACAGATGGAACCGATGTGGGGCTTTGGCTTCTGATGCGGCTTTCCCGCGAAACGGCCACCAACCGGCTCGGAATCGAGTCCGGAATTTCGTCTCCGTCCATCGGGCTCCCGGCTAGCTCGCGGCTCGCTCACGGATCTGGCTGATAGTGTAGCACGGCGTGACAAAGCTTTGACGGATTGGCCGGCAGCGGACTGCAGCAGGCTGGAGCGGCTTCTCTCCCAGTGGGGAAAATGCGCATAATTTGAACGGGACGTTGCGTCACACGTCAGGCCGGGCGCCGCACAGTGGGCCAGAAGACAGGTGGAGGCGGCCAAAACTCTAGACGCGTTTTGAGCTCCAGAATCGCTAAACAGGCCTCGAACTGAACGTGTGACCCCATCAATGGATTCCTCGTCCGGAGAGCAATCCATTGGTGGGGTCACATGTTTGATTCGAGTCCCATGCAGCGACTCTGGAGCTCAAAACGCGTCTAGAGTTTTGGCCGCCTCCACCGGTCTTCTGGCCCACTGTGCGCCGCGCCGCCCCTCCCTGCCGGCGACCGGGCCGATGGCCGGCCGGGCTGCGGTTCGACGCCTGGCCGGGGCCAATAAACGCCACAATGTTATTCCGTATCGAGTAATTAAAAAGAAGGTGACCGTCCGTGCGGCCCGGAGAAACGTTAGAATATCAGCATAACGCTGTTCGGTGCGAGAGGCCGAGTCACAACCGGTCCGCGCGTTGGTTCGGCCCGACGACCTGTTGGCCTGCTGGCTGCTCCGAACAGCGCTTGCTCGCTCTGTCTCTCTCGCGCCGCTACGGGACGCCCCTCGAGTGCGAGGGAGACAGGGCGACAGCGTGCAGGTGGCGGGGCAAGTGTCAGGTCCACGGCCGCCCCGCCCCGCCCCGCCCCGCCCCGCCGCGCCCCGCCCCGCCCCACCTCGCGGCGGCGCAGCGCCTCGCCGCTAGGACCGGGAGGGCGGGCCGGCGGGCCGCGCCGACGCTGCCAGGAATCATTATTAATTTCTTCATTTCCGATGACGACAACCCAAAGATGGATTCGGGCCGAACTATCAACACCAGGCCCGGCGACAGCGCCTTGGCCCTTATCTCACACTTTCCCTGGTCCCGCAGGTCGAGCAGGCTCCGCGAGCTGGCCGGGGCCGCTCGGCCGGGGCGGCGGCGACGCCGAACCAGCCCGACGGGCAGACGGCCTGCAGGCCTGCGCCGCGGCCTTCCCCTAGTGCTCCAGCAGCAGCGCGCTGCAGCGCCCCGGAGGCTGGAAGCTGCTCGCCGCCGGGCCGATCCGGAGCCAAGTTCCCACGCCAGTCCAATAACCCCGCGGTCCAAACCGGCGGCCACCGGGCGGGCCGGGGCGGCCAGCACCGCCAGCACCGCCACCGACGAGGATTCATAAAAAGAGAGTAAAAATGGCGGGCAGTAACTTTCGCACGTCCACGGCGGTCCGGGCCCGACCCGCCATCCGATGCGCGCGGCGGGTCGTTGACGGGGTCCTATTTGCGTCAAGTTGGCGGGGCGGCGCGGCGGCGCGGGAATGGGCCGCAGATACGCGCTTTCCAGTGGCGCGGCCAGGGCGCGGTGGCGTAACTGGCCGAGCGGACGGCCTTTCCGCGCCGCGAGTCTTGTCATCCATCGTTAGTCCGGCCGCTGCTTTCCGGTCACCCCGTGTGGAACCTGTGCAACAATCAAGCGACAAGCGGGCAAGGCGGGCAGAGCGCCACTTTCTTCTCGCCCTTCGAGCCACCCCGCCCCGCCCCGCCCCGCCCCGCCCCGTCCTCAACGGTTACTGCGTCGATATTGGAGCCATTACGCCGCCAATCTGGATCGGCAGCCGGCGGCGCGGCGCGACTTGGCACGGGTTCAAACCCAGCGTCGCAAAAGCGCGCTTCATTTTTGTTGTTTGCTTATTTCATCCCTGCTCGCGCTGCTTTCCATTTAACGGCCTCGCCGACGATCCCGGTCCTGGGGGACGACGACGAGGTGCTCTACGACGGCCGAAACTCTCGCAGGGCCTCGCAGGGCCAGGCAGGGCATGGCGAAACTCTCGCAGGGCCTCGCAGGGCCAGGCAGGGCACGGCGAAACTCTCGCAGGGCCTCGCAGGGCCAGGCAGGGCACGGCGAAACTCTCGCAGGGCCTCGCAGGGCCAGGCAGGGCACGGCGAAACTCTCGCAGGGCCAGGCAGGGCCAGGCAGGGCACGGCGAAACTCTCGCAGGGCCTCGCAGGGACAGGCAGGGCACGGCGAAACTCTCGCAGGGCCAGGCAGGGCCCACACTGAAAAAAAAGTCTAGTAACGATAACCAGAATCCTGGTACCAAATACCAGACTGTCTGATAGAATATAACTCAACTAGAATTCTGGTAAAAAATACTAAACTGTCTAGTTGGCCTCAGTCTAGTAAACCGTACCAGATTTATAGTTATCCTCACAATGCCGCCAGGTCCCCTTCTGGTAGTTTTTACCAAACATCCTGGTTAGTTAATGTGCTTACAAAACTGAAGTAAGAAGTCCAAAATTTAATAAAATATTTTTTCGTAGTGATGAAACCTGATGTGACGTCGACCCTCTGAACAACCTCTGAATTGTTTTTTTCCCTCCTCCTCTCCTCCGGATTCGAACCGGGATCTCACACTTGTGAGACGGGCACGTTACCACTGCGCCACCACGTCGCCTAAGGGTCGAGGGGATCCCCACTAGGTGACTCTCTACGTGTCTGGCTCAGGGAAATACTCCCAGTGTTTCTTTCGGATTTAAGACTCCGAAAATAACGAAACCGGTTGCAGTTTACTTTTTGACACCCGAACATTTCAATTGAAACGAATATTTCGAAGTTTTACGTATGGTGCCAATTACGGAACAGTCTGGTAAAATTTACCAGGATTATTAACTAGACACCTGGTAAATGTCACAACACCCGATCTGGTTACTGCAACTGATCATCTGGTGAGAGTTACTAGGATTCTCGTATGAGTAACTAGTACTCGTTTAACTAGGATTGGTCTGGTACTTTTAACCAGACTTTTTTCTCAGTGCAGGCAGGGCACGACGAAACTCTCGCAGTGCCTCGCAGGGCCCGGCGAAACTCTTGCGGCCACTGGCAGTGATCGGAGAAACGTCGATCGGACAAACGTCGGTCGGACAAAAATTTAAGGGAAAAGGAGGTCGGACAAATTTCGGCAGGTCGGACAAACGTCGGTCGGACAAACGATGTACACCGGCTGGGAGTCCGCGGCCGACGGGGACGTGATCCGTGGCCGCGACAGCCGAGACCAGCATCGCGATGATGCGCCCCCAAGACGCTCCCCAGGACGCCCCCCAGGAGCCCCCCAGAACGCCTTCCAGGACGCCCCAGGACGACCCCCAGGACGACCCCCAGGACGTCCCCTAGGAAGCCCCCCAGGACGCCCCCCAGGACGACCCCCAGGACGACCCCTAGGAAGCCCCCCAGGACGCCCCCCAGGACGGCCCCCAGGACGCCCCCCAGGACGCCCCCCAGGACGCCCCCCAGGACGCCCCCCAGGACGTCCCCGGCCGCGTCCGTGACTGAGGGTCGCGGTCGGCGGCGACGGCCGCACGCCCCAGGGTGCCTGGGGGTCACGACACGGCGGCCAGGACGGCGACGACCGGGACGAGAAATCTCTCCCCTGCGCCACTAATTAGTGCTGCGGGGAAAAATGGCCGCGGGTGAGATTGGCGCTCGTCGGCCGCCTTGCCTTCCTGTGCGGCGCCCTCGAGACAAAGCGCTGCATCCTGGCCGCGATCCGCGTCGTGTCTCGATGCCGGTCGCCACGCTGCCACGCACGTCGGGAGCACGGGGAGCACGGGGTGGCGGCGGGCGGCCACCTCGCCGACCTGCGTGACTGTCACTTCTTTTCGGCAAAACGACATGAATGGAGAAAGGAAACACGTAACAGACACACTCACACACACATGTGACCCTCTGCACTACACGAATGGTTGCGGGAACATCGAAAGGTGTACGAGAGAGAGAGAGAGAGAGAGAGAGAGAGAGAGAGAGAGAGAGAGAGAGAGAGAGAGAGAGAGAGAGAGAGAGAGAGAGAGAGAGAGAGAGACAGACAGAGAGAGAGATAGGGGGGGGGGGGAGAGCACATACAAGCCGCGCCGACTTCACTGCTGATCCCTGAACCGTCAACCGAGTCGCTCTCTCACTCGCGCACACATACACACACACTCACACACACTCGTAAGACCAGACAGACAGTCATCGCAGTCCTTTCATCATGGTTGCGCGTATGGACTGGATGAAGCTTTCGCTACTCACATGAGCCCGGACCGAGACCGAAGCCCGCACCCGACCCGGCCGTCCGGCAGCACTGCCAGTGTGGTGGCGTCCCAGGCTGCGCAGTGCACAGTGTGGTGGCACCGGCACTGCAGGCGGCCTCTGACCTTCCGGCCGGCCGGGCCGTGTCATTTCTAATTGAAGAGTGGCGCGGCGCGCGGCGGCGGACGAAAGTAAAAGTAAAGTGACGATGGCCGTAGGGGGAGCCGCCAGGGACGCCGCCAGGGGAGCCGTCGCGCCACCCAGTGGGGGTGCAGCCCCGCCGCGGCGCGCGACGTCGTCGTCGACGTCGTCGTCGACGTCGTCCAGGGCGGGCCGCGGGCCGCGGGCAGCAGGCTCGAGTCCCCGGAGGGCGCGAGGCAGGACGCAGGACGAAAGGGCGGCGCGCAGGCTCCAGGATGTTAGTCTTTCCCGCCCCACACCACTTCCGCTGCCACCCTCGCGCCCTCCCCCGCGACGACACACAGTGCGACACAGTGGAACACACAGTGCCCCAACGAAAGCAAACACAAACAACAACAACAAATTACATCGCCCTCCGTGAAAACGAGAAACGCGGCGCTCACGTCATCGCGTCGTCGTGGTCCTGGTGGTCCTGGCGGTCCTTTCTTTCTCGTAACGGCCGAGGGGTCGATCACGGCGCTCGGCGCTTCGCAGTGGCGTGGAGGGACCAGGCGCTGCTTCGCCTTGCTTCGCGTGCGGGGAGCTTGTTGGGCGAGGGGTAGGAACAACAACAGCAACAACAGCAGCAGGCACCGAAACAATTAATTAAACGTTTTTCCCTCCGAGCGTCGAGTCGCGCGAGCGAGCGAGCGCCCTTCCCTTCCCCTCGCTCTTTCTGTTTCTCCGGGCGGCGTTTTGTTTTCCAGTGTCCGCCAGGTCCGCCACCACACTGGCGGCCGGCAGGCTGCTGCTGCTGCTTTCCTCGGCGAGACGCGCGGCCTGACCAGTGGAGGCGTCCAGATTGACCGGTCAAGGATCGGGTAGAAAACTAAACTGCGGCGGCCGCCGAGCCGCCGAGCCGCGACGCCACGTAGTCGCGAGGCGGGGCCCGCCCGGCCCGCCCGGCCTGCGATGCAGCAGCGGTGACTCTCAGTGAGTGTGTGTGTGTGTGTGCGTGTGTGTGATTGCAATGCGCGTCGGGTGATCTCACGCGCGTCATTTTCATAACGAGTTACTGAACAAGTTCACGTCGAGGCAATGACCGACAGAAGAGCGCACAAGCTGTTTCCGCACCACGCCTCTCTCTCTCTCTCTCTCTCTCTCTCTCTCTCTCTCTCTCTCTCTCTCTCTCTCTCTTTCTCTCTCTCTGTCCCGGCGTGTCCGGCCGCCGCGGCGCGTCCCCTTTGTCTTTCTCTTTTCTAACTACTCGCGTCGTCAACGGTGATGATCATGAGGTTGGCGATGTGAACTTTGGTCCGCGGCTCCGCGGCTCCGCGGTCAGCCCCGGCTTCATTAGCACTGGCACGGCCTTGCCTTCGCGCTGCCCTGCAGTCCGCGGCCCGCACGGCCCGCACGGCATCATGCCAAGATTCAATTTCACCCGCCGCGCCGCGTACGGTACCGCTGGCAGGTCCAATCCGAACAGCGCCTCGTCGCGTCTCCCCCACACCCCGACGGGGCGCCGCGTGAGTGCGAGAGAGACGGCGCGACGACGGCGCCCCGTTCGGAATGAGTCTGCGGCACGGCGCGGCGCGGCGCCATGACGGAGTACCCGTCGGGGCGCGACATTAGCGCCGGCCGAAGAGCGAAGAGCACTGCGTCGTTTTTCTTCGAGTTGGCGGTGGCGGCGATGGGCGGCGGGCCCACGGGGGTCAGGTGGCGCCGGTACGGCCCTCGGTCCCCCGGCCAGGCCCCGGGGAGGAAGTCCAGACCGCCGAGCAGGCCGAGCAGGCCGAGCAGCACAGCAAGCAACAGGTGACGCTGCGGTACCGGGCCTCGGGGCCGCCGACGGGCAGCGCATCACGCTGGACGCGCACAAGCACCGCGCCCACGGCCAGCTTGTTAAACCGCCGCGCCGTCTTGGCCCCGCCCCGCCCCGCCCCGCCCGGCCCCGCCACAGCGGCCACGGCTCCGCAAAACGCTTCTTAGCCGCTTCAGCGCGTTTCTCGCCGAGTTCCACGAAAAACCTGCTGCACCGCCGTGCCCCCTTCCCCCACCCCTTGCGGGTCCCCGCCGCGGGGCGCGCTGCAGGTGCCCCCCTCCCGGCCCCTCCGCCTTGATCCGCCTCCTCATGCACAAATTGACGACCGATTGGGAGAGTGCAAGTCGAGCCGCCAACAGCGCGCCGGCCGGCTGGAGCGGCTGCTGCAGGAACCGGGGCGAGCGGCAGAGCGGAGGGCCGGCGGCGGCGGGCGAAAAAAAGAGGAGAAAAAAGGGCCGAGAGAAAGGGATATTTGAAGGGAGGCTGATGAAGGGCAGCCATGCAGAGAAACCCAACGGCCGCCTGACAGAAATAAAGACAACGAAAACAACAAGAGAGAGGGAAAAAGGGCGCCGCCAAAATTTCAATTTCGGCGCGCTGATACAGTATGAGACGAGCATCCGACATGCCACGCGCGGCCGCCGTCCCGTCGCCTCCGCCGACAAGGACCACGTCGCCGACGGCCTCCTCCGTGGCCCCCGGCAGGCAGGCAGGCAGGCAGGCAGGCAGGCAGGCAGGCAAGGGCTAAACGGGTCTTCGATGCCAATCTTTACGCCCAGGCCCCGTTGTCGGCGAGCCCCCGCCCCGCCCCGGAGTATACCGTGGCGTTCACGAATTAAAAAGCTCGCCTCGTTGTGGCGCGGCGAGTGGGCGCCTCAAAACTTGTTTAGGAATTTAATGCAAGAAAAGGAATAAGAATGTGCGCAATCTTTTGTTCACAAGTGGGCCAGGAAGTGACCACCGCCACGGCGACGCCGAGCGCGAAGAGCGAAGCACCTCGCCGTGTGGTCACCTCGCGTGTGTGGCGAGGCGGTGGGAACGGCGCCACACACACACGCGCACGCACACACGCACACACGCACACACGGGCCGCATTTTCCTCATCCCGCGAGGTGATTCCGCCTCCAGAGCCGGCCTGGCCGCGGCCTGGCCACGCTTATGTACACTTGTTGGTGCAACTCTTTCCTGTCACCGCGGCCCTGCCGCCCTGCCGCCCTGCAGCAGGCTGCAGCAGGCACTCGGCCAGCCAGCCAATGGGCACGAGGAAGTCGACCAAGTCCCGGGAATGTGGGGCAGGCCGGCGTCCGGGCCGCCCGGGCCGGGCCGTCGGCCAGGCCGCCGCCGACCTTGGGGTGCGCCGCGGTGCACTCGGTGGCTCTGCCGCCAGGATGGTGCACCAGCCGCGGCACACTTGACACCTCCTGGCGCGCTTTCTCCGAGTGGCGCTAAGAGAGCCGTACGTCGGCGCGTGGTCCCGGTGACGGGGTGCGCGAAGAGGACGACGCCCACGTAACCCTCGGCGCCGTGCCGCCGTGCCGCCGTGCCGCCAGGCCCGGACTGGCCCGGGCCGCGGGGGCGCGATCGCGGCCGGGGCCTCGCGCGAAGCGCGGGGCCTTTCGGCCGCGGGCCACGGGGCCTTTCCACCGCGGGGCCTTCTTGGCCGCGGCAAAGTCGCGGTCTTTAACTATTTACGTACTTAAATCAAAGGGGTACCCATTTGAAAATTTCTCAAGATTTCGCAGAATTTTGCGTCAAAATTATGCCGGATTCCGCGAGATTTTGTTGGTATTCCACGAAATTTCTGCCGATTTTACGCATGATTTCGGCAAATCAAGCGCATTTTTTGGCCAACTTTGGTCCCAAAATCGTTGCGGTCAAAGGCAAAATCGTTGTGGTCAACGTCTTCCCGAGACAGGGCATGGAAGAGTGGGGTCTTAAGAATACTGGAACGTCGAGGGAGGCCTTTTACGTCAACTAGATTGGACACAGTGGCCGCCCAAAGTCAGCAAAATCAGCAAATTTCCGAGACTCGACCACTTTTTGACCAACTTTGGTCCCAAAATCGTTGCGGTCAAAGGCAAAATTGTTGTGGTCAACGTCTTCACGATACAGGGCATGAAAGAGTGGGGTCTTAAGAATACTAGAACGTCGAGGGAGGCCTTTTACGTCAACTAGATTGGACACAGAAGCCGCCTAAAGTCAGCAAAATCAGCAAATTTCCGAGATTCGACCACTTTTTGACCAACTTTGGTCCCAAAATCGTTGCGGTCAAAGGCAAAATCGTTGTGGTCAACGTCTTCCCGAGACAGGGCATGGAAGAGTGGGGTCTTAAGAATACTGGAACGTCGAGGGAGGCCTTTTACGTCAACTAGATTGGACACAGTGGCCGCCCAAAGTCAGCAAAATCAGCAAATTTCCGAGACTCGACCACTTTTTGACCAACTTTGGTCCCAAAATCGTTGCGGTCAAAGGCAAAATTGTTGTGGTCAACGTCTTCACGATACAGGGCATGAAAGAGTGGGGTCTTAAGAATACTAGAACGTCGAGGGAGGCCTTTTACGTCAACTAGATTGGACACAGAAGCCGCCTAAAGTCAGCAAAATCAGCAAATTTCCGAGATTCGACCACTTTTTGACCAACTTTGGTCCCAAAATCGTTGCGGTCAAAGGCAAAATCGTTGTGGTCAACGTCTTCCCGATACAGGGCATGAAAGAGTGGGGTCTTAAGAATACTAGAACGTCAAGGGAAGCCTTTTGCGGCAACTAGATTGGACACAGTGGCCGCCCAAAGTCAGCAAATCAGCAAATTTCCGAGACTCGACCACTTTTTGACCAACTTTGGTCACAAAATCGTTGCGGTCAAAGGCAAAATCGTTGTGGTCAACGTCTTCCCGATACAGGGCATGAAAGAGTAGGGTCATAAGAATACTAGGGCGTCGAGGGAGGCCTTTTACGTCAACTAGATTGGACACAGTGGCCGCCCAAAGTCACCAAACACGGCTTACCCTCCCCTGGCTAGTAAATTTAAAACAGGACGCATATCGGAAAAGGGGGCCCTTGACGTCACACTGCGACCGGGGCCCTGACTTAGCCAGTCCGGACCTGCGTGCCGCCGCGCGCGAGGCCCTCACGACGGCCGAAAAGACGGCCGAGCCGCAGCCGCCACCGCCGACAGACAGGCAGGCCTAGGGCAGGCCCAGGGCAGGCCGTCCGCGGTGGAGGCTGCGGCAGCCGTAGGCAGCCGTAGGCAGCCGACTCGACACTTCCTGAAGGCTGCGCCTCGGCGCTGCGGCCTGCTGCAGGGCGTCCCGTTTCCTCGTCACGGCGCGGCCGGAGCAGGCGGAGCAGACCCTGCCCAAGGCGGAGCCAAGTCGCCCAGGCGCGCACCGCGGCGCACCGCCTGCTCCGGCCGCGCCGCGCCCTAAATGCACCGCTTGATCGCTGCGTACGCCGCGCCCCGCCGCGTCGCGCTGATAACATGAGATACGCCCCCTCCCCTCCCCCTCCGCCGTTCGGCCCCGCGACAGCCTGAATCGCATTTCCGGTTTTCCTCCCGGCGCAGCGCGGCTACACTCGCGGATTTGGCGCGCGCGGCGTAGCGGCGGATGGCGAGGCGTACACGACGTAACCGATTGGGTAAGTCGACTTGGCTATGCCTCGGCTTGCCTACGGTGTAGGCCGGGGCCGACCACAGAACAAGATGCCACCCTGTCCGCCACGCCCCCGCACCGCAGCCGCCTGGAGGCCGCGCCTGCACTGGCAGCGCGGCCCAGCCGGCGGGGCGCCTGGCGGGTAGGCCGTCCCGTCGAACGCGCGTGTCGAGCGGCACGGTCCACGTCCCGGGCGGCCAGGCGCGCCACGCCGCGCGACGAAGACGCCCAGAATGCACGGCGCGTCGCGACGCCGCGAGTACGTGAGGCAGTTTCCTCAATCCCGGCAGGAAGACGCGGAAGAACTCGCCAGAAAAAAAGGATACGAGGGGGGCGAGCGAGAGAAAGAGACGCGCGCACACACCGACACACACACACACCTACACACACACACACACACACACACACACACACACACACACACACACACACACACACACACACACACGAGACAACGAACCACTCGTACAACTAGTTGGGACTTAAGGCGGGGCTGGAATTTGGCTGCAGGCGTTATTCAACGTACCGGTACTGGTTACTGCCAGTAGTCACGGCGGTGCCGGGGAGAAAAGGGGGAACGGAGGGGAGGGGAGGGCAGGGGAGGGGAGGGGCAACAAGCTCGTATCATTGCGCTTCCTCCTCATGATGAAACTAATCGAATCATAGGCTATAAAAGGACAGTGCGGGCGAGGCGTGCGGGGGTCGGCCGACACGAGACCAACTAGAGCATCATCACACACACACAGACACACACGCGCGCGAGAAGGTTGATGCAGTGTGTAGGCGGGAGGGGCTGCGGCGCAGAGAAATATTACTACCCGCGGTGGCGTAGAGAATTTCCCTTCCTTTATTTTGGGAGGAAGGGTGCGGGATTTGGTAAGGAGAGACAAGGCCACCCCACAACAGTCGGCACGGCGGCGAGCGAGCCACGCTGACGTAGAGATACATCACGGCGCGCATCGCGGCGCCACGCTCGGCACCGCACTGGGAAACGCGTCCGTCGGCGCGGCAGGCACGGCAGCGCGGTCCTGCTCCTATTTCTGGCGGCGGCGCTCGGAAAGGACATCGCGGGGCACGCGCCCCTCCAGCCATTAGGCGGAGGAAGAGGCGACAACGACGCCACCGTTCGGCGAGGCGCCGCTGCCGCTACACCGTGCTGCCGCTGCAGGTGGGGTGTCTTAACCAGTCTTAACGGTATGACCCTGGGCCCGGGGCTATGGGCCTGGGCCTGCACGGCCTGCACCCAGTAGAGCGCGGCGCCACGCCCCGCCACGCCTGGCCGCCTGCAGAGAATGGGCCCTGCCTTCGGGGCCTTTGGGCAAGCCTTTGGGGCTTTGGGACTGGAACGCCATTCAAGCACGCGCACAACGGCGCGCCGCGGCTCGGCCAATTTTCAGCCAACACAAACAACTCCCGAGTCCGAACGGTCCGAACCGCGCACAGTAGCCGATGCCACCGCGCACAGTGGGCCAGAAGACCAGTGGAGGCGGCAAAAACTCCAGACGTGCTTCGAGCTCCAGAGTCACTAAATAGGACTCGAACCGAACGTGTGACCCCATCAATGGATTGCTCTCCGAACGAGGAATCCATTGGTGCGGTCACACTTTCAATTCGAGTCCTGCGTAGCGACTCTGGAGCTCAAAACGCGTCCAGAGTTTTGTCCGCCTCCACCGGCTTCTGGCCCACTGTGCGGCCGGGCCTCGCCTCGCCGGGCCTTGACCGCCACGACGCCGACGTCATCGTCCTGCGGGGCCGATTTCCACGCGGCGGAAGGGAAACCATCATATATCTGACGAAACCGAGCCGACGGGCGGCCCGCCTAAAAGGGCCCCCTTCCTTCCTCCCCCTTTCCCGACGGGCCTGGTCAAGGCGGAGGACCGGACCAGGACATATAGTGCGAGCAGGACGCGGGGCCGCGCGAACCAGTAGAAAGTGCAAGTACAACAAACATGTCATGTCGCGCCGGCCGCGCGGCCGCGTCACTCAGGGAGGAAGCTGTCTGCCGGCCCCGCCAGCCCCGCCGGCCCCGCCAGCCCCGCGCAGTATGCACTTTCATCGCAGCCAGCGCGAAGGCTCGCAGAGAGCGGCGGGCAGGCGCCGCCCTGTGTACTACGTACTACGCCCACCCCCGCGGAGCCAGCCCGACCAGCCGGACCAGTCGCGAGGCGAGGCAAACGGCGAGCCCCAGTCAGTCCTTGCGAAGGTCGTCGGGCGGGGCGGTCTCGTCTGTTCGGCCGCCAGGCCCGGCCAGGCCCGGCCGCTGCAACGCGTCGGCTTGCAAAAACTCTCCCCCCGGATCCGGCCCGCCCGGCTCGGGCTCTCAGGGGCCAAGGACCTAAGTGGCCGGCGGGCCGGCGGGCCGGCTGCCGGGGACGCGCGCCATTGTCTCCACTTTTATGCCCGTTTTTCGACTTAACAGGACTTTCAAAAATAAGGAGCAAGAAAAAGGGCGGCGAATCGCGCGGTGCGGTGACGCCCGGCGAACTAGGGCCGGACGGACGGACGGACGGACGGACAGACAGACAGACAGACAGACAGACAGACAGACAGACAGACAGACAGACAGACAGACAGACAGACAGACAGACGGACAGACAGACGACGGACCGGTCCTCCTTCAAACCGTCCGGACGACGCGAAGGAAACTGACAGCAGCGCAGCCGAAAACGAGGGACTTTCATTTCCGCCGCAAATCGCGGGGCGGGGCGGGGCGGGCCGAGTGAGTGCGTGTGTGTGACGCGTCGACGCGTCACATGACAAAGAGGCGACGTAACGCCTTGCGCGCATTAGCCAAACGGGTGGAATGAAGCGAGAGAGAGAGAGAGAGAGAGAGCAAGCAAGCGATCGCGGGGCGGAGGGCGCCATTCATAGAGACGTGCCGCAAATGCAGATGGAAGCAGGGCAGGGCGCGGCGACGGGGCGGGCCCAGCAGGCTCCGGTCCCAACAACGCTTGTCGTCGCTCTATCTCTCTCGCACCCAAACAGGGCGCCAGATGAGAGGGCGAGACAGAGCGACAACGCCACTGCAAGACGAAACTTTCAGAATTTAAATATCGAATGAAGGTGGAAAATTCAGAGGGCGAATTCAGTTTTCTTTCCAGTGGGGAAATTGCCCCTCGATGGGAATACCATTACGACCCCGCGGCGACAAGCGCGCCCTTTGTGTCCGACAAATAAATCCGCATAATGGCAACGTAATAGAAAGTGGAACCGCCAGCCAAGCAGGCAGCCAGGCAGGCAGCCAGGCAAGCAGCCAGCCAGTCATACCCGTCGCAACGTCGCATTGCAATTAGCGGGCCGGCCACGCCGAGGGCCACGCCGAGGGCCACGCCGAGGGCCACGCCGAGGGCCACGCCGAGGGCCACGCCGAGGGCCACGCCGAGGGCCACGCCGAGGGCCACGCCGAGGGCCACGCCGAGGGCCACGCGAGGGCCACGCCGAGGGCCACGCCGAGGGCCACGCCGAGGGCCACGCCGAGGGCCACGCCGAGGGCCACGCCGAGGGCCACGCCGAGGGCCACGCCGAGGGCCACGCCGAGGGCCACGCCGAGGGCCACGCCGAGGGCCACGCCGAGGGCCACGCCGAGGGCCACGCCGAGGGCCACGCCCACGCCGGCCTAGCAGCCTCCCGGCGGGACGACGGCTCGACTTGAGTCTCTCCCATTCACCCGTTTTCTTTTTGCTTGTTGTTTTTTCGCACTGACTCCGCGGGTGTGTCGACCGCGCCGAGGTCGTCCGGGGTCCGCACGTCCATACGGCACGCGGTCGGCGCCGTCCTGTCCATGGCTCTCGGTCCATGGTGCAGGCGCGGGGCCTCGATGACGCTGGCCCGGAAGTACGGGCGCCTATCGGTGCCGCCGTGCCGCAGCTCCTCAGACAGACTGCCATAAACGCCCCGACTGCTCAGCGCGAGTCAAGCCACCGACTGACCTGCCGCACAGTGGGCCAGAAGACCAGTGGAGGCGGCGAGCAGCCCGGAGGTAGGCAGCACGCCGCGCGGGTCGCAGCGCAGCTTAGACTGCGGTGAACTTGCCGTCTGCGGTTTCGATCCGCGCAACACCGCGCCGCGGCCGTGGCGCGGCAAGGCCGAGGCAGGGGAGGGGAAAGGGGAGGGAGGGCAGTGGAGACCGCGTCCAGTGTGAAACAGGGCGTCCAAGTGCATTGCACCCAGCCAAGCCAGAATACAGTGTGCGCTTTCGTCGCCCTGTCTCTCTCGCTCTCACCGGCATCCTCGAGGGGAGCGAGAGAGACGGAGCGACGATGGCAGGTGTGGTGAGGCACTGTTCGGAATCAAGCTCCAGGGGGGATATGATACGTGCAGGCCGCAGGGCGACACACACACACACACGCAGACGCATACATACATCACACACACACACACACACACACACACACACACACACACACACACGACGGTGAAATTGGATGTCGCCTGGCCGGCTTCGCCAGGCTTCGCAGTGCTTTGCAGTGCTCCGCGGAGAGGACAGTCACCCGCAGGCCGCCAACAGGACGGACAGCGCCGGGACAGCGCTGCTGCAGTGCTGCTGCAGTGTGCTTGCAGCAGCCCGCTGCCTGCTGCTTGCCTGCTGCTTGCCTGCTGCTTGCCTGCTGCTTGCCTGCTGCTTGCCTGCTGCTTGCCTGCTGCTTGCCTGCTGCTTGCCTGCTGCTTGCCTGCTGCTTGCCTGCTGCTTGCCTGCTGCTTGCCTGCTGCTTGCCTGCTGCTTGCACGCGCGGATGCCTGCTGATTCCCAAAGACTTGGTCTTATTCTGGTTCCTGCGACAGGGCACGGCACGGCACGGCCGGTAGGGGGCACAGCTAGGCAATAGATAAATAGTAGCCGGGCTGCCGCCCCGCCCGCCCCGCCCGCCCCGCCCCCGCCCCGCGGGGCAAGTCGGCAGCGGCGCGGCGTCGTAGTCGGTGCACCTGTCTCGGGCCAGGCGATGCCAGGCGATGCCAGGCGATGCCAGGCGAGCCCAGGCATGCATTAGCTCGCACACCGCGCCTCGCCGCGCCTCGCCGCGCCTGGCACACAGCTTCAGTCCAAAGAACGCCGCAAAGTGGCGAACCGAGTCCATTTATTCAAGCCTTTTCCCCGCTTTTGTCGCCGCGGCGCCGAACGACGCAACGGAGGCCTGCCGCCTCGCGCCCCGGGCACCAACCCCTGCGGAAAAGCGGAAAACGATCACGAGAAAATGGCTTTTGCGGTGCCGTGCGACGCAACGGAGGCCTGCCGCCTCGCGCCCCGGGCACCAACCCCTGCGGAAAAGCGGAAAACGATCACGAGAAAATGACTTTTGCCGTGCGTCACAGACGCGCGCGTCACAAAGTCACTCATCTGCAACTCGTTGAAAGTAAAAAATGAGAATAAACTAAAAAGCGCGTGGTTGGGCCGCGCGTCCGGAACGCGTATTACAGTGATTACGGCGCGCTGTGCTGCAGCAGGCCGCGCAGGGCGTGGAGGGATGCACGCCGCAGCACTGCAGCACGCACGGCATTAATAAACGCCATTAGCCTCGGTACTCCGTGTCCCCCCCGCAGGACGTGACCGCCAGGGCGTACCCAGGGCGTACCCAGGGCGTACCCAGGGCGTACCCAGGGCGTACCCAGGGCCGCGAGGCGGGGCCACCTCCAGCCACCAGCAGCAGCGAAAACGGCGACCCTCGTCGGTACTTGAACCCAGGACCCTCAACTCGCCATTGACATTGGCCACTCCGTCAACATTGGCAGGGCGGCGCATCGGAGGCCGTCCTTGTCCAATGACAACAGCCACTGAGCAATCTGTCTGCCTGTCTGTCTGTCTTCTGTCCGTGCAGACGCAGTGCAGACTGCGTCGCTGTGTCGCCAAGTTCAAGGCCGCCTGTGGCAACCATTCGATTGACGCAACGACAATGATGACACACCCCGGCTGGCTGCAGCTCCAGACTGCAGTGCAGGCCCCAGACCCGCCCCTAGAGCCTGGAGCTGGCTGGCTGGCTGGCCGTGACAGCCAAGGCGTCGTCGCCGCCACGACGCCACCGCCGCCGCGGGGCTTGCGACACGAGGCATTCCGCGCCGATGACGCGGGTTCGAGTCCCGCTAGAGCCTTGTTGTTCTGTATCACGGCAATTTTTATTGTTTTGCGTTTGTCCGTCGCCGAGCGCGAGGGACCTGCTGGCCGCCGCGGGGCTTTCACTCCCGAACCCTGCGACGCCGACTCTCTGCCCTCACCCAGGCGACGCCTCTCTCTCTCTCTCTCTCTCTCTCTCTCTCTCTCTCTCTCTCTCTCTCTCTCTCTCTCTCTCTCTCTCTCCCTCTCTCTCTTTTCTCTCCTCCTCTCTCTCTCTCTCCTCTCTCCTCTCCCTCTCTCTCTCCCTCCCCCTCTCTCTCTCTCTCTCTCTCTCTCTCTCTCTCTCTCCTCTCGGAAGCAGTCTGCTGGCGACGTATCGACGCCGCGTGGCTATTTTTCTCCGCGAGCGCGACCGAAAAGAAAGAGGGGGAGTTTGTCGCGCAGGGCGGCGCAGGGCGGCGCAGGGCGGGCAGGGCGCGGGGCTCGCAGGGGTCCATTCACACGCCGCGCCCCCTGTCGGGCCCCCGCGGCCCCCCCCGGCCCCCGCCGCCCCCCGCCCCGCGGCCGACGGCCCGTTAGGTCAATGCCCGGCCGCCGCGCGCGCGCCGGGCCCCCATTTACCGCCTTTTGGGCCTTTCTGTGCACCAGTCCGTCCGCCAGCCCGCCCCGCCGGCACTTGTCCCCTTTTTTGTAGCAATTTCTGTGTTTCTTTGCCAGGGCCAGGGGCCGCCCACACTCCCACACAGCCCCGCCCCGACGTCCAAACATTGCGCTTCCGATCCGCCCAAACACCTGGGGAGTTTAATGAAACCCTTTCGGGGCCCCAAACGGGCGGGGGCCCAACCGCAAAGCACTACACAGACGCGCACACACACACACACACACACACATTGCGCGTTGCAGCTGCATCCGCCAAAGCAGCCGTCCCCCGCCTCCCCATTCATCATAAAGGCCCTAAATTAGCGTGTGGGCCGAAAGGGTGGGGCCAGAGGGCGGGGGCAAGAAAGAAACCATGTCGGCACACACCGCCCCACCTAGGCGCGCGGCCCCGACACGGCGTAAGTTTCCAAACGCTACAGCGCTCCCCATTCACTCATAAAGGCCCGTGATAATAATGAGTGTGGAGGAACGGGGTGGCGAGAGGGTGGAGGCGGCAGAGAGGCGGCGGCAGGAAGAAAGAAAGGTGTCGCATGTCGGCCACACCGTCCCCACCTGGGCCGCCCGGGCCGCGACACTGGCGGTAAGTTTGCCAGAAGGGAGGCAGAGGGAGCTACTTCCGGTCATCCGGCGAGCGTGTGTTTGTGTGAGTGTGCGCGTGTGCGTGAGGCAGGGGGAGGTCTCCCCTTCTGGTGTACGCGCGCCGACCCAGGCGGGCCGATGTGCCCCAACCGTCTTTTTGTCCCGGCCATGCCCTGGAAGAGGAGACCCGATTCCGAGAGCGTCGCCCCACCGTCTCTCTCGCACCTGTACGCGACGCCCCACGAGTGCGAGAGAGACGGAGCGACGAGAAGCACTCTCGGGACCGGGCTTGCGGCCCCCCCCCAAGCTTCCCGGATGCACGACCCGGCGCGGTGCAGCGGCAGCACGCGACAGCGACGCCTCCAAGACGAGCAGCAGGCTGCTGCAAGCTGCACCAGGCCGGGCACAGTGGGCCAGAAGACCGGTGGAGGCGGCCAAAACTCTAGACGCGTTTTGAGCTCCAGAGTCGCTGAATGGGACTCGAACCGAACGTGTGACCCCACCAATGGATTGCTCTCCGAACGAGGAGTTCATTGGTGGGGTCACACGTTCGGTTCGAGTCCCGCTTAGCGACTCTGGAGCTCAAAACGCGTCTAGAGTTTTGGCCGCCTCCACCGGTCTTCTGGCCCACTGTGCCGGGCCGAAAGGAAGAGGGGGGGGGGGGGCCGCTCCGAAACGGGAGGAGCGGCCGGGACTAGCCAGGACCGGGGATAAGGGATTAGCGGCACCATTGGCTCCATTCGGATTCGACAATGAATGCATCAAGCGGCCACGCATATTATCACGCAGCTGGCGCTCTGTGTTGCCACCGGGCCAACCCTGCAATTATCCGGTTTCTCCCCCATTTTATTGTGAACACACACACACACACACACACACACACACACACACACACACACACACACACACACACACACACACACACACACACACACGAACACACACACTATACTGTACGACACGCGCCCGCGTGAGTGGGCAGCGCTTGGGCAGCGCGCTGCGACCCAGGCCTTGGCGGACCGGCCCCGCCCCGCCCCTGCCCACCGCTCCAGCCGCAGCGTCCAACTGCGTGCACTACACGCGACAGACCACTACAGTGTCGCCAAGCAGCCGACACGCCACCGCTACATTTAGCCTACATTCGCCACGTCACCAGGACCCTGGCCTGGCGCCGTGGTCCGTGGTCAATGCACCGCGCTCACGCAACAGCACGGCACGGCACGGACCGCGGCCAAGGGCTCGGCCAGAACGGCGCGGCCCTAGCAGCCCTCGCAGCCCAGGCCGCATAGGGCATGCGCCGTGAAGGGCGCGCCAGCCTACTGCTTCGTCGCTCTGTCTCTCTTGCACCCGTACGGACCGCCCCTTGAGTGCGAGAGAGACGGAGCGACGAAAGCAGTGCTCGGAATCAGACGGCTGGGCTGGCTGCGTCGCTCTGCGTCGCTCTGCGCGGTGTAATGGCGAGGCGGAGAACTCACCGTCACCTCAGCGGCATGCGACAGACAGACAGACAGACAGACAGACAGACAGACAGACAGACAGACAGACAGACAGACAGACAGACAGACAGACAGACAGACGGACGGACGGGCAGGCAGGCAGGCAGCTTGCATGCGCATTGGCGGTGCAGCAGTGCGCATTACGTGGCTGGCAAGGTTACGCCGGCGCATGACTTCACACGGGCCGTCGTTAAAGCGAGGAAGGCACGCCGACGACGGCACGCCGATGTGACGAACGCGACGAAAAGCGACAGTCAGGCTGCCGCGCCGCCCGCCCCGCCCCGCCGCGCCGCAGGACCAGCTTTCTCCGGCAGCCCCCACACACGGCAAAAACCGAGATGAAATGTTGTTGTTGTTGTTGCGGCGGCGCGACGCCGTTTTGACGGAAAAAGCGATAATTTGGGAGTCGACGACGGCGACGGCGGGCACCGCGGGTAGCACCGCGACGGCGTGGGCCAGCCGGGTGCGGAGTGGGCGTCGACGAGTGGATGATCCGAAAAGATCCGCGGGGGCACGCCGGGCACGCCCCGCCGGGCACGCCCCGCCTGGCACCGCGCCGCCACCGCCGCTATGCTGCCGATAATTAATTATTCCCATTATCTGAATCAGTATTAATCACGGCCGAATATTACTTTACGACTTGACCGCGCGTTTTTATTGTTTTTGTTGGTTTTTGGCGACGCCCACTCCGCGCCCCGCTGGCCAGGCGCTATGCCGGAGTATGATCCACAGCCAGGCGCGCCCTGCTGCCCCCACGGGCCCACGCCCTGCCCCCAGAGGGGCCCAGAGGGGCCCAGAGGGCGCTAGGCCGATTCACTGCCCGATCGAGTTCACATTCCAGTCGTGTCACACATCACCCGCTTTCTTTCTACGGTCCGACCCGCATTTTTTTTTCGCCCTCATCGAAAGCTGCCCTGCCCGCGATGGATTGCCGGGCCGGCGGTGTGGCAGCCCCGAGTGGACGATTATTGCGAGTGAGGCAGTGTAGTGACAGGACAGGACGCGTCGTCCGTTGTGCACTTCCCTCTCAAATCAATCCCATTTTTCAGCGCTTCAGCGCGCGGACTCGTCGCGTGTAATCGTTTCGCATCGTGCACGGTCGGAAACGAGCGGGGGGGGGGGGGGTTGCTTACTGTTCTTGTTGGTCGTCTTTTTTTTTGTCTCACCGTACTTCTGCAACGAGCCCTCCCGATGCATCCCGGAGCACACAATGCACTCCGTGGCGAAACACTCCGCCGCGGCTTTGGCCACGCAGCCAGCCAGCTCACCTGGAACAGCAACAACAGAGCGTTAGAGAGAGAAAGAGAGCGTCAGCAGGCGTCGCACCGCGTCGCACCGCGTCGCACCGCGTCGCACCGCGTCGCGCTGGCCGCGACCAAACAACTTGACCTTATCGTCGCCGAGCAGTGCGTCGCGGCCAAGCGGTGTAGTGCTCCATTTCGATTTTCAGCAGCCTGCGGCCCACGCGCTCCAAGCAGTTGTAGTTGCACACAATCCATTTGGCACCGCTTGCAGTTTCGGACCGTTTGTTGGGAAACACGGCGAGAGCGGCGAGGCGAGGGAATGGCTTCCAAGAGAGACGTGCAAAACGAGTGGAATTAGCAACCCCAGACTCTGCACACCGACCAGGCACCGCCGGGCCAGCCGGGCCGTGGCGAGCGCCGCCAACTAAGCCTCGACAAGTATTGCACGATTGCCATTAACTCGAACGGCGACCGCGCGATTATTAGCCAATAATCGGGGTATTTCTCATTCTGCCCGAACAAGTAGTGTGTTTGTGTGTGTGTGTTCGTTTAAAGACCAAGACAAGACAAGCCGAGCCAGGCATACCCAGCAGGTCCGAAAACACGTTCGTTCGCCGAGGCGGTCGAGACGGATCGAGAACTTCGAGACCGCGCCGATCCACAATCGATAGCTCTAAACGCAATCAACGCACTACTGCACACTTCCGACGGCCGCGTTGCCTCTATTATTAACCGTATTCTTCGCGCGGACGACAGATGGAGGCGGTGAAAGTGTTGCCGGGCACACATACATAAACACATTTCCAGGATCACCTCAAAGACACCACGAGCCGTGGGAAGCGTATGCAGATAGGGCAGTGTGTGGTGGCACGCACGCACGCACGCACGCACACAGACACACGGCCAGCGTCCCCATTTCTAATTGTGGGAAAAGGCGGAAGCTTGGTGGTGCCGGGGCGCGTGTCAGCGGCGTGTCCGAGGAGGTCCTGCAGGCCCGGAGGCGAAGGCGCCACCACTGCAAGAGTCTTTCGCAAAGGACCGCGTTGCTGTGGCGCCGTGGCGCGGCCGTGGCGGGGCCCTCGCCCTCGGCGGGGGCGTGGGGGCCTCGCCAGTCCGCAGTGCTCCGGCCAGCAGCCGGCCAGCAGCCGGCCAGCCGCCAGCTCGGGTACAACGGCCTTCAGGCCTTCGGGGCTGCGGGGCTGCGGGGCTGCGGGGCGCCGCGCCTAATGTTTGTTTTGGAATGCAGTGTACACCGCCAGCGACCAGCACTGGACGCGCCGCACGACATGCTTGCAGGATAAAAGTACGGCGAGAGGCTGCGCCGGACACGCGGACGGACGGACGGACGGACGGACAGACGGACGCGCGGACGTGACACAAGAGGGAGATGCGCTTCGGGGAGATAAGCAAGTCGCTAGGAAGGCGGAGGGGGCGGAGGGGCGCGGGGAGCCAGGGCGGGATCACCGTGTAATTTTACCGGTTGCCGCACCGGCCGCTCCACCGCGCCGGGCGGAGGCACAGGCACAGGAAAGCCCCGCTCCTGATGTAAGGAGCTTTTCAAAGCAGCCGACTGACCGCAGCCGGGTACTACACTACAAATACTCCACCCGGCGGTTGCAGTGTTACCGTGGCGCGGAAAACGAGTGACCGATAGGAGTCCGCGAAGGGAGCGAGGATCGCCTCGCCGGCGGCCGCGGTGCCAGCGGTGCCAGCAGCGCTCGCAGTGGCTGTCTACGGCAACGCCTCTGGCCGAAGCCCCCTCGCCCCCGCAGCCCCCGCGGCCCCCGCTTGGGCGACGACGCTAGAAGTATACGGAGGCTGCGAGATTCTTCTGCAAATAAAAGCAAAAAGAGCAAAGGAAGCAGCGGGCGGAGACCCCCAGGCCCCTAGGCCCCCAGGCCCCCGAGCGGCACACAGCGGCCGCCAAGTAAAGGGCTTTCGAGCTAAGTTGTTCACGGGTCGCTGCGCTAAATACACGCGCACTTGGAGGGGCCGCCTCCCCGCCCTTCCCCTCACGCGGAAATAACTCGCTCCGCGCACAATGCAAAGTGCTAGCCAGCCTTAGCCACCGCCTTAGCCACCACACTGCCTTAGCCAGCCTGCTGGCCGGCAGGCCTGGACGCGTCCAGTGTCCAGTCAGACTGCAAACAAGCCTGCCCTGTTACTGTCCGCCGCTCCGGCCGTCCGTCCGCCCGTCCGCTCCCACTCCGCCTCGTCCTCGTCCTCCTCCACTCCGCCTCGTCCTCGTCCTCCTCCACTCCGCCTCGTCCTCGTCCTCCTCCACTCCGCCTCGTCCTCGTCCTCCTCCACTCCGCCTCGTCCTCGTCCTCCTCCACTCCGCCTCGTCCTCGTCCTCCTCCACTCCGCCTCGTCCTCGTCCTCCTCCACTCCGCCTCGCAGTGGAAAGTCCGCAGGGCAACGGAGCAACAGTTGAGCATCCAGCGGAAACCATTTGCATAACAAGCAAATACTTTCATGAGAGGGGAAGGGGGGGCGTCATTACACAGACGGAACACGTCCCCGGGAGATGAGATGCGATGGGACCCTCGGAGGGGCGCAGTGGCGCACAGTGGGCCAGAAGACCGGCGCAGGCGGCCCAAACTCTAGACGCGTTCGAACCGAACGTGTGACCCCACCAATGGATCCCTCGTTCGAAGAGCAATCCATTGGTGGGGTCACACGATCGGTTCGAGCCCCATTTAGCGACTCTGGAGCTCAAAACGCGTCTAGAGTAACCGGCTGCGCCGGTCTTCTGGTCTACTGTGGGTCGGACAGGTGGGTTGGCAGTGTGGTCCACGGAGAGACAGACCCGGCCAGCGAGCAACGAAAACGATGTCCTATCGCGTATTTCTCATTGTTTCCGACCAGGGTCGGGCCGCGGCGGTCCTACTCGACTCTCGGCGCGGACCCGCGGCACGGACGCGGACGCGTGGGCGGCGCGGCGGGGCCTTGGCAGGTGGCAGTGGCAGCACTACAGCGTGGCCGCCAGACGAACTGACTGACGAGTACATGAGCCGGCGCCCGTTGTGGGCGGGGCTGGCGGGGCCGGCGGGGCGTCCGAACGCGTTCCGAGGCATCCGATTCGTCTCCATCTCGCGGCAAAAGGTCACCGCCATCCTGATTGAAAACACACGCGGCGGCGGCGGCGATGGCGTGTATGACGCCATGTGACTCACTATGGGGCCATTAAATTGCGCGGTAGCGGCAAACATCCGCGGATCTGGTTTCAAGGTCCTATCCCCCCCGGAGCGGGACACACGCGCGCACAGCGCCAACACAGACACACACACAGACACACACACACACACACACACACACACACACAGCGTGGGATGATGTAATTTCGTCAAGTACGAGCTGCATTTCAATTCCCCCATACCATCATTGTAATTATTAAATTTGTGTATATACAACACACCGGGCCTTCCCGGTAATGACGTGCCTAGGAGCGTAGAGAGTGCCTCCCCGCCCCGCCCCGCCCCGCGGCAGCTGCAGGTGCGGTGCGGCGTGGTGCGGCGGGCCCCGGGGCAGATGGCGGTGCAGGTGGGGCCGGGCGCACTAAACAGGTGCCCGGAGACTGCAGCACCGCGGGCCGAAGACATGAACGTCGCGAGAAGTTACGTGTGTTCAACGCGCATCTCCCCGCGAGCCTAGCGACTGGTGCACTTGCAGCGAGGCACGCTGCCTGCCTGCCTGCCTGCCTGCCAGTCCGGTCTGTCCGTCCATCCGCCCGCTGGAAAAGCGAATGCAAACGCAGCGAGCTTCACTCGACTACGGACGCATTTCCTGAGGAGGGGCCGACGCGCCCCGCCCACCCCGCCCCGCCCCGCCCCGCCCTTTTTCTCACAATTAAAACGGCTGTGTGCAATGCCCTGCACGGCCTGCAATGCCCGGCACGGCATGTTCCGGTCGAGGGACAAAGTCCCACGCCAGACGCCTCACCCCGCCCCGCCCCGCCCCGCCCCGCCCCGCCCCGCCCCGCCCCGCCCGAGGGAAAAAACAAAACGAAATCCGCGGCGATCCGGCGTCGTGTTGCCGACAGGGTAGACATGAACTTGGCAGCGCGGCCGCCAAGGGCCAAGGGCCGCCCAGGGCCCCGTGGGGGGCTCCGCGTTGGGCCGCGGGGCCGCGGGGTCGGCAGAGGGCCCCGCCTGTGCCCCGCCGTGAGGGCGTCCGGCAGTAAAAAGGCGAGGCAACGCAACGCCCTGCACAGTGTATAGGCACTGCAGGGCGATGCAGGCACTGCAGGGCGATGCAGGCACTGCAGGCGATGCAGGCACTGCAGGGCGATGCAGGCACTGCAGGGCGATGCAGGCACTGGCGATGCAGGCACTGCAGGGCGATGCAGGCACTGCAGGGCGATGCAGGCACTGCAGGGCGATGCAGGCACTGCAGGGCGATGCAGGCACTGCAGGGCGATGCAGGCACTGCAGGGCGATGCAGGCACTGCAGGGCGATGCAGGCACTGCAGGGCGATGCAGGCACTGCAGGGCGATGCAGGCACTGCAGGGCGATGCAGGCACTGCAGGGCGATGCAGGCACTGCAGGGCGATGCAGGCACTGCAGGGCGATGCAGGCACTGCAGGGCGATGCAGGCACTGCAGGGCGATGCAGGCACTGCAGGGCGATGCAGGCACTGCAGGGCGATGCAGGCACTGCAGGGCGATGCAGGCACTGCAGGGCGATGCAGGCACTGCAGGCGATGCAGGCACTGCAGGGCGATGCAGGCACTGCCAGGCACTGCAGCCGGCGGAAACGGGACGGTGCAAATGCTCGTCAAGCACTCCACGCCAAAGCAGCACCCACAAAAAACACAACACCAGTTGTCACACGCGGCGAGCGGAGGCAAGGCGACTTCCGTCTCGAGCAATTTTCGCGTGCGCGCTCCGCTAGCTCCGCGAGCGCGCTCCGAAAGAAAAGGGGGGGAAACGACCAATTTATAGCCGTGTTGTGCCTCGCGAGTGTGAGAGAGCAGGGATAGGTACGCTCGTTCGATTTGAACCCCGCAGATCGTCCGCACACACTTCCCTTTGAAGGAGACCCTCACGCCACGCCGCGCCACGCTGCGCCACGCCACTCCGGCCGACGCAGCGCGGCGCAGATGGCACGACTGCAGGGTCAGTGCACCGAGGGCGCGCATGTACACACATGCACTCACACACACACACACATGGAAGCGCGCGCGCGAGCAAACGCTCGCACATGCACACGCTCACACACACACATACTCTCTCTCTCACACACACACACACGCGCGCGCGCGCGCACACACACACACACACACTGTCCGCGCGTTCCGTTTGTTTTCGTCTGTCCAGCGCGCCTTCTTTTCGGCAGGCACATCAACAAGCGCGCGACGCAGGTCGCCGTCGCCCCCTAAAAGCCCCCCCCCCCTTTTCCCCACTACACTACAACGCGATTCACGCGCATTCCTGCAACAATACGCTTGGGCCAGCGGACTCATTGCGAAGGTCTCTCTCTCTCTCTCTCTCTCTCTCTCTCTCTCTGTCTCTCTCTCTCTCTTTCTCTCTCTCTTTCTCTCTCTCTCTCTCTCTCACTCGCACTCAAGGAGCTTCCCTTGCGGGCGCAAGAGAGAGAGAGAGAGAGAGGGAGAGAGACAGTGCCGTTCGAGCCAACAAAGGAGCCTGGAGGCGCCTGCTGCTGCAGCGTGCAGCACAAGCTGAAAAATAACACAGCCGTCTGCAAACACAGCCTCCGGAAGGAAGCGGGGCCCACCCAGCAGCCGGCCACTTTAGCCTGCTTTAGCCGCCCAGGCAGGCAGGCAGGAAGGCAGTCAGGCAGGCAGGCAGGCAGGCAGGCAGGCAGGCAGGCAGGCAGGCAGGCAGGCAGGCAGGCAGGCAGGCAGGCAGGCAGGCAAGCAGGCAGGCAGGCAGGCAGGCAGTCAGGCAGGCAGGCAGGCAGGCAGGCAGGCAGGCAGGCAGGCAGGCAGGCAGGCAGGCAGGCAGGCAGGCAGGCAGTCAGGCAGGCAGGCAGGCAGTCAGGCAGGCAGGCAGGCAGGCAGGCAGGCAGGCAGCAGCGCCATCTCGCCGCGGGCCGCGGGGCTGTGCGCGGGTCGCGCGAGTGCAGTGCTCACGTCAGCGTCTTCGCGCGCCGTCTCAAGTGCGCAGAGGTGTCGAGGGGGAAAGGGGGGGGAGTTTCTGCGTGCGGAGTCCTCCAGAGGCATTCTTGACACTGACAATGACCCCAGCCATCCTCCAGCATGCTTCCAGCCCTCCAGCCAGACAGGCAGGCATCAGCCATAAACACGTCCACGGCGGCCGCGCGGCCGGGCCGGTACGGTGACAACGACGACAAGCCGCGTCTCGCCCGCCTCACCGAATCGACCGAACCTCTCTGTGCGCGCGCTTTCCCCGCACACCTTTGACCGGCGTCGGAATAAAACAAAAAAGTAAAAGTAAAACAGAAAAGGGAAACTCGAGGGACAAGTGCGGCGCCTGAGCCTGCCCGCCACCCCGAAGGACCCCAAGGACCTGAAGGTGGTTGGGCAGCACTTCAACCCGACAGAGGACACTGCCTGCCCATTGCCTGGCCCCGTGACGACCCAGCCGTAAAGTGATTACCTGCTAGGGTCGGCACCAGCCACTCCGGCCCGGCTCACCTGACTTCACACCTTCTGGGAAGATGTGATGACCACCATCAACACAGCTTGAGATCCACAACGCGTTTCGCGCGATGAGGCAAATGAAAGGAACCACCCACACACTCCGCTCGCCTCTGCTCCTTTTTTTTTCTGATGTTTGAAGGGCGGGGGGGGGGGGGGGGGGCAAGAAGAATCCAAGATTGAATGCGGCTCATTCCTCAAAGCGGCCAAAGAAAAGACCTTGCGTTTATTTTGAGCGGGCCAACACACAGCTACACCGAAAGAGACATGAATTGAAGCGCTGCTAAGCCCCTTTTTTGCGTTTTCCGCCCCCGTGTGTGCGTTGCCGCGGTGCCGCCACCGTGGTTGCCGAATCCGCCTGCTTCAACTTTTCCCAGGGCGAGCCGGGAGCAGACGAGCTGCTTGCACTCCACTGCGAAAAATAAATAGGAAAATACCGGAAAGCTCCGTCAAAAATTTTCAAAGCCTTCGTTTCATGCAAAAAGTAAAATTTTTTGTACGATACCTGCCGAAAACTTGTACAAAATAGAAACGTTGAGAGGTTTGAAATTTTCTGAGCGTAGAGGGCAGTTTTCTGAGAGTATTTTTTACGATTGTCGTTAACAGAGTCGCCTTTTGTCACCCGTCCCTCTCTGTCCCTCTTTCTCCTCTCTCCCTCTCGCTTCTGCGGGCGACATGACACACTGCAGCATATTCCCTCCCACTTTCGCGCCGCCGTTCCCACATTCCCACAGCGCGCGACGCCGCGGACGCCGTGGACGCCACCAATTCGGAGCAGGCCAGGGTCGCAAGCACACAGCCAGTAGGGAGAGAGTGGATAGAGTCATCAGCCGTGCACGGCGGGGATGTGATTCCAAACACTACTTGCTCCGGCGCTCCGTCTCCCTCGCACACGCTCTCGACCACGGAGTGCGAGGGAGACGGGGAGCACCGCGGGGCAACGACACACGGCGACCACAACAACCTGTCGTAAACCTACGCGAGCAGCAGCAGCTGCGATGCGCCCGGAGATGAGCACTGAGATTTCGTCTCTAAATGACAGCAGCAGCAGCAGCAGCAGAGCAGCAGCAGCAGCAGCAGCAGCAGAGCAGCAGCAGCAGCAGCAGCAGCAGAGCAGCAGCAGCAGCAGCAGCAGCAGCGCAGCAGCAGCAGCAGCAGAGCAGCAGCAGCAGCAGCAGCAGCAGCAGCAGCAGCAGCAGCAGCAGCAGCAGCAGCAGCAGCAGCAGCAGCAGCAGCAGCAGCAGCAGCAGCAGCAGCAGCAGCAGAGCAGCAGCAGCAGCAGCAGCAGCAGCAGCAGCAGCAGCAGCAGCAGCAGCAGAAGAAGAAGAAGAAGAAGAAGAAGAAGAAGAAGAAGAAGAAGAAGAAGAAGAAGAAGAAGAAGAAGAAGAAGAAGAAGAAGAAGAAATGGAGCGACCTGTGGAGCCCGTTGCCCTTCATGCGATTCTTCGTGTCATCGCCAGAATTATGACGTTTCCCGAAGATTAAAACGCGGCCGCCGACAAAGTTCCGCAAAAGGCGCGCGTCACTTCCTCCGGCGGGGGGTCTTTTTATAGTGCCGGCAACCCGGAGTCGCTAGTCCCGGTGGTCCTGGGGATCCATGAGTCCGCAGAACACGACGCGACGCCCCCGGACCGACAACAACAGGCAGAAACAAAACGACAGCGAGTCAAAAACAGTGTGGAGTCGCGGGCATCGAGTCCCGCGATCGCCAATACAACAGAACGCCGCCATCCTAAATCTGGGCTGACTTGATGTAAATGAGGGACCTGACGGGGGTTATTGTAACACTGCAACAGGCAGCGGAGGAGAGGAGGGGAGGGGAGGTGCTCCAATTGAAGGCGGGGGTGTCTAATGGGGGCAGCAGTGGGGCAGCATTGTCGTAAATAGTTGGGCAGCTCGGCCTTTGCTGGCCGCCGACCCGCATGACCCCCGTACCCCCCCCCCCCTCCGGACACGAACCAATTTCCCTGACCGGCGGCGACACTACTATCAACCCTGGCCGGTCTTTGAAGGGCCTCTCGTGCCGACCGAAAGCAAAAACCAAAAAAAGAACCATAAAACTACGACTCCTTGACAGGATTGCACTTATTACTACAGGTAAGGCCGCGCGCGATTGTCGCTCAGATTTTGGTCCAGATTCGCATCTTTCTTCTTTCTTTCTCCACTTTTTTTTTTCGCTGAGCAGTATAGGAGTGACTTTACCTAGCGCGCTCAGCCTCCTCGACGAAGACGGCGACGACGAAGACGGCCTCGACGGGCAGCACCGATACGGCCGCAGCGACTTGCGTCACGAGTTTAAATTGAGGAGAGGAGACGTAAATGAAAACGACGCCCCGGCCCGGCCCGCCCCGACACGGCGCGAACTCGTCGCAACGGTAATAACTCAATTAGGAGAGCCTGCCGAAGGGGGTCAAGTTGACACAGACTGCACCGCGCAGCCGCGCAGCACCGCCTTGTGCATGCCGACCGCGGCACCGCCTTGTCGGCGTGCCGGTGGAGGGAGGACCGAGGTGTGGCAGGACCAACACCGACTCACGAAAAAAAAAATTAAAATCATCCAAAACTAGAACTCGAGCGGCTAACAGCGATGCAGAAAAATTCTAAAACCGGCCGTCCGCTTCGTCCCCATGGCAACCGTATTAATTAATCAACTTACCCAGCCGGAACAAGGAGGGCCCAAATTGGTAATTGAGATTCATTATATGATTTCCACGAGCATCCGCGGCATCGTGCCAGCCCCGCCGCCCCGCCCGGATCGGACAATAGGCTCTAATAGACAATGCTTCGCTCACTCGTGCGGAATAGGAGACGCGGGGCACATTCGCCGGGAGGGGCGGGGCGGGGCGGGGCGGGGCGGGGCGGGGCGGGGCGGGGCGGGGCGGGGGCCCTTCGTCCCTTCGCATCATTCGGTCAATGACTTCTTATAAACATATTCCCCCTACCCCTGCTCGCCACGCTACGCCGCGCCGCGACGCCGCGCCGCGACGCCAGGCGGGCGGCCCTGGTCCGCGGAGCGTCGCGACGCCGAGCCCTTCCCGAACGGTCGTGAGAACTGGGAACGAGGCACGGCGCGGCGCGGCGCGGCACGCCACTGCGAGGCGCATCCACCACGTGGCGACCGACCGGGCACCGCCCACGCACGCCGCGCCGTAGCCAAGCCGTCAGCTAAAGCGCTAAAACACCAAAACACCGAACGCAGACAGACGGCGCGTTTCGGCCGCCACTCCACCCTCACTTCCCCCCTGCCAGCCAGCCTAGCCGCAGCCACACGTGGACACACACACACACACACACACGCACGCACACGCACACAAGCGTGCAGCTCGAGTCGCTTTTCGCCTCTTCGCCGCAGCCAGACTGGGCTTATGTTTGCAGTGTGGCGGTGTGCGTGTCCGCGCGTGGCCGCGCAGGCCCCCGAGCAGGCCGAGCAGGGCGAGAGGAACTAACGGTGACGTATGGCGCGGTGCGCGTCGAGCGTCGAGGCGCGCTGGACTGGACGCAAACTCCGGCCGGCTACATCATCGGGGAGGTGCACGACGACCGCGACGGCGGCCCGTCGCCGGGTCACCGCGCTTCGCCGTCGGGAACGTCGACCGGCAGATTCCTCGCCAGACTCGCTCCGCAGATCGGATTATTGCGTGCCGAAACCGTGTCTCGGACTTTGGGACCGCTTGGCGGCTCGGCTCGGACCTTTCGGAGCCCCGCCCGACTGCCCGACAATCCGACACACGCACCTGCCAGCACCGCGACGAGAGGCGAGAGACGAGAGCGACGGGCACCGCCGTGGCCGGGCCGTGGCCGAAACGGCCGAAACACTCTGGCAGCCCCGTTACCGTTGCTGCACCGGCCGTGTGGCAATTTCCAGGCCGACGCGCCGTGCCGCGGCGCCTTGCCGCCCTGGCCCTGCTTGGCCCTGCTTGGCCCTGCCTGGCCCTGCTTGGCCCACGGACGACGGCGACGTCGCGGGGGAACCGCAGCACCGCAGCGTGCGCGCGCATACCAAGCCGACGGCACCGACGGCACGCCTCGGCCGCCACCAACGCGCCGAGCCGCGCCGCTGTGTGACCCGCCTGAAAAATGGTGCTCGGAACGGGACGGCCGAACGCCAGGGCAGGCGGGCAGGCAGGCTCGTGGCGCCGCGTCGTGTGACGACAGCAACAACACCGTTGCGAAAGAACACGCGGAAGGAACACCGCGGCGCCTGCCGCCACCGCCAGCACGGCCTGGACGGCCTGCTGGACCAGGCGCGGCAGGCTGGGGGCACGCGCGCCGCGGTGGCGCCGACCGGCCATTTGACACACTGCCAGCGCCCAGCCCTGTCCCAGCCAGCGCACTGCCGGCCGCGTCGTCCAGGCGCCGCGCCGTCGTCCCGTCCGGCGGGGGACTGCAGATTGCAAAGCGTGCCGGCTGCTAGGGGTCGTCCACGTGTTACGTAACCTCGTTTAGGACCTTGCGAAGCCGAGCACCCAAACCGATGGGAAAACCCCGAGGTCTTTGGTCGGCACGCGCTGACGGTACGCGTGCGCACCTGGGGCTGACACGCTGCAAGGGCGTCACGTGATTCGATTCGTGCACCGCACTGCACCGCGCGGGCCTTGACCTCGCCGGGCCGCCATCGCCGCGCTGCAATCCATCCATCACGATATCGCCCCCGACAGCCTCATCAGTGATAGCAGCGCCTCCCCCACCCCTCCCCCTCCCCCTCCCACCGCGTTGATTGATCCCGTCAGCAGCGCGACGGCCGCCTGCACCGGCCGCGCCGCCGCTAAGCCCATCGGGCGCGCGACGTTCAAAATAAGACACGCGGCTGGCGGCGCACAGTGGGCCAGAAGCCGGTGGAGGCGGCCAAAACTCTAGACGCGTTTTGAGCTCCAGAGTCGCTAAATGGGACTCGAACCGGACGTGTGACCCCACCAATGGATTGTTCTCCGAACGAGGAATCCATGGGTGGGGTCACACGCTCGGTTTGAGTCCCATGTAGCGACTCTGGAGCTCAAAACGCGTCTGGAATTTTGGCCACCTGCGCCGGTTTCTGGCCCACTGTGGGCCGGGCCGGCCCGATTCGCCGCGCCGGCTACGCTGGCTCAGTCTCAGTCACAGAATCGGGATTAGCGAGAGGGCTCGGCAAGTTAGCGGGGCTTCGCTGCTTCACTGATGAACACTCACTCACACACACTCATCGTACAGGTGCGTCATCGGGCTGCACGCTGCGCGCTCTGCTGCGCCGCAGTCGGGCCCCGCGGGCTGCCTTTACCCTTGGCCACCCTTGGGCTGCCACGCCGCCCCCGCCCCCGCCCCCCGCCCGCCTCCGGACCTTGCCGAGGACGCCGTGAACCTCCGCGCCACCCCCAGCCAGGCCCACCCCACGGCCTCCACCGCTCCCTACCGGCGCCGCGGCCCTGGCCCGCCCTGGCCCCTGGCGGCCCTGCAGACTGATTCCCAGCGAGGCGTCCCCTCGGTCCGTCTCTCTCGCACCCCCGCGGTGCCCCCAAGGTGCGACAGAGAGACCTGCGGGCAGCCCTTCCCTTCGCTATCGCTCATTCCCCCGCAGTGCGCCACGGCGCGGCGCTGCGGCCGTTAGCCTGCAATGCGGGCGGCGAACCGAACGGGCCGAACGGGGCGGCGTCAGCGCGTCGGCGCCAGTCACAGAAAGGCGAGAATCGCAACGTACAGTGCCGTGCAACACGCACACAGACACACACGTGACCTTCGATCGCCATGCTGCGTGCGCTGCGTGCGCTGCGTGCGCTGCGTGCGCTGCGTGCGCGTGCATGTCCGTGTCGTGCTCGCCCCGGCGACTCCCTTCCCTTCCGACTCGACAGACCGACAGACTCGACCGGCTGGCTGGTGCGCTGCGCCGAGTCGCCCAAGTCGTCGTCACGAACATGGCTGCCAACGGTCACTGACTGCTGGCTGGGCTGGCTGGGCTGGCTGGCTGGGCCCTGCGACGCTACACGCCGCGTGGCCACGCCGTGCCGCGCCGCGCCGCGCCGCGACACCAAATAAAACGAGTGGAATGCGAGAAGTTTGTCACGACACCGGGGCGCGGCGCGGCGCGGCACGGCGCGGCGAGTGCACTTTATTTCCTTTTAGACTAGCGGAACGATAAGCCGGCAGCGGCGGCAGCGGCAACCCGCGGCCGCGGGCAAGGCCTGCCAAGGTCGGCCGAACCATGCGGACCACGGCGGACCACGGCGAACAGAACCAAGTGTCGCAGCAGTCCAGCGTCGCGGCCTAGGACCGTTACGGCCTGCGCCGCCGCCCCCACCGCCCCCAGCCAGTCCCGGTACCGACACTGTGTACTGTACCGACCGGCCGGCCGGCCGCACGCCCTTGACCACCACGCCGACGCTCCGTCTCACTCGCACCCACGGAGCGTTCGTTCCGTACGGGAGCGAGAGAGACAGAGCTCCGCGATCGATATAATTACGCGTGGACACGGCCGTGCGCGCCGCTTCGGCGGGGGAGGGACGGGGCGCGCGCCGCGCACGCGAAACCCCGAGACGCATGGAAACGCATGGCAACGCGGTGCCGCGGTCGACGCCGTCCGCTGCAGCTGGCTGTCGCGTGGCGGCGAGCAGGCCGAGCAGGCCGAGCAGGCCGAGTCCCCCCTGGACTGGACTTCACTGCTTCGTGGCCCTCTCTCTCGCACCCCTACGGCACGCCCCGTGGGTGCGAGGGAGACAGAGCGACGCGCTGGAGGCAATCTGGAGGGCTGGAGGGTCCGGAGCCCAGCCCGCGGGCCGCGTGTGCCGATCGTCCGGCACGGCGGATTAAAGCGCCCTAAAGACCCAAAGCCCTCGAGCCTCGCCCGGGCCGGACCGGACCGCTAAGCCGCGCGGGCCGCGGGGGCGGCGGCACTTTAGCGCGCAGCGCGCCGCCCTCCTTTCTACAGGCCACTTTCTTCAACGGGGTCCTCGCGGAGGGCCGACCGGCCGACCGGCTGCAGGCCCGCGGGGCGTCCGCAGTCCGCGCCGGCCCGGGCCGGCGTCCACGCGGTTCAGACACTTGAAAACCAGCAAGCTCTGCGTCCATGTTCTTTTCCCCTGAGGGTTGGCGCCAGTGGGGTCTGCGCCCTCTGGGTCTGGCGCGCCGAGACAAAACGCCCACTGCAGATCGGAGCTCACAACCGCCAGGGCACCGGCAGGGCAGCGCCGTCGTGAGTCCTCGGCCTGGTGGTGGTGGAGTGGGTGGAGTGCACTGAGAGGCCCCCCTCCCACCTGTCATCGCATGCATGGCCCGCTTCGGCGCTTTGACCAGGGCCGCCCTGCATTCACAGCCAATCGACCGCGCAGCTGTTGTGGCCGACGGCGTGGTTGTTGCCGATGCTGGTGCTGCTGCACAGTGTGCTGGCCCGGACCGGACGGCGGCCCGGCGCCCCCAAGACCCCCATCGCCTTCTCGGCCACTCGATTGGCGGTCAATGCAATGTCACAGTTACTGACGCCAATCGAGCCGAATAGTCCAATCCTAGTTACACACACTCACACTCACACACAGGCCGCCTGATCGGCCCTATCGTCGCCGCCGCGCGACAATCAATATGTTGCACCAAGATAGCAGCAATCTGCCCGACCGGCCGAAGCGAAGGGCTGCTCTTGTGTGCAGCGAAGCAGCGAACGGGCCGCGCGGTTCGGTTCGGTTCGGCCGGTCATCGTCGCGACGGACCGGGCCGGGTCGGGCCGGTGTTGATAAAGACCCCCAGGTCTTTGTTTGCGAGGGCCGGCTATCGCGGCGTCCGCGGCGTAGAGGGGCTCCTTCTAGAACGGTGCGATCAGCGCTCAAATTAAAGACAGTCGCAGGGCTGTCAAACCGGCGGCGAGCGCGGCGAGTCCGGGCCGAGCGCTGACGCGGCCCAGCGACGAGATATCGCGCCGCTTCAGCCGACTCATTCCGAGAGTCGATTATCTCTGTCTCTCTCGCACCTATGTGGGCGGACGCAAGAGTGTGAGCGAGACAGAGCGACGAAAAGGACTCTCGGAATCGGTCTGCAGCTTGAGCGCGGTGCGTCATCGTCGTGCATACACCTCTCCGCCGGAAGAGCACCAGATAACGGCGAAAAAAAAAGCTGCGAGAGAATTTCCTCCCGCGGCAGTAAAAAAAGAAGGAAATTGAAACGCGTTAGCCAAACAGGCACGTGTTGGCGAGGCGTGTTTGGCCTGTAGTAGCCGAACAGCGCGCAGAGGACAAAGGGCTTACAGTCGGCTTACAGTGTGGTGCTGCGACAATGAAATGATAAGTCTGCATGCGCAGGACCCGCAGGACACGTTATACCCGTTCCTGGAAACCGGGAGGCAGTGTGATGGCACTCACCTTGCAAAGGGTTGGTCCTCCACCTCGTACAGCTCCTCGATGGGCCGCTCAGAGAGCAGCTCCTTGGCGCGCTCTTCGCTCAGCTCCAGGTAGCCGGGCTGGGAGCTGAGCATCTTGACGACGGCGGCGGCAGCGGCGGCGGCCTCCCCCGCGTCCGTCGACGCCGTGCCCGCCGCGGCGCTGTCGTCCCGGCAGCCGTTGTTGTTGGCGTCGTCGTCACTTTTATCCAGAGTGGTGTCGTTGTTGTTGTTGTTGCTGCTGATGGCGGTGCCGGGGCCCGGACCGCCGCCGGGGCCGCCGCCGCCGGACACGAGGTTCAGCACCTCGCGCATCGTGGCGTGGACTGAGTCCTCAGAGTCCTTAGAGTCCTGGCCACTGATAGTCCGTCCAATCGCCTCGGGCCCGTCACTGCGCGGCGGGTCTATGTCGACCGATAACGTCAACCCTTGTTCACAAGCTCGGGGGTCTTCGAGTCACACTGGGGACGGCCGGGTCCGCGGCCCGCCATGGCCACGGCCACTACACTGGACAACGCGCAGGGAAGTCCACACTGACGCACACGAACGCACACACACACACACACACACGCACACTGTATCCAGGAACGGCTGCAACTCCTCGCGGCGGCGCACTAATCCAAAATCAAACAGGACTCGGGTGTCACTTCACTTCCATAGCGGTCTTGATCGCAACTGCCACTGGGAGCGCTAACGCTCGCACACACGCACTCACACACTCGCATGCACAGCACACTTCGCGAACGGAGCAAGGCGACACAACACGGCACGGGTCGGCCCCACGGCGCGGGCGCGCGAGCGGACACACGATCGACGAAGAGGCGCGGCGACGCGACGATGGGCGGCGCAGGCTCTACGTCCGCTCTCCTCGGCCGCACCACGGCGTGTGGCGCGGACGCGGCCGCGGCCGCCCCGCCCCGCCCCGCCCCGCCCCGCCTCCCTCCACTCGCGCAACCTTGCCCCCACCACGCCGCGAGCGCAGCAGGCCGCTGGGCCGCCGCCACCCACAGCCGCAGCTGCAGTTGCAGCGAGCAGCCAATGCAGCTGCAGAAATGGCAAGTTCGGCCGGCCTGTTCACTGTTCAGGCGTTCAACCGCACTGGGCGTGGCGGCGTGGCGGGGGCAGCGGGCTGAGTCAAGTCCAGTCAAGTCGCGCCTTGAACTGCCAATCGGCCCGATACTAAGCACCTAGAGACTGCCAGAGACCGGGGAAACGGGCGCCATGGCCTTCATCTGAGTTTACGGCAAGCTGATTCCAGTCAATTCACTCGGATAAAAGTCGTTAAGACTTGGTTTGGCCAGCAAGTAGGTTCGCAGCTTTTTGAATCTGCAGCATGCTCTGCCCGCTTGGCAAATGGACTATACTCTGACCAGAAAACGAAGAGCCCTGGGTTCTCGCGGTCGAGGGCTACCTGCAATGCTATCCAAAAGGCGGCAGATGCCATAAACCGCGAGGACTCAGGGCTCGTCATTTTCTGGTCAGAGTAGTATAGGTTTGGTCAGGTTCTTTTGTCGAGCCTCGACACATGTAAACTTGATAAGTGTCCGAACCCGAAGCTGCCGGGCGGCCCGGCGCGGCGGCCCCGTCGCTGCAGCCGCGCTGCCGAGGCGCGCGCGCCACCTAGCGGCGCGGCCTGGAAGGGGCCCCGAGCCGGGGCCCCCGCAGCCGGCGGCCTCCGCAGCCGGCGGCCCTCCGCAGCCGGCGGCGGGGAAGCGCACCCGATTTGAAAAGGGGCGCGCCTCTGGCCCGCTCTGGCCCGGCCGCCGCGCCCCACTGGGAGACTGGGGGGCGTCCCGCGTAGTCCAGTCCAGTCCGCGACCCAATGGGTAGCCATGGGTATCGGGGCCGGTCCCCATTTGCAAACAAAGCTTACTGTACATCGCTGCGTTGCCCGCAGTGCCGCGCGTAGATCCATAAAAAAAAACTGACCATAAAACAAAGCACATTAATTCTTTCAAATCAGCGAGAGAGATTTATAATTGAGCGCCGCGTGGATGCCACGGCTTGTCATCTATTCATCAGCCCGGGCCACGCGGAGGCAGGGGACGAAAAACGGGACAGGGAAAAAAGACACCTGGTGTCTCTGTCCATCTCGCAGCGCGCGGCAGAAAAAAAAGAAAGAGCCAGTAGCTACACTAGCTGGGCCCGCGGGCGTGGTCCCGCGTGGTCGTAAAGCGCCATGCGTGCAGAGTCGTATTGTAAAATGCACTGCGGCCAGGAAAAAACGACACTGCGCTTATTATTCACTTGATGAAGTTAACAGAGCATTTTATTATCGGCGCTGCCTTTTTCAGGTGTATAAACAAAAAGAAAGGACATAGCGCGCGACGCCGCGACGTAAGGAGGAAGGGGCCGGGTCGGGCCTGGTGCCCTTCCAGCCCTTCCAGCCCTGCAGTCCCCGCAGTCCCTGCCTCCAGCGCGGCTCGGCAGATTGCATTTTTTAGCGCGCAATAAAGTGGCACAAAGTGTCATTCTGGGGACTGATGCCGAGAGTCGCTTTTGTCGCTCTGCCTCTTTCCAACTCGGGCGGCGGCCCGTGCGGGAGCGAGGGAGACAGCGCGACGAAAACGACTCTCGGACAGTCCGCTGGAGGCGCCCGTTAGGCCGTTACCTGGCCGGGCTAGTCGGGCACCGTGCACACCACTGCACACCGCGCCGCCGCAGCGCCCCGCCTCGCCTTGCGTCACACTGCAACTGCCCACACGGCCATTCGGCCATTCGGCCATTTCTCGCCTTTTTTTGCCCGTCTTTTAAGACGCTTCGATTGCACCTCGCCGACATGGCTTGACTTTTACACGGAAACAAAGGCGGCGGCGGCGGCAGGCAGCGGCACCTCCGGAACGGCCAATCCGTCAGCAGCGTGGCGTCATTGGCAGTGGCTGCCGCTGGTCAGCACAAAGCCAAAAAAGTATATTCACTTTGAAAAAGAAAATCAGGCGGTGACTCACTCATCGGAAAGAGAAAATCGTCCTGGCGATTTTGTCTGGGTTTGTACCAGTTTGCCGTGCCAAAATTAACAAACTAAACAAGACAGTGGTCCTCCAGTGTGTTTAGTGTATTTTTTTGTGGAGTGTTTCCAGGCTGTTTCGGTTTTCAGCGACTTCCTTTTTTCGGACGCGCCGTCCAGCTAACCGCACAACGGGGCTCCTCGAGGCTCGAAGCTCCTTAGGCAAAATACGCCTTTATTCCCGGAAACGGAAAACGGAACGCGGCAAGTCCGGCGGGCGGTGCTGCGGCGGTGCTGCGGCGGTGCCGGCGGTGGCCCTCCGGTGGCGGCAGTCGGTTGTGCTCTGCGGTCGGGCCGTCGCGGTCCCCGGGACGGCCCCGCGGACGGTCCCACGCGACGCCGTGCAGTGCCACATCACGGAGCGGTGCGCTATGGTCAACTACATAACGGCACCGCCGAGACCGCCGGGCCATGGCAGGGCACACTGCCGGGCACCGCGCCGCTCCGGAACTGCACCGTAGGGCTCGATCGGCGCCTTTGATGCGGATGCGGCGCCGGTGTCCTCGGCGGCGACCCCACGACGGCGTCCTCTCGGCGGCGGCGTCCTCTCGGCGGCGACCCCGGCACTCCTCACCCACCCGAGCCACGGGCCTCGCCATAACCTCATCCTCCTCGAAGAGAAAGAAACTCGGTGCGTTCCGCTGCGCGCTGCCCCGTCGTCGACACGTCGGCGCCGGCCGCGCGGTTCGCGCCGCTTCGCCCCAGCCTCATTCCTGGCAGTCACGATCTTCTAATCGCTCGTGTTTGATCAAGTGTTAGCCAAATACTAGGTCGCCTTTTCTTTCTGTCGGCGAGGCGCGGCATGGCAGGGCGTGCGGCCCGCGGAGTAACTCACGCCGGTTCGGCGCACTGACCGGCCGCCCCGCGCCGGCAACACTCCCCCACCTTGGGAAATCAATCCGCCGGTCAGTCTTTTCAGTTTTTGTTGCCCCGGTCGAGATTTGGAGCCGCGGGCAGCCCGGCCCCTCTTGCGGCAACCCATCGGGATAAGTGTTAATCGCGGTTCGGAGTGGCGGGGCGGTGCGGTGCGGGCCAGGGCGGGGCGGGGCGGGGCGGGGCGGGGCCGCCACACACCTGCAGTGCGCAACCGACGCAGCGCTAATGGCATTATTTCTCGGGGCGCGCTTAGAGCCCGGACGCCCCGGACGGGCCGACGGGGCGGGAAGGGGCGAGTCTTTGCAAAAGAAGCCGTGCGCGATCGAGCAGCTCTCCAGAGTACTGTACGACGTCGCGCGAAACCAACGTGGATGGCAGGCTCGGGCTGGCCAGGGCAGACAGGCAGAAAAATCTGCCGGGGCCTTCGGGTTTCGGACCAGTAACGTCACAAAGTTGGTCAAAGAGTGACTGAATCTCCGAAAGTAGCCGTTTTCGCTGATTTTGGGCGGCCATTGCGTCCGATCTAGTTGCGGTCAACGGCCTACCTCGACGCCCTAGTATTCTTAAGACCCTACACTTTCATGCCCTGTATCGGGAAGATGTTGACCACAACGATTTTGGCTTTGACCGCATCGATTTTCCGACCAAGTTGGTCAAAAAGTGGTCGAATCTCGGAACTTTGCTGATTTTGGGTGGCCACTGTGTCCAATCTAGTCGCCGTAAAAGGCCTCCCTCGACGTCCTAGCATCCTTAAGACCCTACTCTTTCATGCCCTGTATCGGGAAGACGTTGACCACAACGATTTTGGCTTTGACCGCATCGATTTTCCGACCAAGTTAGTCAAAAAGTGGTCGAATCTCGCAAATTTGCTGATTTTGCTGACTTTGGGGGGCCACTGTGTCCAATCTAGTCGCCGTAAAAGGCCTCCCTCGACGCCCTAGTATTCTTGAGACCCTACTCTTTCATACCCTGTATCGGGAGGACGTTGACCACAACGATTTTGGCTTTGACCGCAACGATTTTCCGACCAAGTTGGCCAAAAAATGGTCGAATCTCGCAAATTTGCTGATTTTGCTGACTTTGGGTTGCCACTGTGTCCAATCTAGTCGCCGTAAAAGGCCTCCCTCGACGTCCTAGTATTCTTAAGACCCTACTCTTTCATGCCCTGTATCGGAAAGACGTTGACCACAACGATTTTGGCTTTGACCGCAACGATTTTCCGACCAAGTTGGTCAAAAAGTGGTCGAATCTCGGAAAGGTGCTAATTTTGCTGACTTTGGGCGGCCACTGTGTCCAATCTAGTCGCCGTAAAAGGCCTCCCTCGACGTCCTTGTATTCTTAAGACCCTACTCTTTCATGCCCTGTATCGGGAAGGCTATTGACCGCAACTAGTTTGGGAGCGGTAGCCTCACAAAGTTGGTCATGAAGTGTAAAAACATAATGATGATCGGGGGTCTTTTGCGGTCTTATCCGCTGGGGCCTTTTGGGGGCCAGTCCGAGCCTGGTGGATGGTCAAAGTGGTACTTCTTCTGCCTTTGGCTCCGTTTTCAGCCGACAGAGCCTCTGAAATATTGGAAATTCGGTGACTCTGCTGTGGACTGGCCGCTGGCGCTGGCTGGCGCCGTTGGCGCCACCTCGGATTGCCGGGTCGAGGCTCGCGTCGGCGAAACTGAATTGCATTGCGCTGGATTCTAGATTCGCGGAGGAATACGGGAAATGATCTGCAGCTGCGGCCGGCGGCCATCTGCGCCTCGCTGCGCCCAGCAGGCCCTGTAGCGCAGTCCAGTGGAGGGCCGCACGTAGCGCTGCGGGCTGGGAGTCCTTTTCGTCGCTCCGTCTCTCTCGCACTCGTGGGGCGTCCCTGATGGGTGCGAGAGAGACAGCCCACGGGGCTGGAAGGCTGGCCGCATGCCAGAGCCCTATTGACTGGTCGCCGCGGTCCATTCCGGCGTCACCAATCCTCGCGGCATGCCGCGGGGCGCTGTTTTCAATTTTCAGACGGTGTTTTCGCGCGCCGGTTGTTGCTGCAGTGCTCGTGTCCTGGGCTGGGTGCTTGGAGGTGTCACGCTGGCCGCTGCGAAGCGAGGTGAGGTTGCCCCGAGGGAGGTTGCGACGTGTATCCTCGAGCCGTGCTAATGGAAACGTCGCCGGTGACCGCGCGGCCCGGTGCCAAGCACCCCGTGAAGCACCCCGTGAAGCACCCCGTGAAGCACCCCGTGAAGCACCCCGTGAAGCACCCCGTGAAGCACCCCGTGAAGCACCCCGTGAAGCACCCCGTGAAGCACGCCGCCGCCGAGCGAGTCGAGGCTTCCGCGAAGCGCGCGGGGCCCTCCGACCGACAACCTTGGCCGGCCCAGCACTGTACTTCATGACGTTTCGTAAACACGCTCGCCAATAAATGCAAACGGAGCGAGAGAGGCAGGGCGGGCGACGCCGGCGCGCATTCATTCGTGGGCACACTCGGTGCACACGACGGCCATGGCGGCCGTTTGTTTTTCTGGAATGGAACGTGTCGCGACGCGTCGCCCGGACGAGTGTTTCGCAAACAAGGACGCTTCGCGCGTCGCGGGGCGCTTCCTCTCGGCTTCCTGCCCTCTCAGTCCCTGCAGTGCGGCAGTGCGGCACCGCGGCCACGTCGGCCTCCACGTCGGCCACCTCGGTGCGACGCCCCCGGCAGTTTCGGCTCGAACTGCTTCCTAATTGAAACAGTGCCGTAACGCGGTTCAACCGCGTTTACAACTCGTTTTTTTCGGCCCGGAATGTTATTGCATGTAGAGGCTGTAGGGACTGTAAGGCCTGTACAGCCGGTAAGGTGGGACGCCGCGCCAAGCCGCGCCAAGCTGCGCTATGCCCGCCTGCCCTGTGGAGTCCCCGGCCGGCGGACTGAACCGGTCGTTCACCTTGGCGCTTGGCTGCGCGCTGCGCGTCGCGGTGCTCCCAGTGTGCCCTCCCCTCCCCGGCCCCCTTGGCGCATGTGGAGTCACACCAGCACTGGGGTGCCTTGCAGTGCCTTGCAGTACCATCAGATACTGGGATTTCATTACATCCCCCCTCCCGGCGACGACACTGCTCTGTTTTCGAAGCCAGACGCGAAAAGGCGACACTAAACTAAACTGTCCGCCTTTCGTCACCGCTGCGAGGCCTGCGACGCAGCAGGGCGCGCGCCATGCACGCCCTGCCGCCGTGTACGACGAGACGGTCAGTCGTCTCGTCTCCCCGGCGGGTTGGCCAACCTCGTCATCAAATGTATCGGGCCATCAAACGCGCTGCCGCAACCGGGTTGGCAGCCCTGTATGCCGCGAGGGTGCCGCGGCCGCGCCGCCACGCCATTGGACGAGGAGGTTGGCAGCCCCGCGCCGCTCTTGATTTCCGCTATGCCGGGCCGCGCACTGCACTGTCAGGGACGTCGGGGACGTTGGCAGCCCTGCGCCGCCGGTTCAGAGCCGCCGGGGGGTTCATGTCAAGCCAGCGGAGGGCCGTGCGCACGTCGCACGCACAGCCGCCAACCCAACAAACAGCACAGCAGCCGCGCCGACCGCCGCCAGGGCCTGCAGGGCGGGACGGGGCCGCGGCGTGGCGGGGGACGACGACGACGACGCCGTCACCGGGACATGCTACAATGTTGCCGGCGGGAGACGGCCGCGAGATGCGGGAATCGCTGCGGTCATTCCACAAACAAGAAGCGGCCTTTGGGGCCTTTGGGGCCTTTGGGGCCTGTCGGTCCTTTCGGCCATGCCCAGAAATGCCACCGTCGTTTTTACTCGCCGCAAACCAAAACGACTTAAAATCCTGTAAAATTTAGGATGTAGCCAATAAAAGGCGTCACATTTTTAGGGGGAGGGGGGCAAAAAAATCTCATTCAACGAACGTTAATGAAAGCAGATGATCCATCGCGTTTCACAACTGCTGTGATAGCCGAGAGGTTAGAGACGTGGGATCGAGTTACCGCAGGCCGGCGTTCGAATACCAGCGTCACAAAAGTTTTTTCGACTTGCTATCCTAAGGGTGGTGGTTCGAGGCCATGAGAGCGGAGCCGTGTGCAACAGGCCCACATGCCGGAGGTTCGACTCCTAACAAATATTTCCATTTAATTTTACTGCCTCACCCAGTGCGGTTCAAGCCCGTAAACGTGAGCCCACTCCGAGCATGGGACGTGGTGGTCCAGGGAGTAGAGGCGTCGGTTCTCAGTGCTAGGGTCGGCGGTTCGACTCCTCCAACTTCTTGCGAAATTTTGACCGGGTCGGTCGAGTCCTGTTGCGTCAAGAACCCACCTCACGCCGATCCCCTCATCATGGGCCGTGGTGGCCGAGAGCGTAAAGTCGTGTGACCCCGATGGCGGAGTCCGGGGATCGAATCCCATCATTTCATTACATTTTTCGACCGCCTTCCTCCCAGTGCAACTCAAACCCGTCGTCCAACACGCTGCCAGACGTACAAGCGTGATAGCGTAGTGGTCAGAGTCACATTCACCTGTGGGTGTCTAAAAAGCAATCCGCTTCGGCGGGTTGGCCTCGGCACTGGAGCGATGGCGTATTTGATCCATCAATCCAGACCATCCGGTGTGTGGTTGCGGGTGGTGCCTCCTTGATTCGTCGGGGAGGCGATGATAAGTCCTTTGAAGCTGGCCTAAAACGCTGTATGTTCGGTACGGGAGCGCCGGACAGTGGGGGTACCATGGGGTACACAACCAACCCTACGAAAACAAGAAGCTCCCACCAAACCTCTTCTCTGTCTGAGTCTCTCTCTGTCTCTCTGTCGTCTCACTCTACGTCCCGCCCCTCAAAGAGCTTCGTACTGGGTGCTCTCACCCTACTGCCTGAGCTTTGGGGTCCTACTGGGTCCCCCGGCGAACGCTTGGGTCGCTGACGGGATTAACCCCAGGTACCTGATAGCACCGGTTCCCATCCCGAACACCGAAGTAAAGCAGGAGGCCTCCCCATTAAGACTGGGGAGGGGGTGTAGAGTTCAAATTTTTTTCTTTTCCCTTTCAAATTTCTCGGTTAATACTCGTTTGGTTTTCTTATACGGGGTAGTATGGGGGCTCATTCCAAAGATAGTAATTAAAATTCTGTATGAAACAAAATACACAGACCCGAGCGCGAGGGGGCCACCACTCCCATTTCAGGCGTACACAAGATTACGGGATTACGGGATATTTACCAGGGATTACGCGTGAAATTTTCGAAAATTGGTTGGAAAACGTTAAAAAATAGCTCGAAAACGTTGGAGAATGACTCAAAAACGTTGAAAAATGACAGAATTTTGTCAAGGATTACGTGATTACGCCATGGATTACCAGAGATTACCAGCAAACTTGTACACAGGATTACGGGGGTGGTGGCCCCCTCGCCCGAGCGTCGAATTCCGCGCAGGCTGCGCCTCATTGCCAGCCAGCCACACGCACAAGCCCGCCCCGGCAGCCAGCCCCTATTATATTGTTTAGGATACGCGCTTCGTTTCTGAACTCGAGAGTAAAAGCACGCTGACACCTTCATGTGTATAGTAGTTTTAAGTATGTTTCAAGTGTGAAGGTATCATCTGCTAGAAATGGAGATGGCTGCGGAGAGCCGAGGAGGCCGAGAGTCTCCACATGGAGCCTCGGCTTCCCGTTACAGTGCCGTCGCCGTGCCGCACTCGCACTCCAATTGTCCCTCGGCGGTTAGTTACATTTCCTCGCAGCCGCGGCTTCATTTTCGCGTCGCGGGAGTCGGACGGGACCGACGAGCCGACGAGTCCGACGGAGTGACGGAGTCCGATGGGGACGGATGGCGGCAGTCCTGCAGCGCCCAAGCCGAGCCGAGCCGAGCTGAGCCGAGCCGTGACAGGTGCGGCGGCGGGTGGAGCCGAGCCGAGCCGAGCCGGGGCGGGTGCTGCAGCGGGCGCCCGGGCGGCGTCCACGGCGTCGCGACGCCAGGATGACTCGTCAGGGTCAAGGACCAGCAGGGCCTTGTTTCACTTCTGCCTGCTCACCAGGACCCACGGCGGGGCCCTCGCCGGCACGCCGTTTTCGGCACTGTAAACGCAGAATGATTCGGAAATTGACGGAAAAAAACGGCGCGGGTAACGAGGCGTCGTCGTCGGGGCCTCGCAGTGTGCGCTCGGCGCGCTTCACCCTTTTGTCGCTGTTGTTTTGCACAAGGCTTTCTTCCCCGCGTCTTACCGCCGTCGTGAGTGACATCCTCGGACTTTGACGTCAAGCTTGAGGTCAAGGAAAAAGTAGCACAGCTACACCCCTACCCAACACATCGTATTCACTTTCGCCGCTAAGCACACACTCACACACACACACACACTGCCCTGGGGCTCACATGCGCAGAACTGAGAGTATCTGTCTCTGTCGCTCCGCAGGCGCGGCGCGGCGGCGTGGCGGCACGGCAGGTCTACCCGCAGCAGCAGCCGGTGGAATGGGCAAACGGCTGGCCAAACAATTGGGCCAAGTTCATTACCTCCTGGGAATAAAGGTTGACAGGAAGTATAGCTTGTTTGGGCCGGGCGCTGGGCGGGCTGGGCGGGGCGTGCTCGCGTCGTTCATCATGCCCCGCTGCTCCTCGGTCCGGTACACTACATTTACGGCACCCCCCCCCCCTTTTCCTGCGGCCCTTGCTTCCGGCCGAGTGATACTTTCTATCGATTCCAATTTCCAGCCCCGCTGTCCACGCGGCATTAAAAATAAAAAGTTTGTTTTTCTTTTTTTTTTTTTTCGACCATAAAGCAGACGCTCTCCGTCCAGCGCGTTTCCAGCCCGCGGGCCGCGGCGGTTGAAGGCGGGGGTCGGCGGGGTTTATAATTAAATGGCGCTGCGCACGGCGTTGCGAAAAAAGAGCCAACTACCGCCGCGCTGAAAAAAGTCCCTCATCACATCATCCATGCGCGCGCACCTGAGAAGCTTTTTTTTTCGTTCCTTTTCTCGCCCCGAGTTCATCAGCGTCAGTCATGCTTTTGGCCGGTGTCGTCGCGAAGGCGCGATGGCGCGGCCACCGCCCCGTGGCGAAATGAGCGGAGCGCACCCTGGCCGGCCGGCCTGGCCCTGCCTGGCCCTGATGAAGGCTGCGCCGGGAAAAAATGAAATAAAGGCCGATCGGGCAGCCTTGGCATTAGCAGTAACCCTGGAGCACCGCGCACGCGCCGCGCCCCCATGCCGCTGTCTCTCTCGCACTCAGGGGCGCGCCGTACACGTGCGAGGCAGGGCGCTGGTGCGAGGGAGATGAGGCGAGACTCTATGGCTTACGATCGTGTGTGTTCTAGCCCTTAATGGTAATGGGGGGAGAGAACGCCCGGCCGGCAGACCGGCCCGCCGCACACGCCTGCGCCGCGAGGCTGCGGCTGCCTACCCTGCACGGGGCTACGACCGGCTGGCTCCGGGCAGTGCTCCGTCTCTCTCGCACGCTTGCGGGACGCCAGAGAACGCTAGAGAGACAGCGGCGCAGAAGTTCAAGTTCAAGTCGAGGGGGTTCCGACATGCAGGCTTGGGCTGGCTTCGCCGGGGCTTCGCCGGGCTTCGCAGCCCTGTGCGAAATGAACCTGCCTCAGGCGGCAGGACCTCCCAGCGACGGCGTCACTCGTTATCACATTCCTGGCAGGGAAAAGGAAAAGGCTTGCCGGGTGCGGAGCGGGACGGAGGGCCCGCAGCCTGCAGGGCACTGCGCACCAAGGCACAGTGGGCCAGAAGACTGGTGGAGGCGGCCAAAACTCTAGACGCGTTTTGAGCTCCAGAGTCGCTAAATGGGACTCGAACCGAACGTGTGACCCCACCAATGGATTGCTCTCCGAACGAGGAATCCATTGGTGGGGTCACACGTTCGATTCCAGTCCTGTTAGGCGACTCTGGAGCTCAAAACGCGTCAAGAGTTTTGGCCGCCTCCACCGGTCTTCTGGCCCACTGTGCAAGGCTCACTGCGCTACAAAGTCGCCAGCGGAGCCAGCGAAGCAGCCGCGGGGCGCCACCAGCCCACCCCCTGGGGGGCCCACGGGGGGCACGGGGGCGTCCTGGAGGCGCCGCCAGCCACGCCAGCCGTTAGCCGGCAGGCACTCGGCGTTGACCGCCAGCTATGAGAAATTCAGCGCGTAAACAACGAGCATGTCGCACGGTACGCCGTCACCACCGTCCGCACCACACGCTTCACGCCGCTCTCTCTCCAGACGCCGGACTGGAGTTGTCCGGGACCTGCGATTTTTTTTTTCGAGACCTCGGCAGGCAGTGAGATTTGAACCCTCGGCAGTCCGTCGGTACGCACGGAGCGCGTCGATTCCGTGTCCTCGCGAGTTCAACGCACCACCACCGTCAGTCAGTCGTCAGTGTTTTTTTTTCCTAGGAACCCCCAGCAGTGCCTTGCCGCCTTGCCACACTGATGTAATAATCAGTCAAACCGTTCATTATTCAATAGCCATCACGCCAAGTAACGTAACAACGCGACCCATTACACAATCCAACAGTAAATACCGCAGTCATTAATAAGGCAGTGCGTGGCGGTGCGAGGCGCTGCAGTCGCTGCAGTCGCTGCAGTCGCCCAATCACAGTGCACTGCCGTGTCACATTACCGTTTTATCGGCGTTTGACGGACTGGCCGGGACCCCTACCCTGGCGGCCGAGGCCGGGATGAGGCCTTCGACGCGCGGCCTCCACCTGGCGGCCTGGCCCTGGCGCACAGTGGGCCAGAAGAGCGCTCGCTGGAGGCGGCCAAAACTCTAGACGCGTTTTGAGCTCCAGAGTCGCTAAATGGGACTTGAACCAAACGTGTGACCCCACCAATGGGTTCCTCGTTCGGAGAGCAATCCATTGGTGGGGTCACACGTTCGGTTCGAGTCCCATTTAGCGACTCTGGAGCTCAAAACGCGTTTAGAGTTTTGTCCGCCTCCACCGGTCTTCTGGGCCACTGTGTGGCGGTGTCCGAGGCCGTCCGACTGTCCGAGGCCCGCTCGCGTTTTCCGAACCTCTTTCCCGATAATTAGGGCAAGGCCGAGTGTCCGGCAAGTCCAGCATTACGTGAGCCGCTCCAGCTAGCGCTGGCCAGCACCGCGGTATCGCGTGACCACTCACTCGTTGACTAACAAGGGGTGGCTGAGTTTTGTCGAGTTGTCGGCCGCCTCCGGGGCTGTGGGACGCGGGGCGTGGCGCGGTGGCGGCCCGGCGGGGCGGGTCATGCGGGCCGTCATTTCCTTCCTCATTGACGCGGAGCCACTTGGACGGCCTCCAGGTCGACGCGGCGCTTGGCGGCGCTTGGCGGCGCTTGGCGGCCTCACCAAAGAGCCCTGGTGGTGTAAGGCCAGCAAAGGGCGACTGCACGGCACTGCACTGCAGCGTGGCCGCGCCCGGCCGCGCCGCCACCAATCAGGCCTTCTTCGCCTTGATTGGCGCTATTGACACCGAGGACGCATCCCGCGCCTCGTTGCGTCACGACCGCGGAGGGTGGCAGGACCTCGACGTCGACGCCGCGCCCGGACAGTGTCGCAGGGCCGCCGGGAAGGACCTCAGGTCGGCGTCGACGCCGTGCTCCCTGGGTCGCCGGGAAGGACCTCAGGTCGGCGTCGACGCCGTGCTCGCCGGGCCGCCGGGAAGAACCTCAGGTCGGCGTCGACGCCGTGCTCGCTGGGTCGCCGTCGACGGGGCGCGCCTTGGCCGCCCTCGCCGCCCTCGCCGTCCACGAGGTAATTGATACGTCCTTGCTCGCGGGTCTCGCGGCGATAGTGCCGCCTGGCCGGCCGCCGGGCTGACCAGCAGTGACCAGCAGCAGGCTGCTGCCGAGCGCGCGCTCTGCCTCGGCTCTGCCTCTCTCGCACTCGTGAGGCGTCCCGTGTGGGTGCGACAGGGACAGACCGACGGGACCCCCCACTCGGAACCAGCCTGCTGGAGACAGTCGAGGAAAGTTATGGCGCGCGGTCTGTGGCGGCGGCTCCACTCTATGGCTGCTCTGCAGACTGATTCCGAGAGTCGTTTTCATCGCTGTCTCTCTTCTCCCTCTCTCTCTCGCACCTACACGGGACGCTCTATGAGTGCAAGAGAGACGGAACGACTCTCGGAATCGGCCTGCTGGCACCGCGTGTTATATGGCGTTGATAACGGCCTTCATTAAGACGCGCTTGTGCCCTACTGGCCTGTGCTGGCCGCCCTGCCCACGCGCCAGGCCGTGGCCGCCGTGGCCGCCGAGTGCGCGACTTGCGGACGGCACGCCAAGGCCATCGCCAGCATCGCCGGGAATTTAATCTCTCCATCGGACACTTTACCCCCGCCCCGGCCGCCCCGGCCGCCCCGGCCGCCCCGGCCGCCCCGGCCGCCCCCCGCCTCCACGGTGGTGTGCAGCGCGGACCTCACCTTTCCCGCCCTTTTCCCGAACAAAGGCAGCGGGCCGCAGACACCGTCATCGCGCACCCTGGGCTGGGCACCCTGCCCTGCCGGAAGCCGCCAAGCCGCCGGGGGCGCGACGCGGTTCGACCGGATTCGACGCACTGCCGACTCGTTTTGTTTCTGGCTTCGGCCGTTTCACAGTGGGCCTGAAGACCGGCGGAGGCGGCCAAAACTCTGGACGCGTTTTGAGCTCCAGAGTCGCTAAACAGGACTCGAACCGAACGTGTGACCCTACGAATAGATTCCTCGTTCGGAGAGCAATCCATTGGTGGGGTCACACGTTCGGTTCGAGTCCTGTTTAGCGACTCGGGAGCTCAAAACGCGTCTAGAGTTTTGGCCACCTCCGCCGGTCTTGTGGCCCACTGTGCGTTTGGCCCGCTCGCGCCGCTCGCGGCGTGGGGGCGGCGAAGGAGGATAAGCCGGCCGCCGAGTGCCGAGTGTGGCCGCGGGCAGTCGGCCAGTCAGGCGGACCCGCACGCTCATCCCGAGAGTCGTTTTCGTCGCTCTGTCTCTCTCGCGCTCGCAGAGCGTTCCGTGTGGGTGCGAGCGAGAGAGAGCGACGAAAACGACTCTCTCGGAGCCAGTCCGCTGCATCGGCATCGGCGCGGCGATCGAAGCGGCTCCGACGGGCCGGGCTGGGCAGGGCTCCGCCCTTGACCAAGTCGTGTCACTCAGCGAGCGGCCCTCCGCCACCTACACCGCCGGGGTCAGCCCAGCTAGACGGGGCGTGGCGGGGCGTGGCGGGGCGTGGCGGGTGGGGCGTGGTTTCCGGGAGTTCAAGTAGTCCGATCGCGGGATTAGCGCGTGTAAATTAATGGCGGGGGAGAGGACATGTAGCGCGGAAGGGGAAAGCGGCGCGCCCCGCCCCGCCCCGCCCCGCCCCCGCGGGCGTCCCGCTGACCTTCCGCAGGTATGCCCCGGCGGACACGGCGCTTTTAGGGCGAGGAGGGAGGAAGGCGTTCCGCGGGCCCAGCCGCGTCGCAGCCACGTCCTGGAGGCCCTGGAGGCCCTGGAGGGGTCCGTCTTGTCCATCTTTCTGGGACAATCTGCCGGGCCGCGCCGCACTCCTCCAGCAGGCCATGCGGGCCGCTCTCGTGCGTCTCGCGCGTGCAAGTCCCCGACGCGGCCAGGCGGCCACACAGCCACGCAGCCCGCGAGGCAACATGAGACCGAAAGTGCCTGCGACCGAGGTGCGGGTGTCGATCGAGACGACAAGGGGCGGGCCGGGGCGGGGCGGGGCGCGCCTTGTGACATTTGGACGCCCCGCCGGGGCCTCGTCGCCCCGTCGCCGTTGCAGCGGCGACCCGAACGCCGCACGCCGTCTCGATTCCACTTTCCCAAAAGACCCAAAGGGTTTTCGCTGCTTTACAGCGCTCGCATCCGAAATTATGTGCATGCCCGGGACGGCGCTTTACAGTGATGTGGTCTTCGTGGAGGCAAGAAAAGAAATCCGCAGCCAGGCTTTTGAGAAGAGAAATACGAACGCTCCCGAATCCTCTCAACTGACTTCAGAAATCACATCACTGCACCCACAAAAGTCGTTTCTTCAACCAAGAAAATTTACTTGCAATGCAAGTAAATCACATCTCGCTATAGCATCCTCTTGGTTCAAGACACGACTATTTTTGCCATCAAAATCGCCTAAACTGGCATTGGCGAAACCAAACGTTAAAGAAATAAACGTCGCGGCTCCCGCCAAACCATTTGGTGAAATCGTAGGTATTTATTCCCCGACCCCCTTGTGAAAATAAACCGCGACACGTCGGCAGTGTTCTCCTTTCCTTCCGTTTCCGCGGTATCGAAGATCGAAGCAGGATATCGAAGCAGGATATCGGGAGCGAGGCGCGCATCCAGCGGGATCTAATCGTGTCCCTCGCGATGGGAAAAGGGCTCCGCCGGGCTCCGCCGGGCTTCGCGCTCGCTTTCTCCGCGTGTTGACACTGGAGGGGGCGGGGCCTCGGGGCATCGCAGTGACACCGCAGTGACACGGTGCATGTAGCGGAGCAGGGCGAGCAGGGCGAGCAGGGCGAGCAGGGCGCGCGGGGCGCCCTTGAGGCCGCCGCCAAAGAGTTGTGGGTGCGTGCGGGGCGACAATAGGGCCTGCCTGGCGGCGGGACTGGCGGCGGGGCTGGCGGGGCTGGCAGGCAGGCGGGCGGGGGCGTTGCCGGTTTCAGCGCATAATTGCAAGGACACTGCCGTAGACAAAGTGCGCCACTGCACCTCGTTAAGGGCCCCGGCCTGGTGGCACGGCCTGGCGGTCCGGTGCACCACCGCCACACGGCACGGCCGGGCATGGCACCGCGGTGTCAGGTTACCGTGGTCACGAACCGAGGCCACAAATTCCCGAACGACCTCGAACGCGTCGCAGCAAAGGCCGCTCGTGTGTTTATTTCATTCCGTTTCGCAGAGTAGATGGTTGTTTTGGCGGCAGCCCTTCCAGGCCTCCCCGCTGACCGCAGGCCCCGCAGGCCCCGCAGGCCACCGCGGGCATAAGCGGCCACCCGGCCGCCACCGCTCGCCGAATGAAGTCACAGTGCTCGCGCCGCGTGACGAGCGTGACGAGCGTGACGTCACGTCACGTGACCCTTGCCGCGACCCGTGACGGCCACAAACCCGCCGTGCGTGCGCCTCCCCGCGCACGCGACGCACGCGGAATGCATTCCGGGAAATTAGTGAGGGGAAGAAGTTGAGGAAGAAGAAGGAGGAGGAGAAGGAAGAGAGGGACTCTGCCCACGCCATTCGCGTCGGCCGGGCCTGCAGCGACGTGCAGCCTGCAGGAGTGGGCCGCGGCGGGCCAAACGGAAAAGTGGAGGTAATTCGACGAAAATCAACTGCTTCACGCCGCGCTGGGCGCTGGGCGCTGGGCGTGCGCGTCGCGGCCGTGGGAGTGCCGGATGTGCCCTGGGCGCGCGGCGAGGCGCGAGGCGCGAGGCACGGCGCGACTCGGAACGACCCGGAGCCCTGGGACTCTGGGCGTTTAGGGAGGCAGCTAACGGCCTTACGTCACCGCGGGCGAATCCTCGACGCCTCTCGGCGCGTCCAGGGGACTAGGGGGTCCAGGCCGCGGTCCAGGCCGCGGTCCAGGTCGACCCAGGCCGTCCACAGGCCGCAATCGCGGCGTGGAATCTCGAGACACCTGTAGGCACGCCAAGCACGCCTGCCCTGGAGCACTGCGAGCACAGCGTCCGTGACGTATCCGGACCGATGCGCCTGGCACGTAGACTGCCCCGTGGCGTATTTTGGGTCCACCTGGAGTGCAGGATTGGCGTGTTATTGTGGATTAGTACACTCTCAAAAAATTTCAAAAATGTTTTTCACCAGCCCAGGTTGCTGCTCCGCGGTAAGGCGCAGCCGTCGCCGTGAGACCGATCCGAGCATTGCAAGGCAGCAAAGCAGCACCCTGGCGTGCCGGTGGCGTGCCGGTGGTGGTGGCGTGGCGTGCCGGTACTCCCCCACCAGCAGGGGAGTACTTGGTCCCTAGGGATAATGTACTCCCCCAAATGGCAGACGTCATAGGGCAGATGCCGTTGTCGGGTTGGTTGGGTTGGGTTTTCCTTGCATCGACGGAAGGCTACTTAATATTCTAAATCTAAACTGTCCAACCAATCCTAACCAAACCTAACGGGCTCGGGATAGATCTTACTCTACTCGCGACGGATGTTACCCTACTCTCGACAGATATTATAATCAAACATAATGGTCCAACCAGTCCTAACCTAACGGGCTCCTCACAGATCTCAAGGGCGCCGGAAGTGGGGTGCGGAGGGGGGGGCGACTTGCCCCCCCCCCCAAAATCTGGTGGGGGGGGCATCGCCCCCCCAACTTTCACACACTAAAGTGCCATTTTGAGCTCGAAATAGAGAAAAAAATATAGCAAAGTCGCAAATTCTTTGATTTTTGGCTTCTTGCTCGCTTCGCTCGCAGGTTTTCTTAATTTTCCTCCATTATTTTGCCGTTTGGCTCGCTTCGCCCACCAATAAAGCGTGTGATTAAGCTCTAAAAATGGCAAAAGTTGTGTTAAAGTCTAGAATTGTGTGAATTTTCGCTTTAAGCTCGCTTCGCTCGCTGGATTTGGGACACTATTAGAGAAGTCTAAACCGTTTCGGGTGTTGCCCCTTAACAGTAGGCAACCCAACAATTTATCATAAAAATTTCGCCCCCACCCCCACCAGAAAGTACTTCCGGCGGCCCTGGACGCTGGCACAGCCTCGCTGTTTGACGCTGGCACAGCCTCGCTGTTTGACGCTGGCACAGCCTCGCTGTGTGAGGCTGGCACAGCCTCGCTGTTTGAGGCTGGCACAGCCTCGCTGTTTGAGGCTGGCACAGCCTCGCTGTTTGACGCTGGCACAGCCTCGCTGTTTGACGCTGGCACAGCCTCGCTGTTTGACGCTGGCACAGCCTCGCTGTTTGACGCTGGCACAGCCCCGCTGTTTGACGCTGGCACAGCCTCGCTGTTTGACGCTGGCACAGCCTCGCTGTTTGACGCTGGCACAGCCTCGCTGTTTGACGCTGGCACAGCCTCGCTGTTTGACGCTGGCACAGCCTCGCTGTTTGACGCTGGCACAGCCTCGCTGTTTGACGCTGGCACAGCCTCGCTGTGTGAGGCTGGCACAGCCTCGCTGTTTGACGCTGGCACAGCCTCGCTGTGTGAGGCTGGCACAGCCTCGCTGTTTGACGCTGGCACAGCCTCGCTGTGGGAGGCTGGCACAGCCTCGCTTTTGACGCTGGCACAGCCTCGCTGTTGAGGCTGGCACAGCCTCGCTGTTTGAGCTGGCACAGCCTCGCTTTTTGGGAGGCTGGCACAGCCTCGCTGTGGGAGGCTGGCACAGCCTCGCTGTTTTGGGAGCTGGCACAGCCTCGCTGTTTGACGCTGGCACAGCCTCGCTTTTTGGGAGGCTGGCACACCCTCGCTGTTGAGGCTGGCACAGCCTCGCTTTTTGGGAGGCTGGCACAGCCTCGCTGTGGGAGGCTGGCACACCCCGCTCCCCCTCGCTGTTTGACGTGGCACAGCCTCGCTTTTTGACGCTGGCACAGCCTCGCTTTTTGGGAGCTGGCACAGCCTCGCTGTTTGAGCTGGCACAGCCTCGCTTTTTGAGGCTGGCACAGCCTCGCTTTTGGGGGGGACCCCTGGCACAGCCTCGCTGTTTGACGTGGCACAGCCTCGCTTTTTGACGCTGGCACAGCCTCGCTTTTTGACGCTGGCACAGCCTCGCTGTTGAGGCTGGCACAGCCTCGCTTTTTGAGCTGGCACAGCCTCGCTGTTTGACGCTGGCACAGCCTCGCTGTTTGACGTGGCACAGCCTCGCTGTTTGACGCTGGCACAGCCTCGCTGTTGAGGCTGGCACAGCCTCGCTGTTTGACGCTGGCACAGCCTCGCTGTTTGACGCTGGCACAGCCTCGCTGTTGAGGCTGGCACAGCCTCGCTGTTTGACGCTGGCACAGCCTCGCGGGGGGGAGGCTGGCACAGCCTCGCTGTTTGAGCTGGCACAGCCTCGCTGTTGAGGCTGGCACAGCCTCGCTGTTTGACGCTGGCACGCCTCGCTGTGGGAGGTGGCACAGCCCGCTGTTTGACGCTGGCACAGCCTCGCTGTGGGAGGCTGGCACAGCCTCGCTTTTTTGGGGGGGGAGGCTGGCACACCCCCTTTCGCTGGCACAGCCTCGCTTTTTGAGCTGGCACAGCCTCGCTGTTTGAGCTGGCACAGCCTCGCTTTTTGAGCTGGCAAGCCTCGCTGTTGGGCTGGCACAGCCTCGCTGTAGGCTGGCACAGCCTCGCTTTTTGGCTGGCACAGCCTCGCTTTTTCCCACAGCCTCGCTGTTTAGGCTGGCACAGCCTCGCTGTTTGACGCTGGCAAGCCTCGCTGTTTGAGCTGGCACAGCCTCGCTGTTTACGCTGGCACAGCCTCGCTTTTTGACGCTGGCACAGCCTCGCTTTTGACGCTGGCACAGCCTCGCTGTTGAGCTGGACAGCCTCGCTGTTTGAGCTGGCACAGCCTCGCTGTTTGAGCTGGCACAGCCTCGCTGTTGAGGCTGGCACAGCCTCGCTGTTTGACGCTGGCACAGCCTCGCTTTTGACGCTGGCACAGCCTCGCTGTTTGAGCTGGCACAGCCTCGCTGTTTGAGCTGGCACAGCCTCGCTGGGGAGGCTGGCACAGCCTCGCTTTTGGGGGGGACCCCTGGCACAGCCTCGCTGTTTGAGCTGGCACAGCCTCGCTTTTTGACGCTGGCACAGCCTCGCTTTTTGAGCTGGCACAGCCTCGCTGTTTGACGCTGGCACAGCCTCGCTGTTTGACGCTGGCACAGCCTCGCTTTTGACGCTGGCACAGCCTCGCTGTTTGAGCTGGCACAGCCTCGCTGTTGAGCTGGCACAGCCTCGCTGTTTGACGCGGGCAAGCCCGCTGTTGAGGCGGCACAGCCTCGCTGTTTACGCTGGCACAGCCTCGCTGTTTGACGCTGGCACAGCCTCGCTGTTTGACGCTGGCACAGCCTCGCTGTTTAGCTGGCACAGCCTCGCTGTTGAGGCTGGCACAGCCTCGCTGTTTGACGCTGGCACAGCCTCGCTGTTTGACGCTGGCACAGCCTCGCTGTTTGAGCTGGCACAGCCTCGCTGTTTGACGCGGGCACAGCCTCGCTGGGGAGGCTGGCACAGCCTCGCTGTTTGACGCTGGCACAGCCTCGCTGTTTGGCTGGCACAGCCTCGCTGTGTGAGGCTGGCACAGCCTCGCTGTTGAGCTGGCACAGCCTCGCGGGGGACGGCCTCGCTGTTTGACGCTGGCACAGCCTCGCTGTTTGAGCTGGCACAGCCTCGCTGTTTGACGCTGGCACAGCCTCGCTGGAGCGGGCACAGCCTCGCTGTTTGACGCTGGCACAGCCCGCTTTTTGGGAGCTGGACAGCCCCTTTTGGGGGGACCCCCTGGGCACAGCCTCGCTGTTTGACGCTGGCACAGCCTCGCTGTTTGAGCTGGCACAGCCTCGCTGTTTGACGCTGGCACAGCCTCGCTGTTGAGGCTGGCACAGCCTCGCTTTTTGAGCTGGCACAGCCTCGCTGTGGGAGCTGGCACAGCCTCGCTGTCAAAAGCCCGTCTACCTGGCACAGATCTCGGGCGGGGGTGGGGGGAGGGGGGCACTTGCCCCCCCCTGGTGGGGGGGGCACCCCCCCCCCCCTTTGACGCTGCAACAGTCCCCTTTTGACTCTGGCACAGCAATCGCTTCTTTGATTTTGGCTTCTTCCCTCGTTTTTCGCTGCACAATTTTCCTCCCCCTGTTTGGCGCTTCGCCCACCTAAGCTGTTTAACTCTAAAGGCAAAAGCCTGTTTTGTTAGAAGTGGAATTCGCTTTTGAGCTGGCTTCCCCTCGCGGGTTTGGGGACGTTTTGGAACAACCCTTTTCGGGTGTTGTTAAACGTGGCAACCCAACTTTATCAAAAATCGCCCCACCCTCGCTGAAAGTACTGGCCGGCCCCTGGACGCTGGCACAGCCTCGCTGTTTGACGCTGGCACAGCCTCGCTGTTTGACGCTGGCACAGCCTCGCTGTGTGAGGCTGGCACAGCCTCGCTGTTTGAGGCTGGCACAGCCTCGCTGTTTGACGCTGGCACAGCCTCGCTGTTTGACGCTGGCACAGCCTCGCTGTTTGACGCTGGCACAGCCTCGCTGTTTGACGCTGGCACAGCCTCGCTGTTTGACGCTGGCACAGCCCGCTGTTTGACGCTGGCACAGCCTCGCTGTTTGACGCTGGCACAGCCTCGCTGTTTGACGCTGGCACAGCCTCGCTGTTTGACGCTGGCACAGCCTCGCTGTTTGACGCTGGCACAGCCTCGCTGTTTGACGCTGGCACAGCCTCGCTGTTTGACGCTGGCACAGCCTCGCTGTGTGAGGCTGGCACAGCCTCGCTGTTTGACGCTGGCACAGCCTCGCTGTTTGAGGCTGGCACAGCCTCGCTGTTTGACGCTGGCACAGCCTCGCTGTTGAGGCTGGCACAGCCTCGCTGTTTGACGCTGGCACAGCCTCGCTGTGTGAGGCTGGCACAGCCTCGCTGTTTGACGCTGGCACAGCCTCGCTGTTTGAGGCTGGCACAGCCTCGCTGTTTGACGCTGGCACAGCCTCGCTGTGTGAGGCTGGCACAGCCTCGCTGTTTGACGCTGGCACAGCCTCGCTGTTTGAGGCTGGCACAGCCTCGCTGTTTGAGGCTGGCACAGCCTCGCTGTTTGACGCTGGCACAGCCTCGCTGTGGAGGCTGGCACAGCCTCGCTGTTTGACGCTGGCACAGCCTCGCTGTTTGACGCTGGCACAGCCTCGCTGTGGGAGGCTGGCACAGCCTCGCTGTTTGACGCTGGCACAGCCTCGCTGTGTGAGGCTGGCACAGCCTCGCTGTGGGAGGCTGGCACAGCCTCGCGGGGTGTGTTGGCTGGCACAGCCTCGCTGTTTGACGCTGGCACAGCCTCGCTGTTTGAGGCTGGCACAGCCTCGCTGTGTGACGCTGGCACAGCCTCGCTGTTTGAGGCTGGCACAGCCTCGCTGTTTGAGGCTGGCACAGCCTCGCTGTGTGCTGGCTTGGCACAGCCTCGCTGTTTGACGCTGGCACAGCCTCGCTGTTTGACGCTGGCACAGCCTCGCTGTTTGACGCTGGCACAGCCTCGCTGTTTGACGCTGGCACAGCCTCGCTGTTTGACGCTGGCACAGCCTCGCTGTTTGACGCTGGCACAGCCTCGCTGTTTGAGGCTGGCACAGCCTCGCTGTGTGAGGCTGGCACAGCCTCGCTTTTCCCCACAGCCTCGCTGTTTGACGCTGGCACAGCCTCGCTGTGTGAGGCTGGCACAGCCTCGCTGTTTGACGCTGGCACAGCCTCGCTGTGGGAGGCTGGCACAGCCTCGCTGTTTGACGCTGGCACAGCCTCGCTGTGTGAGGCTGGCACAGCCTCGCTGTTTGACGCTGGCACAGCCTCGCTGTGGGAGGCTGGCACAGCCTCGCTGTTTGACGCTGGCACAGCCTCGCTGTGTGAGGCTGGCACAGCCTCGCTGTTTGACGCTGGCACAGCCTCGCTGGGGGAGGCTGGCACAGCCTCGCTGTTTGACGCTGGCACAGCCTCGCTGTTTGACGCTGGCACAGCCTCGCTGTGTGAGGCTGGCACAGCCTCGCTGTTTGACGCTGGCATAGCCTCGCTGTGTGAGGCTGGCACAGCCTCGCTGTTTAACGCTGGCACAGCCTCGCTGTTTGACGCTGGCACAGCCTCGCTGTTTGACGCTGGCACAGCCTCGCTGTGTTAGGCTGGCACAGCCTCGCTGTTTGACGCTGGCACAGCCTCGCTGTTTGACGCTGGCACAGCCTCGCTGTTTGACGCTGGCACAGCCTCGCTGTTTGACGCTGGCACAGCCTCGCTGTTTGACGCTGGCACAGCCTCGCTGTTTGACGCTGGCACAGCCTCGCTGTTTGACGCTGGCACAGCCTCGCTGTGTGAGGCTGGCACAGCCTCGCTGTGGGAGGCTGGCACAGCCTCGCTGGCACAGCCTCGCTGTTTGACGCTGGCACAGCCTCGCTGTTTGACGCTGGCACAGCCTCGCTGTTTGACGCTGGCACAGCCTCGCTGTGTGAGGCTGGCACAGCCTCGCTGTGGAGGCTGGCACAGCCTCGCTGTGGAGCTGGCACAGCCTCGCTGTCACAGCCTCGCTGTTTGACGCTGGCACAGCCTCGCTGTTTGACGCTGGCACAGCCTCGCTGTTTGACGCTGGCACAGCCTCGCTGTTTGACGCTGGCACAGCCTCGCTGTTTGACGCTGGCACAGCCTCGCTGTTTGACGCTGGCACAGCCTCGCTGTTTGACGCTGGCACAGCCTCGCTGTTTGACGCTGGCACAGCCTCGCTGTTTGACGCTGGCACAGCCTCGCTGTGTGAGGCTGGCACAGCCTCGCTGTTTGACGCTGGCACAGCCTCGCTGTTTGACGCTGGCACAGCCTCGCTGTTTGACGCTGGCACAGCCTCGCTGTTTGACGCTGGCACAGCCTCGCTGTGTGAGGCTGGCACAGCCTCGCTGTTTGACGCTGGCACAGCCTCGCTGTTTGACGCTGGCACAGCCTCGCTGTGTGAGGCTGGCACAGCCTCGCTGTTTGACGCTGGCACAGCCTCGCTGTGTGAGGCTGGCACAGCCTCGCTGTTTGACGCTGGCACAGCCTCGCTGTGTGAGGCTGGCACAGCCTCGCTGTTTGACGCTGGCACAGCCTCGCTGTGGAGGCTGGCACAGCCTCGCTTTTTTGACGCTGGCACAGCCTCGCTGTGGGAGGCTGGCACAGCCTCGCTGTGGGAGGCTGGCACAGCCTCGCTGGCACAGCCTCGCTGTTTGACGCTGGCACAGCCTCGCTGTTTGACGCTGGCACAGCCTCGCTGTTTGACGCTGGCACAGCCTCGCTGTGTGAGGCTGGCACAGCCTCGCTGTGGGAGGCTGGCACAGCCTCGCTGTGGGAGGCTGGCACAGCCTCGCTGTCACAGCCTCGCTGTTTGACGCTGGCACAGCCTCGCTGTTTGACGCTGGCACAGCCTCGCTGTTTGACGCTGGCACAGCCTCGCTGTTTGACGCTGGCACAGCCTCGCTGTTTGACGCTGGCACAGCCTCGCTGTTTGACGCTGGCACAGCCTCGCTGTTTGACGCTGGCACAGCCTCGCTGTTTGACGCTGGCACAGCCTCGCTGTTTGACGCTGGCACAGCCTCGCTGTGTGAGGCTGGCACAGCCTCGCTGTTTGACGCTGGCACAGCCTCGCTGTTTGACGCTGGCACAGCCTCGCTGTGTGAGGCTGGCACAGCCTCGCTTTTTGACGCTGGCACAGCCTCGCTGTGTGAGGCTGGCACAGCCTCGCTGTTTGACGCTGGCACAGCCTCGCTGTGTGAGGCTGGCACAGCCTCGCTGTTTGACGCTGGCACAGCCTCGCTGTGGGAGGCTGGCACAGCCTCGCTGTTTGACGCTGGCACAGCCTCGCTGTTTGACGCTGGCACAGCCTCGCTGTTTGACGCTGGCACAGCCTCGCTGTGTGAGGCTGGCACAGCCTCGCTGTGTGAGGCTGGCACAGCCTCGCTGTTTGACGCTGGCATAGCCTCGCTGTGTGAGGCTGGCACAGCCTCGCTGTTTAACGCTGGCACAGCCTCGCTGTTTGACGCTGGCACAGCCTCGCTGTTTGACGCTGGCACAGCCTCGCTGTGAGGCTGGCACAGCCTCGCTGTTTGACGCTGGCACAGCCTCGCTGTTGACGCTGGCACAGCCTCGCTGTTTGACGCTGGCACAGCCTCGCTGTTTGACGCTGGCACAGCCTCGCTGTTTGACGCTGGCACAGCCTCGCTGTTTGACGCTGGCACAGCCTCGCTGTTTGACGCTGGCACAGCCTCGCTGTTTGACGCTGGCACAGCCTCGCTGTGTGAGGCTGGCACAGCCTCGCTGTGGGAGGCTCACAGCCTCGCTGGCACAGCCTCGCTTTTTGACGCTGGCACAACCTCGCTGTTTGACGCTGGCACAGCGTCGCTTTTTGACGCTGGCACAGCCTCGCTGTTTGACGCTGGCACAGCCTCGCTGTTTGACGCTGGCACAGCCTCGCTGTTTGACGCTGGCACAGCCCCCTGTTTGACGCTGGCACAGCCTCGCTGTTTGACGCTGGCACAGCCTCGCTGTGTGAGGCTGGCACAGCCTCGCTGTTTGACGCTGGCACAGCCTCGCTGTGTGAGGCTGGCACAGCCTCGCTGTTTGACGCTGGCACAGCCTCGCTGTGGGAGGCTGGCACAGCCTCGCTGTTTGACGCTGGCACAACCTCGCTGTTGAGGCTGGCACAGCCTCGCTGTGTGGGGCTGGCACAGCCTCGCTGTGTGAGGCTGGCACAGCCTCGCTGTTTGACGCTGGCACAGCCTCGCTGTTTGACGCTGGCACAGCCCGCTGTTTGACGCTGGCACAGCCTCGCTGTGTGAGGCTGGCACAGCCTCGCTGTTTAACGCTGCACAGCCTCGCGTTTGACGCTGGCACAGCCTCGCTGTTTGACGCTGGCACAGCCTCGCTTTTTGACGCTGGCACAGCCTCGCTGTTTGACGCTGGCACAGCCTCGCTGGGGAGGCTGGCACAGCCTCGCTGTGGGAGGCTGGCACAGCCTCGCTGTGGGAGGCTGGCACAGCCTCGCTGTCACAGCCTCGCTGTTTGACGCTGGCACAGCCTCGCTGTTTGACGCTGGCACAGCCTCGCTGTTTGACGCTGGCACAGCCTCGCTGTTTGACGCTGGCACAGCCTCGCTGTTTGACGCTGGCACAGCCTCGCTGTTTGACGCTGGCACAGCCTCGCTTTTTGACGCTGGCACAGCCTCGCTTTTTGACGCTGGCACAGCCTCGCTGTTTGACGCTGGCACAGCCTCGCTGTTTGACGCTGGCACAGCCTCGCTGTTTGACGCTGGCACAGCCTGCTTTTGACGCTGGCACAGCCTCGCTGTTTGACGCTGGCACAGCCTCGCTGTTTGACGCTGGCACAGCCTCGCTGGGAGGCGGGCACAGCCTCGCTGTGGGAGGCTGGCACAGCCTCGCTGGCACAGCCCCCTGTTTGACGCTGGCACAGCCTCGCTGTTTGACGCTGGCACAGCCTCGCTGTTTGACGCGGCACAGCCTCGCTGTGTGGGCTGGCACAGCCTCGCTGTGTGAGGCAGCCACAGCCTCGCTGTTTGACGCTGGCACAGCCTCGCTGTTGACGCTGGCACAGCCTCGCTGTTTGACGCTGGCACAGCCTCGCTGTTGAGGCTGGCACAGCCTCGCTGTTTGACGCTGGCACAGCCTCGCTGTTTGACGCTGGCACAGCCTCGCTGTTTGACGCTGGCACAGCCTCGCTTTTTGACGCTGGCACAGCCTCGCTGTTTGACGCTGGCACAGCCTCGCTGTTTGCCCTGGCACAGCCTCGCTTTTTGCGCTGGCACAGCCTCGCTGTGTGAGGCTGGCACAGCCTCGCTGTTTGACGCTGGCACAGCCTCGCTGTTTGACGCTGGCACAGCCTCGCTGTGTGAGGCTGGCACAGCCTCGCTGTGTGAGGCTGGCACAGCCTCGCTTTTTGACGCTGGCACAGCCTCGCTGTGTGAGGCTGGCACAGCCTCGCTGTTTAACGCTGGCACGCCTCGCTGTTTGACGCTGGCACACCCTCGCTGTTTGACGCTGGCACACCCTCGCTGTTTTGGCTGGCCAGTTTTGCTGTTTGACGCTGGCACAGCCTCGCTTTTTGACGCTGGCACAGCCTCGCTTTTTGACGCTGGCACAGCCTCGCTGTTTGACGCTGGCACACCCTCGCTGTTTGACGCTGGCACACCCTCGCTGTTTGACGCTGGCACAGCCTCGCTGTGTGAGGCGGGCACAGCCTCGCTGTGGGAGGCTGGCACAGCCTCGTGGCACAGCCTCGCTGTTTGACGCTGGCACAGCCTCGCTGTGTGAGGCGGCACAGCCTCGCTGTGTGAGGTGGCACAGCCCGCTGTGTGAGGCTGGCACAGCCTCGCTGTTTGACGCTGGCACAGCCTCGCTGTGTGGGGCTGGCACACCCTCGCTGTTTGACGCTGGCACAGCCTCGCTTGGGAGGCTGGCACAGCCTCGCTGTTTGACGCTGGCAAGCCTCGCTGTTGAGGCTGGCACAGCCTCGCTGTGGGAGGCTGGCACGCCTCGCTGCACAGCCTCGCTGTTTGACGCTGGCACACCCTCGCTGTTTGACGCTGGCACAGCCTCGTTTTTGACGCTGGCACAGCCTCGCTGTGTGAGGCTGGAACAGCCTCGCTGTGGGAGGCTGGCAAAGCCTCGCTGTGGGAGGCTGGCACAGCCT